>NC_081558.1:117982551-118328366 GCF_022355385.1 Mustela nigripes
TTTTAATGTTCCTGTTTACTTTGGAAGCTGTCAACTTCAAATCTGGGGGTAGAGACAATCTTCTGATTTGGAAATACATCTTAAAGCAAATCTGAAAGTGGAATAAGGTCAGGAGCATCATTATATCATTCTTAGTTACATGTTGTCCAGATGGGATTGTGTTTCATCTTGATTAATCAACAGAGTTAAAGTTTGGGATACCTGCTACAGTCAGTATTGCCAGACCTTTAAGTTGCTCCTTAGAGTCATCAACTCATTTTTGTGGTAAGTAGTCGAGTTTAAGATTAAATAAGTTTAATCTTAAACTTAATAAGTTTAAGATTAAATAAGTTAATGGAAGTGTCTGAATTTCTTAATGAATGGAATAGAGCTGTGTCAGAAGAAAAATAACAAACAGGTGCTAATACTTTGTGGACGATAGTTTAAAGAAATTGAAGGTCCTCTGTATATTGATAAAATGGTGCTAGGCAATAAATCCATGATTCTTCCATTCTAGATGGTCAAAGGGACAGTTAGGGAGCTATTTGTATACACAAACACCTTAAATTGCCTGAATCCATCTCCCTAGTGTTGAAACAATGATGTTAATGGACCAACCTGAGATTGAACGGACTTTCTGACTCTCAGAGAGTTTTCATGTCCTCCAGAAATAAGGGTATCTTAGAACTTTTTGCTGGGTCTAAGATGATAATAAGAGTCACTTCAAATGGAGTATGCTGATAAAGGTGACCGAAGTAAAATTGGGCATTATAAATGTATGATAGTACAAAAAAATCATGGATGGTGAGCTGGAAAATTTCCCATGTATTTCTCTTTCTGAGATCATATAGCTTTCTTTCTCTCTTTTGGGTTTAGGTTCAAACTTAATGCCCACCTTGCTTCATTGGAATTGGCCCAATAATTCAGAGATCGAGAGAAACGGGGATTTTTTTTTTTTAACCAATGATGATTATGTATAGAACCTATAATTTCTCACCTCCCTTCTTTCTGATAGTGCAAACTCATATTCCTAAAATTCTGCTGGAGAGGTTAAGGCCTATCTGGATAAACTCATCTTCACAATTTGGACAGTTTTCTCATCTATAAAGTGGGAGAGCTGGACATATGAGTTAGTCTAGGATTCTATGTCCCATGCAGCTTGATTTGCAGGGATACCTGAAGAACACATGTTCACCAGGAAGATATGCATTGGCGTGATGGGGACACATTCACTTAATAAGACCAAGGAGTCTTTGATCGATTGACTTAAGAATAAGACTATCGGACTACATCCTTCCATTAAGTGGGTGCTTTCTGTTGCCTCTGGTGCTCCTGACAGTGTATTGACAATCTCCATGACTGAGTAATGCTGACCCAATCAACGTGAAACATGTCCAAGGAAAGTCGCTTGAAGTTCTCTTTCTCATCCCGCCCTCAAGCACCTGCCATCGTCATCTCCACTATGCAGTTTCCTGATTGACTCTTGCAGAAACCAGAGCCTCCTTGTCAAACGAAGGCATTATTACAAATCTGTTGGTTGTTACAGATTACAATGACTCGGTAGTTGGGTCCACTCAATTTAAATCACAGGGTCATAAAATCCGGAGGTTGTCAGTTAGTAGGCAGATCTATTGTGATACCTTAACTCTCTAAGACTTTCTGTTCAGTCTTTTTTTTTTTTTTTTTTTTTTTTTTAAGATTTTATTTGTTTGACAGAGAGACACAGCAAGAGAGTGAACATAAGCAGGGGGAGTGGGAGGGAAAGAAGACTTCCTGCCGAGCAGTGAGCCTCATGCGGGGCTCAATCCCAGGACCATGGGATCGTGACCTGAGCCAAAGGCAGATGCTTGACAAATGAGCCATAAATCATATAGCATGTAGATAAGGGATCCAGATGCAGATGTCTCCACAGAAGCACATACTTCAGTGAAAGCCTCCCCAAATGAACTAACAAAGACCCCACCCTCAGATGCTCCTTGGACTGACTACCTGCAGCTAGCTGGGAGAACAGGCCTGATAGATGAGTCTCTCTCCCAGAGTCAGCAGGGACTGCAGATCTCAAAGGAACTGTCTTATATCCTCCTCTCAGAAAGGGATTAGAGAGTAGGGAGAATAAAATCTACTGTGTAGTGAAATGAGAACTTCAGTCAAGTCTTGTCAAAAAGGTAGACTTGAACTATACAGAACTCTGCATGGAAAATCATCCACACTGGCTCTGCTGTGCAAATCATGCATTCAGCTCATGACTTAGACATTTTGGATGAGACGACAAAGGATGAAATATAGCTATTATTATCCCAAAGTATTGATTTTACTTAAAATGACAAAGTCTAAAAATTTAGTAGAAAACAGTATCCTATGAAAAGGAAATATAACCTCTGAGTATCTCTTTAGAAGATAGAAATAAAGCATACTATTTTCAGTTATAGACTCTTGGTTATTATTTCATGCATAGTAGAAAACATAGTCAAAATATCTTGGCAAGAATTCCTAAGAGAGGCAGTATGTACATATATTTTTAATGTGTTTGGACATAAATGTGAGTGTACACAAGATGGAAAAAGAAAATAAAACAGGTATCACTTTTAGCCAGGTTTTCCTTTTTCTTGTTGCAAAAAAAATAATTATATTTCATAAGATGAAATAGAATCTAATTATGCATTGTGTTTCTATAAAGTAGGGAAAAGCAATATTTGCAATGATGATGAAGATATATTTGTCAAAGTGTAGTCAAACATGACAGCCATTAAACGCTTGGTTGGAGAAAGATTTTTAATTACACAGGACATTAGATACAGTTGGATTGAGAAGAATTATTGGCCAAGTCAACAAAATTATTTTTGAGGCTAGATCTATGTTATAGCAGTGAATGAAGTGGAGATACACATTTTCAGCCACACTCAGATTTGAAGTTGGTGGTACACCTTCCTTACTGTCTCCCATGATCACTGGCTATGCCTCCTCGAGAGGGACATTCTCATACATAGTCACTGAGGCTTTTGGGAGTGTGAACTCTCAGAATACTTATTGATGGTCAAAAACACAGAGATCTAAAGGGTTTCTTAAGTAGGAAGGCTGATGGCATACAAATAAGCAATATAGGAAATGCCAGGAAAGGTAGAGTTCTGGAAGGACTCCATCTCAGGGTTTGTGGTGGGCTTTCTCTCTTGGAGAAGGGATTGGCAAGAACAAAGCTGTCTTCCGGTCCTGGCTACTCTGGAAGAATTATGGGCTGAGTGGGTCAAAGGTAATAATATTAGCTAAAGTATATTGTGTGCGTATTCTATGCTAAACAGCATGCATATGCCTCATTTAATCTTCAAAATGATCTAGTAGGGTAAATATTAAGATTTTGCCCATTTTACATATCAGGCATTGTTTTTACAGTTGCAGGATTAGGAAGTGAATTTAGGGTGACTAGCTATCTGAGTGTGCCCTCAATTTGTAGATTTTCTGTGACTGTGGATTCTCAAAACTGAAGGCAGAAAAGTCCCAGGCAACTTAGAATGGGTTGATTACCTTAAAAGTGATGGTACCAGGACTCAAACTCAGAGCCTGATATATTAATTCTCCTGCTTTTTGTTGCTTTTCCAAGGTAGAGATTCAGGACAACAGGGACAACAAGACAACAAGACAATGAATACAACTGGCAAAAAGGGGTACAAAAAGAGGTTTTGTCTTGGGAATAAGACTCAGTTACAATGCTGACTAGAATAGGCAGCAAGGTAACTTAATGTTGAATCACCTCCTAAATGAGTGAAAAGTGACCCCAGAGCCTTGGAGGGGGTGCAAGTTTGTAGGTCTGGTTAAGAAATTACAGATACAGAGAGGTTCCTGAGAGCAGGAAATCTTTCAGATGATGTCAGGAATATCTGACAGGAAGCAGGATTAATGTCCGTGACTTATTCTGGTCATTAACTTTGACACTAATACTATATAACAGTAATAATAGATGATGATCAAAAACAATAGAATTTTATTGGAATGTCCTTTTGCTGGACTTAGATATCCTTGGGAATGGCCTTGGTGGGTGTTCTGTTGTTTTCACAAACTTAGCACAGCTGCCAGTTTGATGCTTATTGGACCTCATGAGGCACTCTGGCCATCCCTAAACTCACATAGAGCCTGGACAGGAGAGATCCCAGGGTTTTTGTGTCAACTCTTTGAACTCTTTTGCCTCTTTTGCCTATTTTCTTTGATGTCTTCAGAAATAGCACAGAATTTGAGCTCAGATAGTTCTGTCTTTGAATACTAACTCTGTCTCTTATTGGCTGCCTTGGGAAGCTGACTTAACTTCATTGGATCTTGGCTTTTTCAACAGTAAAATGGGAATATAAATTAATAGAGTGTTATTTTAAGGATTATAAATAGTGTGTATTAAATGCCTACCACATACTAGGCAGTCAACAATTGGGACCCTCTATGTGACTATAGATCCAGAACTATTGGTTCCAAAATGGAGGCTAGGACTCTTCATTTATTTATTTATTTTTAAATGAAAACTATCTCCCATTGTTGGATTTATCATTTTAGCCCAAGGCTGACACCTTGTGGAATTCTCTGCAAGGAGGAGCTTATTTGGTGGTTTGTATATATTACCACGTCTTTTCTGGAGGCTGAAGCAGTGATATAGGTTGAGGGGGATGTATTAGCTACTTAAGTAAAAAGAATGGACAGAGCAAAAGGAGATTAATTTGAATTTTGGAGCCCTTTTGGGAGATTATTTCAGAATTTAATTTTAATTTTTTGACATCACTTATTTATTTAGTGTTTTCCCAGAAAGTATACTAATGTAGAATTTTAAGCCCCCTGTCTCTCTTTGAATTATCTAACTCCTACATATTGTTCAAAGCCTGGTATATGTCTGTCTCCTTCATTTTTTTCCCCTTACTGCCTGCCACTCAATGACCACCCATCTGAGAACTTCATGTCACTTGTAGGCAAAAGCAGGAACAATAATTTTCAGGGCCTAGTATAAAATGAATTGAACCCTTTGTTCAAAATGGCAATAGCAAGACATTAAAGCAAGAGCAGGGTTCTTCTAAGCATGTGCTCTCTGTCTCTGATTAAGTACTTTTTAAAATACTTATCAACCTAGTTGGACTATAACTCTTGATTCACAGAAACAAAATACATTCTTTTCTTTCTTTTATCTTAAATTCTGGGACTATTTCCCCTTCCTCAAAGCTTCCCCATTAGAAATAAAGGAACACTTTAGGCAGAAATCCTACTTAGGTCACATTTCTACACAGATAAAGCTTAAAGAAGATAATCTGGTGTCGGGGAAGTGTTAAGTGGTAGGTGACCTGTCTTAAAGCTGCATTAGTCTAACAAGCATTTTATTTCATATTTGTATGGTTATTTGGGGGAGAGCATTGTGGAGAGTTACTGACGTAGACTATGGAGGGGATAAAATAATCTATAAACCACCTCTTGTTTGGAGTTACATTCATCAATGTAGAGACTACATTTTTCATTGAACCACACTGATGTAGATGCTAGGTGGACTCAGACTTCCTGGAAGAGAATCAAAAACCAGTTCTTGGAAGGGACAAGCAGATAGAGACTGTTCAGTAAATGCACGGACTTTGGTTCATAATGATCACTTAATTGGAGTTAAAATTACTTTGCATTTTTATAAGATCACTTCTTGGTATGCTTAGAGAGCATGACAAATGCTAAGTAACACTTGACCCATTGGAGATAGGGATAGCCAGATTGTTGAGCATGATTGGTTGGTCAGTTGAGAACCTAGATGTCATTGATTATGGCTGTTCTCCAGCCCAGATCTGGCAGGAATTTGCAGTGAGAATTGCTGGGCTGTGTGGTTACAAGCAGATAATCTCAAATGGAGGACATCCGGGGCATTCACCTTCCCTCCTTCTGTTTTCCTTAATTCTCGTCGCCCTTTATGCTCCTATAATTCTGAGCTGTATAAAACTCCCAGGGCACATTCTTTTCTTTCTCACCTCCAGTCTTTTGCCTGGGTTGTCTCCTCTGCTTGAGTTACCCTTGTGTGGTCCAATCCTCCTGGGCCCCATCCTCCTGCCAATGCCAGCCCATCCTTTAAGACAGAACATGGACACCATCTCCTACTTCACACACTGTCATCATTATTATTAATAAAAGGAAACATTTTACTTGAGTTTTTCCTTATGTGGTACTGGGATAATATGTTTCCGCATCAGTCTGAAATTTTAGAACTATCCTTGTAGCTTTTTTTTTTTTTCTGGTGAATTGTAGGAATAATATTAAAGAAAGGGAAAATGAAATTGTTTTGCTAGAGACTAAAATGAATTTATGTAATATTAATTTTTCTAGAATTGAATGAACTATAAAATGAAAGCATTTTATTAAAACTCTTTGAGGATCCCTTCCGACTAAAAACTGATTCTAAATTCCCCCAAATGGTCTGTTTTATGTAAAATCGTTTTGTGCTGTGGCCTTTATTTAATTTTCTATGTATTTATTTAACTAAACCAAGACTTAGAGCATATTATTCGCACACTGGGAATTAGAACTAGTTCCAGAGGAGGTGTAGTGAACTCCATACTGGCAAGAAAGACATCTTTGTAGCGTCCACAAACGCGCCCATCCACCGTACTTTTGTAATCAAAACAATAGAGCTAGAAGCAAGGGAAAACATGTTTGCAACTTAGTTCACTTGGACCCATCCCTAGAGTACCAGAAGTCAAGGCAAAGTTTTTTTTTAACCTATGGAGTCCCCTGTGCTGCAGTAAGTTTAAGATGGCAGTATTGAGTTGGTAAGGTGAGGAAGAAGAGATAATTTAAGATTTTAAAAGCTGCCCTCCATGTATATGTGTGTAACCGATGTTCCACATACACAAAACAGTGCCTTAAAGTATTTTTCAAAGAAAGGTGACACAATCAAAAAAGTTTCAGTGCAGTCTTCCTGAAGACTGCTATGGAGATTTGGTTGGGCTCAAAGGAGCCAATGAAAGATGACGACAGACGCAAGAGTGCCTGTTCTTTTCCTCCCCAGGTCTGACAAGGAGAGGTGAGGGCCAAAGTGACTATGAAAGAGGGACTGTCAACAGAAGCTGTTGTCACAAAGGCAGAGAAGGAGCAAGAGGAGTAAATACTCTAATTCTTGGTCTCCAACCTCCCCTCGCCCCTCCCATTGTCCAATTCTATCCAGAGAGTCAGAGGCAAGGAAGGCCAGGGGTGTAGTTGTTAGAAATGGGGTTCAACAAAGGATTGTGATGTGTGGAGAATGGATGGGAGGAGGGAGTAGGTGGTGCAGTGAAACAGTCCCTGAGCAGTAGCAGTCGGCTATTAGGTCAGCTCTTGACAATTGCGTAGATTCATTCAGTAAGGACTCAACAAACCTAGATAGATTTAGACAGTTGATTACTTAGCAGAACAGGCAGCATTAGCTGCATGTCTGCATCCATTCCCATGACCCCCAAATTCCACGGGGTCTATAGAGAGGAGTCCAGTTGGATACTGTATACAGTGAGTTGTGCCATCACTGAGGAACAGTGAGCTTAGGAAACCCCTCAGAGAGATGCTAGCAAACATGCCCAAACTTTGTCCTCTGGGGACAAAGTGTACACTACCCTAACCGGGAAATGAATTTCTCAGCCTGGGAGGCGGACATTATCTCTACTTTCCAAGGCTGTTTGCTGTGTACACATCTTTGAAAAGATCGTTCTGAACAAAAGCTGTCACAAGTCTCATAGAAATACCATGGAGAATTTCCTCCCATCTGGTACAAATGGAGATTAACCAATGCTGGCATGAATACATTTAATATGTACGTAGTCTGTAGGTGAGCCTGGCTGCTTGACTTTGCACTGAGCTTTCCCCTGCTCCACATTCAGGCTTAAAGTCTATATGCCACGGTCCTCTCCTTTCCCTTCAAAGTGTGCTTTTGCTATTTACTATTATTATTATTATTAGTTTTAATACCACATTCTACATGGCGTTGGAAAGTAGTGCCTCTTAGTGAACACAAAACTGGCTTCAGTTGAGACAGATCTGTGTTAGATATTCCTTACCATTCATTAGCTCATTGTCCTTGGGTTTTGTTTTCCTTTGTTAAGCGGAGATCAACACACATACTTTTATCTAGGCTTGTAAGGGTAAAATGACAAAATGTTGAGTATCTAGTCCAGAGCTCAGCCCAGAATGGGGTACTATTATGGTTAATAATGTGGTAGAGAAAGGAGAGTTAGATGGCTTGAGTCGCCCCTAGGTACCCCCACCGTCTCCATGTTGCTTTGGTTGGTTTTGAATTTTTCCAGATAATGATTAAGACACAGAGAGCCCACTGTTGTTGAAAAGTCCAGGCAGCACACCAGAAAATGACTGCAAAATTCCCCCATTACTTAGCTCCTGTCTCTTCCTTCTGGCCATGAACACCTGCTAACTCACCCCCACTTGCAGATGCTTCCCATTGCACAAAGGAAAGAGAGGTCCCTGAAGGGTTCTTATTCAAATGCTTGAATTTACATTAGCATTTGGGGAATAAACACATGTTTTAATAATCCTATGTACTCATTGAAATAATGTAACATACATTTGTTCATTATCTGAAGTGTGGACTGTTTCTAGGAATTAATGAAAAATAGCATCTGGGGATCTGAGATCAAATAAGTCACTAAAATTCTTTTCATAATTTGAACCTCTGCAGGCCAAATATGAAGAGAGGCATATATTTGTTTAGTATTATTAATAATTTGGAAATCCCAAATTTCTTAAGTGTCACTTCTTAAGTTAATATTTAATGAAGTATATTCTTCTAAGGTGTAAATTAATGTCAGAGTAAATAATATTGCAGATGAATGTTTATTAAACTGGAAAAACTTTTGAGTAACTTAAAACCAGACAGATGGAAATGTATCAATTATTAAGTACATTTTGTTTAATTGTGAGTGGACACAGGTCAATGATGATAAGTTCAATGTTGGAGACTATGGGGGGTTTCTGATAGCATCCCCCAGCCTTCCTTCCTGGCCTTAGAGCAGACCACTTGCACCCTCATACATACCCCCAAGCTCTGTCTTTCCACTTCAAAGACCTGGTCTAGACAGTGCTATCACTCATTATTTTGAGTCATTGCGCATGTCTGGATTTCCCTGTACCCTTTTTCTTACACAGACACCCCATCCTTCCAGCTGGCACAAAGTAGGAAATAAATCTTTGTTTGCTGAATGATCCAATTCATATATTTATTTGAGCTATAATGATTTTTATAGGCACAGTAAGAAGAGCAATTGGATGGCATTCCCATCTTAGCCATTTTGAGACTGTCTCCCCAAAAAGGTCATCTAAAATTTTGCATAAGGGGATGTTATGACATCTCATACAAATTGTGTCTGTCCATCATAACAGGTGAAAGGTGTTTTAATAAACACTAATTAAGTGACTTTATATATCATTTGGGAAATATTTTCTTCCCTCTGTATCTCATATTTGATGTTATGTCTTTAAAAATGTATTCTTATTTGTAAACGGAGTAGCCTTTCTTCTGCTGTGAATATTCTGATAGTGACTTGAATAAGGGATTTGAAATCCAATATTAAAGGTATTTTTTGTGATACTTTATTAACTATAAAATTCTGTTCCATGTTATCTTCAGAAACCTCATAAATAATTGTAATTCTGTAAATGAAATATTTATCAATTTTTTAGTATTTCTCATTGCCCCATACAGATTTTTATCAGTATTTCTAGAAAAAGCAAAAAAGTAAAAAAAAAAAAAAATAAATTAATTAAAAAACCCTGACAACCTGTCTCACATTTTCTTCCCTCATAAAATCCTAGAATCTCAGGCCTGGAAGGACCTGAAGTCATTCTGGATAGTAACTATTCTAGCCTAGTGCTCCTTGAATAGTAATATTCATATAAGTCACCTAGGGATGGTGTTAAAATGCAGCTCCTGGAGTAAGACCTAAGCTCAGGGTTATTCTGAATGACACTGAGGAAAGACCCCTTCCCAGCCTCTTTTTCTTCGACAGATTGGAAAGCAGGCTGAAGGACACCAAAATCAGGTTGCCAGGTGAAAATAGAGGACACCTAAGTAAATTGAATTTCAGATAAACAACAAATATGTCTCAAATATTGCATGGGCTATACTTATACTAAAAAAACCTGAAAACAAAACAAGGAACACTCCCCCCCCCCAACCCCAAACCCTGATGTTAAGCAGAAATTTGAATTTAACTAGGCATCCTATTCTTTTATTAAACATGACAACCTTAAGTAGGCAATAAAGGGGGGAAAAAAAAAAAACAAAAAAAAAAACCTAGGCTTTGGCATCAATATTGAGCTGACGTTGAGTCCTGGCTTGTCCTTACTGAAGTATTAAGACTCCAGAATCTGTTTTCTTATCTATCTTCAAAAATAAAAATTAAAAAAGGGAGTGGGAGATAAGAGTATTTTCCATGAGAAGTTGTCCTGGAAATTGAGTGCGTGCTTGTGAAGTGCTAGATTTATAGTAGGTGATTAATAATGAGGCCCATAGCAATGGTAATTGATGAGATTTGCCCATGTTCTCAGTTCTGAAAAGACAGCATTGTGTTTATTAGGACATGACATCTGTAATGTTATACATGTCCTGTTGCCTCAATGTTGAAAACGATTGCCTGTCTTTCATGCCAACCCGGTTTTCTATGAATAATCTTTATCATTTTTATTATTTATTTATTTATTTATTTACATTTTAGTATGCAACAGAATTACTTGGATGGCTTGTTAAAACACAGATTACTGGGCCCCGCGCCTAGAGATTATGACTCAGCTCATCTTGCATAAGACCCAGGAACCTGCATTTCTGGCATTTTCCCGGGTGATGCTGATGCTGGTCTGAAAACTAAGATCTCAGAGCCACAGATCCCTATCCCAAGCATTCCCGCCTTTTCAGGGTTCTCTTGTTTTGTGTGCTTCACGTGGTGCCACCGACTGGACATAATAGGAAAAATTTGCTCTAGAAGCTTAAAGCACTCTCTCTCTCTCTCTCTCTCTCTATATATATGATCCTGAGGGTCCTGTCAAGATCTTATAAATCCTTGTGCTTTGAATGAATTGGAAATAGAATATTCTTGTGTCGCGAATTTTACTGCGACACAAGAATAATATCTTGATACTAGTATTTCTTTTTTAAGTAAAGAAAACTTGAAAATGTCCTGTGTACAACTAAAAGCAATGAGAGCTGTACTAAAAGCAATTCACTCTTTGGCTGCCAATTGTTGGTTTCTAGTCCTCTCAGTTTCATAGCAGGAGGGAATGCATCCTGGTACAGTAGGCACAAGGAGGACTTTCTCTTTGGACTTCTATTTATTCCTCTATAAAATGAGAGGATAATCTCAAAAAGCATTCTCTAATATTCCTTGATTCTACCTAAACAATAGTTTTCTTAGGTTAGACTCAGCAAAGAGGAAAAAAAAAAATCACACTTAGAACACAGATCTCTTGGCTGACATCATATAACTCTCCTGTTTTATAAAAACTAACCTAAATGTTTTTGGGACTCTCAAGTAATTTTGCCTTTTCTTTCTAAACCACAATTTCTGCATTAGTAAAACAATAATAATGATGCCAACTTTTCTTCTAGAATTATTTTAAGGGACACTAGAGAAGAGGGAATAGTTGTCTTCATTTCCTATAGCTATAGCTACTCTGACCAAGTACCACAGACTGGGTAGCTTAACCACGTGTCTTCAGGGGTGCTTCCTTCTGAGGCCTCTCTCTCTTGACTTGTAGATGCCACCTCTCTGTCTTCATAAGGTCTTTCCTCTGTACCTGTCTGTGTCCAAATTTCTCCTACTCCAAGGATACCAGTCATTTTGGATTAGAGCCCACCCTAATGGTTTCATTTTTTTTTCTTTTTAAAGATTTTATTTATTTATTTGAGAGAGAGGAGGTGAGAGAGAGCATGAGCGAGGAGAAGGTCAGAGGGAGAAGCAGACTCCCCGTGGAGCTGGGAGCCCGATGCGGGACTCGATTCCGGAACTCCGGGATCATGACTTGAACCTGAGCTGAAACCAGTCGTCCAACCAACTGAGCCACCCAGACGTCCCTAATGGTCTCATTTTAACTTACTTTTTTCAAGACCCTATCTTCAAATGCAGTCAGATTCTTGGATACTGGGAATTAGGGCTTAAATATATGAATTTTAAGGAGACACAATTCGGCCCATAACAGTTGTGCTTAAAGCACTGTACAGATATGATTTTATTTTTATTTCTTGTAATTTTACTTATTTATTTTTTAAGATTTATTTATTTATATAGAGACTGAGCAGGGACCGGCATAGGGAGAGTGGGAGAGGAAATCTCAAGCAGACTCTGTGTTCAGTACTGAGCCCCATATGGGGCTCTATCCTACCACCCTGAGACCATGATAGGAGCTAAAAGCAACAGTCATATGCTCAACTGATTGAGCCACCCAGGCACCCCACAAATACTGTTTTGAAACTGGATCTTATCTACTTGATTTTCACTTTCTACTTCTGTAAAACAAAGATTTCCTGAGGGAGTTCTGGGAAACTCCAACTATTGGGTTCTGTTGTGCTCTCCTTTCCCTACATTTTCACGGTGTCAGTTAAGAAGTTTTACTGAGGGTCACTGTGTACTAGGTCTAGGAAAGGAGACCATCTGCATTCATATTGGATAGTGGAAATAGCTTAGAGTCAGATGGCTGGATTTGATTCCATGTCAGCAATTTTCATACTGAGAAACCTAGGATAAAATACCCAATTTCTCTGGGCCTCAGTTTTGTCCTCTGTAAAATGGGGCAGTCACATTTGCCTAGAGTTTCTATGAAGGTAAGGGAGAGAACATGCCTAGAACACTCAGAGCAAAGGCCAGTTAATTATGGGGGTGCAGTAAAAAGTAGTTGTATCTCGCATATTCAGCCTTGTCTAGCATCTCCTAAGGGGGCAAATCTTGCAGAAATGGCTTGATGGCATCTTGGCAACAGTGTCACATCCCTCTTTCAGTTGTAGTCAGTTCTTTCTTCTGAGTCCCACAGCAGACTTGGAGAACAAAAGGCAATCCATCTCTCTACCTATTGCAGAACCCTAGCTCTTTCCACAGGGGCCATAGAGAACAAAGTTTGTTCCAGTTATTCTAACAGTTGCCCATCACTACAACACCATGTGCTTTCAGTGGAAGCCAATAACTCAAACACCAGCACCTCGCTTTAGAGGTCCCCCCAAGAAAATAAGAAATGCTGTGTCAGCTCCAACAACAACTCAAGAGGGAAATGTTGAAAAACTCAGGCTCTGAAGTAGGGAGAAGGTAAATTTCCCTAAAGCCAGACCATCCACCAGAACCTCAGGGAATCTTTAACCCTCTTTCACTATTTTAAAATCACCCAAAGCATAACTATCCAGATACTTTCTAGGTAAGGCTATCTTAGGAGGGGAAGCTGTCATATCATTGTTAGGCAATTACGAAATTACTTAAAATGGGAAATACAAGTAAAGGCATTAATAATCCTAGCCCCCCAAAACAATATCTTTATTTTCTTTCGCAAAAATTTACCAGTCTAATGTTCGTGTGTGTGTGTGTGTGTGTGTGTGTGTGTGTGTATGTGTGTGTGTGTGTGTGTGTGTTTATGGCAAAGGCTGTATTATGAAAATACTTTCTGTATACTGTTTGTACTGCATCTTAGCTCAGAAGCATTTTCCCACATCTGTCATTTTGATGGTTGAATTAAAATCTGTAGATTGGATGGACAGAAAATAATTTCCATCCTCCTCCCTATGAACATCAGGTTGCTTCTCATTTTATAAATCATGCTGCAGTGTCCATCTTTATACATATATATTCTCTTTCCTCCTTTTCTTGAGCTATTTCCTTAGGATAAATTTTTAGAATTGGATATGAACTTTTTAATGTAGATTGAACTTTAGAATTAAGTACCCCAACTTTCCTGCAAAGTGCTGTATTCCTTAAAATCTTTGATCCTCAGTAAAAGACAACCTCTCATATCATAAAACCTTCAGATCTGATGCATAGGAAAGAGTGCCATCTGCTGCTTTGAAAACATTACTTCCTGCAATTTCCTGCTTATTTCCAGGGAACATGATCAAGCTAACAAATCAAATAGGATCTGCTCCCAGGTTGAGTATTAAATGACTGAAAAGTGTTCATTAAGTGAAGTCATATTGCCACGTTGCCAGGACCAGTGTAGCTTATATTTACAATGTAGAATGCAGTCAGGCACTATTTCTGGTCTCCTTTGGGAAACACCACATTCTAATAATTGGTTGATGGGAGCTTGTGATGCAAGCTACTGTAAACTGTGAGCTGTGCTCTGGGCTGTTGGTGGCCCTGCCCAGACTATCTTCCTCTTATGAATGCAGATCTGACCACCTGCATCATTACATTGCTCTTTGGTCCAGCTCTGTGCTTTGGCTATATTGCTCTAGGTGTGGAATGGCTTTTTCTCAGTAGCTTCGGATTCCAGCTAGCTTTGAACTCTCATCTCAGTGTTCTCTTTCTCTTACCAACGAGGTTCCTAACCCTTTTCCTCTCTTACTTTTTCCTATCCCTACAATGTCCCTTATAGTTGCTACCATGTTACCTCCCAGGACTGGTCTTTGGTTATTATGTGGGTTTTTTTGTTTTTGTTTTGTTTTTTTTTTTTTTTTTTCCTAAAGAGCAATTTGAGACTATTTTGTAGGTCACAGAAGATTCTTCATTATTTTCCTCCCGATGATTTATCCAGCCTTATCTCTCATAATTGATTCTTTGTTTTCAACACTCCAGGATAGCGTTGTCCTACAGAAGTATGTAATTTTAAATTTTCTAGTAGCCACATTAAAATAGGAAAAACAACCAACCAACCAAACCAATCCTCCAACAACAAGAGGTAACCCAGAATATTGTCATTTTGACATTTGACAGTATATACACTTCAGAGGCTCAACAGACACATGTATCCCTAGCTTTGAGGGTCCTAAGGTACCTATAAGCTGCTCAAATACATGAGTTTAGTTTCAACTTTCATGCCTTTGCACTTCCTCATCATTATTTTTTGCCTGAAATGAACTTTCTGCAATGGAGCAAAGCTTTACTCATCTTTAAAAATCCAGCACAAATATCACCTTTACAGCAATTCTCCCTTGACTCTGCATATGTGACTAATCTCTATTCATCTCTCTCCTTTGTTCTACGATTCTACTTTGTACATGCTTCTGCTTCATATTTATCACACTCTATTGTAATACATTGATTTGCATTTACAAATGATTTATTCATAGTCATTTACTTGATTTTTAGCTTCTAAAGGGCAGAGGTGTTTGTTCACTTACCATCTCTGCATCTGGGAGTCAAGAACAGAGCATGTTCTAACCATCATTGTACAATAAATGCATGAATATCTATTAATTGAGTTGTTATCATTTGCCTATGTTGAATACTTAGTCTTTATCCTAATGTCATCTTACAGGGTTTTAGTATGAGCTTGATAGAAACATTAATCCAGACAAGCCATCGTTGTTTTTTGTTGTTGTTGTTCCATTTTTGCTAAGAGTTTGGAGCAAAATGAAATAACTAGAAAGAAAAGAAAAGAAGGTTGATGGCTTGATTTGGATGCCTGCCTCCACACTGATTTCCTGGGTGTCTTATGAGAATTGGCTTTTCAGGTTAAACCAAAAACACTATTTTAAAGTATTCAAACTCAAATGTCTTCATACTTTAAATAAGGTATTTCCTTGAGAAAAGCTCCTCCTTCACAAAGTCTGCTCAGATGTGTAATGAGGTGTGACTCAGCCTAGTTATAGTTAGATCAAATTCCCTTTTCATTAGAGTCTCCTTCTTAGGCTTCTGGAAGAAAGCTATCTGGGAAGGCTGGAGGCAAGGTTACTGACATTGTACTTTGTGGAAAATATGAAATGGTTGCCTTTCTTATTTTGTTCCACGTCATTTCATCTTATTTAGTATTTTTTTAAAATGAGCACTTTAAACTCTTTAATTCTTGACAGTTTGTATAGGAAAGAAGCAATATGACAATCTCATTATATGTATCATATTATCCCTTTGCAGAGTTATGTAGATGACGAAAGATCAAGTCTGTGTTTAAAAATGTTATATAACATAGGGGAAAAAAGCTGCAATAAATGCCTGGGTCCTGTTTTTCTCAAGATCGAGAATTTGTTACTGAGATCGGTTAAAGTATTAAAATGAAATATGATAAATATAATAAATATAAACAGGTAAGGTAATAAATACAAAAAGAAATATACTTGTGTATCAACCCCTGTAACTTAGCTTCATTTTAAAAAATCTATATAGATATATATTTTTGAAGTAGTTCCATTTTATACAGAAGTATGGATATATAGAGATAATGCCAGGTATTAATGGCTTTTTCAGATCTACAAAAATGTTTGGTAGTTGAATGATAAAATACACTGGCTCCTAGATAAGAAAATCATGGTAAAATTAAACTTAAAAATATGTACCTGTATCAAAACATAACATTATATAAACTTGGTCCATAGTTAATCAATATTAATAAATATTTTATTGTATTTGAATAATTTGTGGGTCAAATGTGCTCATATCACAAGAAATCTTGAGTATGTGCCATGATTGATAGATAATTGGTGATCATAAATTAGAGGGGTTAACCATGCTCAAGTAATTTAAAAAGCAAAATTATAAAAATATTATGCAGTATTTTTATACTGAAAATATTTTCAAATATATATCAAATGTAATATTTGAAATATAAAAAATAATAGTTACTGTTGGAAATGGGGACATTTTAATAGAAATTTTATTAAATGTGAGATATAGCCTTGGTGTTTATAGCAACCTTAAAATGGCCCTAATTTTTAAAATTTTAATTAATAGACTTCATATCTCAGAGCAGTTTTACAGCGACAGAGAAATGACTGGAAAGTACAGCGTTCCTCTATGTTGCTGCCCATTAATTTCTCATATTTTTAACACCTTGCCTTAGTGTGGTACACTCATTAAAATTGGTATTGTTACATTATTTTAACTAAAGTCTATAGTTTACATTAGGGTTCATTCCTGGTGTTGTACATTCTGTGGGTTTTGACACATGTATAATGACACATATTGAACATTACTGTATCTTACAGTGAAACGAATAGTTTCACTGCCAAGTGGTTCTAATTTTAAGACCCAAACATTTGTAACAAAAGCTTTCATTGCACCTTGCACATATGAGTTCCATTTTTCATGGACAATTAGGAGTGTCCTGCTTACCTATGGTCTTTATGAAGCTATAGTTAACACTACTATAAATTTGTCCAAAATCATCTTTCTAATTATTTTGGAAGAGGATGTTCAAAGGTATGATTTTCCTCATTAGTCTTATTCTGTTTTCTCTAATTTTATTCTCATAAAAGCTATTTATCTGGTTTGGCTCTTTTTTTTCTTTTAAATTTTTTACCTTTTAGCGACATCATAATTAGTCTATTTTCATGGTAACTAATTTAATCTTCTGGGGTGTATTCCAATGTTGGAGACTTAAAGTGCTTTTATTGCTCTAGGAGTCATTATTGTTATCCCATTGATTCAGGACAACTAGGTGCGTGGTTTCCTTTCTTTTTCAGTTGGTTGCCTTAGATGCTAGGTTATTATTTCCCACGTGTTCCAGAGTCATTTTCACAGATTATTAGTTATCTTTGGATTTCCTTCTTTATACGTAAGATTCCTTATATATTCTTATTGAGATAAACAGTAAAATATTAGGTTTCTTTTCTAGAAAAAAAGAGATTGAGTGACTTACACAAAGATATTCATGCTTTTATAATTTCTGGTCCAGGAATTATTCCCGGTTCCTCTCTTCTGCCTTTAAATCTTACTCACACCCATAGCATCACATCTCACTGCTTTTAGCTTGCCATTTCTACTTTGAGAAGTTCCCTCCCCTATTTCTTTGACATTCCCACTATCTTTGTATATTGTGCCATCACTCCCATCATGTCTTTTATGAGCCAACTGTGTTTTCCTTTTAATAAAACTGTAATAAAACTCTCTAGGTTTACTTCTCTCAAGAGTGCAGTGATCCTCTCACAGAGACCTATTTAACTCTTACCCTTCTGTCAGCATTTTCCCTCACAGCTTATCAACACCAATTTCTTTCCATCATTTCTCATAGTCATTTCCTTTAGGCCTCCACTGCTATCTTTTTCTAGATGGGACTTTTGCAATTGCCTTGTGGTTTTTCAATTCACCCTATACTGAGCTGGATTAGCCTTGTAACATTCATTCTGTGTGTGTCACAAAACTCTCCAGTGGCTCAGTATTGGGTAGAATGAAGACTAAGTTGGCCAACCCTGAAAGATCTCAAGTCTGGTTACTGCTGTCTCTTGATCACAGTAGGCTGGGCAATTATAGACCTAGCTGACCAAGAGAAACCTGGATTCTGAGTCCAGCCAAGAGAAGATACTGCCCACCTAGACAAACAAGGTCTTCTTAGGACTTCTCCCTAACCATTTAAACTGATCTTTCACTGTCCTCAATGTAAAGCTCTTTCTTTTACACAGCCAGGTTGCATAAAACCTGGACACACGGTGCTTATTTCACCTTGTAACTTTGCTTAAGTTGCTTTCTGATTATTGAAAAATATGTTCACCGTACATTTATTGAGCACTTTCAAGGCAAGAGGGATATAAAAATGCAGAAGCTCCTGGTTTGCCTTTGGCTGCTGAGAGGGGAGTAAGGAAGGAGAACAAATAAACAATTAATTATCAAGCATTGCAACAAGTGCCTCTGCTTGGGAAGCATTTAATGAAACATAAGCCATTGCTATGTTCAAGGCAGGCAGGAAAGCCCAGAAAGTGGAGGTGACATTTGAACTGATCTTCTTCCCCTGGATCTTCCCAGATCTTATTCAGGCATCCATCCAATGGTGCCGTGCCTCTCAAATGCCTGAGACCTCCATTGAAGTGTCAACCTACCTTTATCACCTTTCATAACTCCCTTGGAAATTATTGTTGTTATTTTTTATTTTGGTATTTTTTTTAAAAGGTTTTATTTATTTATTTGACAGAGAGAGATCACAAGTAGGTAGAGAGGCAGGAAGAGAGAGAGGAAGGGAAGCAGGTTCCCCACTGAGCAGAGAGCGCCATGCGGGGTTTGATCCCAAGACCCTGGGTTCATGACCTGAGCCAAAGGCAGGGGCTTTAAACAACTTAGCCACCCAGGCGCCCCTTATTTTCACTGTTACCTATGTACTTTCCTCAGTTCCTCCAACTAAGTCTCAGACTCTTAAACAGAACAGATTTTGTTTTATACTCCTTAGTATCCATCTCCAGACACAGAAACAAAATCTGTGTTTGTTAGAAGATTCCTTCTGATCCTTTATGTACATATTAATTTTCATGATTAAGATCACAGTAGGGACTGCAAGCTCTGATGATAAAAATGAATATTTCAGAGAGAAGAATGCACTCTGCTAAAGAGTAGTTAAAATTTCCAGCAGAACTTATCATCAAATAATTCAAGTTAAACATAGCAAATTCTAAACTGATTATTATGATGGTAATGACTCTGTTATTTAGTGCTCAGGAAGAAATGTACACGTGTTTAAAATAAGCACTGCAGGCAAAAGAAAGTGATGGTGTATGGTCAAAAATGTATGCTATGTTATTACAACAAACATGCTGGGTAGAATGTATATTGATTTTTACAGCACTTAAGTAGGATTTCAGATCTATGAAATAACTCATATTGTTTATCAGTGTCAGCTTTCCTTAAGCAAATACAGGTGTCTGCTCTTTCCTGATGCCTTTTCTTCAGTGGTTACCAGACTGCACCATGGTGTCGCCTCTTGCATTCTTCCCTAAGAACTTGAGGGAAAGTGAGAGTAATGACTTATTTTTGCTTCACTTATTTAAAACAAAAAATACAGATGAAAATAAACAAAACTGGGGGATTTAAGGCAGAGGAAGTGTGCACACCTGAAAATAAACCATTCAAATTTGACTCAATTTGCACTTTAGGGAAAATTCAATCTAAACAAAATTCAATCAGTCTGGATTTGGGTTTTCCGGATTAAATGTCCAGTTTAATAATTACCCTGTCGTTAAAAAAAGAGTGAAGCTAGTATTATTTTTAAGTGTTAGCATTGGACAATGCTTCTGTGTTTTCAGGAAAGAAACCATAAAACTGAAGCAAAATACTGTTTTTTGCATTTTGCACCATACTTTATAGGCATTTGATGATGTATGAATTTGTCAGTTATAGCTCCAGATCCATTATGGGTGAATGTTAGCAAAGCTTAAAGTAATAAAACTAGAATAGATTTATACTGGTTGCCCATTTGGGGATTTAAATTTATGAACAATTTCTTTAGTAGACCTCTTAGTAGAATTAAGAAACAGATGGAAAAAACTCATCTAAGACTTTTTTTTCATTTTAGCAATTTTCAATTATGATGGGAAAATGCTATCAAATTTTATACAAAACATATCTATGTTGTTAAAAATCAACTACTAGTTTCAGAAAAGGAAAATATTTGTAAAACTTCAGCAGATACTTTCCTAGTTTTAATGTGCATCATATTATGGCCTAATCCATACATCAGGAAATTGGTTTATATATGGGTTATAAAGGAGGGGTGGCTTCTAACATTTTCTCCTTTTATGTGCACTAAATGTTGGAGGACCCGAATTATTCCATTATAAATAGTGAGGTCTAGAAAATAAACAAAACTGGGGGATTTAAGGCAGAGGAAGTGTGCACGCCTGAAAATAAACCATTCAAATTTGACCCATTTCATCACCTCATTTCACAAGAAAACTTGCACAAATATTGCCAGCAGTGTACTGGCTATGAATCATCAGGAGCCTGGAGGGAACTCCAGGCTATACATTTTCATTTTCATTATGCATTTCATTATGCACATTTTCTTTGAGTGTTTCCTCTTCCTCCATGGCCGTTCTGTTTGTTCACCTGCTGCCTTTTATGGTGAGGTTGATAACAGAGGTGTTCTCTATTCCCCTGGACTACTTGAATCAGAGCCTTTTCATATGTTCTGAGCCGTGCTCTTACTTTAAGTTCATATTATCGTGCAACTTGAAAGAAAGTTGTAATTTTGGTTTGGGCTTAATTTATCTCTATTTTTCATTTGTTTCATTAGTTTCTCAATACTGTTTCAAATATTATTCAAGATAAATCAGAGGACAATAATTTTAAATCAAGATTGCTCAAGGAAGTCTATTCTGAAATTTGTCATGTTTTGACATTTTTTGCTATAATAGGTAGCACTTCCTTAAAATCATGGGTTCATTTTGATTCTACCACCCAATTGTTCCTGATATTAATGGAATACCTTCTAAGCAAGACCTTGGACTAAAAAGGCGACTTTTTAAAAAATCAAATATAATCTCTTAACATTTTACTTATAAACATTAAGTAAAATGTTAAATGGCTAACTTGTAAGTTTGGGGTATAAATAATTAACAAATTTGATTACTTTTAAGTTTTCTTATACTTTTAACTTTTCTGCATAAAGAAAGGGGGAAAAAACACTTTACCAAATGCTCACAAACCATTTTTTGCTTGGATACTACGGTTAAGTCTTATTTTCCTTTTGGGAAGTAGGAAAAGTTAGCCTAGTATCCCAGTAGGAATACCTTATAATACAGTAACATTACTTATTTTAAAAAATAGCTCTAGTAATCATTTAAAAAAATTACCTACCTATATCTGTGTGATGTTTAAAGCTAAAGTTCATTGTTTCTGGTAGTTGGGAAGCTTCTGTGTTGAGTATTTTCTGGCTAATTCATAAAACTGCGTTAAGCAGAATAGGAAAACAGTCAGTAAAACAAACACAGAAACCCAAGAGAGAAGATGTGCCCTGAAGACCTGTGCTAGTGGCAACGGAGAGAGCAGGGACAGGCCTCCTCCTCTGACATCTTCCCCTAATTTACAACCTGTGTTAGCATAAAGGAGTCAAAGACACACACACTTTCTAGATCTTGAAACGCTTACTTAAGCCCAAGACATACTGAAATCAAGCTTTCCCCCGCTGCCTAAGTAAAGCACATCATATACTGGTGCACCAACAAAGTATGCAGTGTATGGGGATAATAGCATATCGACATCTCTGAATTGTGTAGAGTGGTAGAGGGATCATGCACATGTCATCTGCTGCTGGTTTTAGCCACTGCTGGATTTCTTTTTCTTTGGTTTTTCAACAAGTTATGAAATAGACAACTGTTTTAAAAGCCCACTTTTATAGCAATTTCTGGCTGTAAGGCCTGGGGGAAAAAAGATCATATAGGCAAAGTGGTTGGTCCTGAGAATAAGTTACCCAGGCAGGAAAACAAGAACCAGTTTCACTGTTTTGAAATTATTTGTGTCTTTGATATCTCCATCCATATGTAATAAGATAAAAAGGCAGTGTTTGGGCGCCTGGGTAGCTCAGTGGGTTAAGCCGCTGCCTTCGGCTCGGGTCATGATCTCAGGGTCCTGGGATCGAGTCCTGCATCGGGCTCTCTGCTCAGCAGGGAGCCTGCTTCCTCCTCTCTCTCTGCCTGCCTCTCTGCCTACTTGTGTTCTGTAAAATAAATAAAAATTAAAAAAAATCTTAAAAAAAAAAAGGCAGTGTTTTAACTTCTGAAGAGGAAATGATATTTTTGTTGTAGATTTATCCCTGTTAGTAAAAAACAAAATTCAACTTAGTAAATTTGAAGATCTAATGGGCCTTATTAAGCAATCATGAATTGGGCAGCATTCCATTTAGCAAGTAGGGGGTGCTCCAAGGAGTTTTACAAAGTGGAAAGGTTTTACGAGATGGAGAGTGGAGCAAAAAGTTATTAGCAAAGGAAAAGAAAGGAATATTTCAGGTGAGATCACCTTCTCTTAGCGGGGGAATTATTAGGTGAATACTTCATCTTCCTTTGGGTGTTGGAGAGCCTATGTGACAGATTAATTCATTGGTGCTGTTTGCAAAATTCCTCACAAGTTAAGACCACATTTCTGACAAGGTTGGTTAAAAGTGCGGTTAGGTTAGATGTTAAGCCTTAATTCAGTGACTTGGTCTAAGTGTTCCCAATTGGGCCTGTTTTTTTTTTTTTTTTTTTTAAATAACACTGTGCATGTAATTTTTTTTTTTTAAGATTTTATTTATTTATTTGACAGAAATCACAAGTAGACGGAGAGGCAGGCAGAGAGAGAGGAGGAAGCAGGCTCCCTGCTGAGCAGAGAGCCCGATGCGGGACTCGATCCCAGGACCCTGAGATCCTGACCTGAGCTGAAGACAGCGGCTTAACCCACTGAGCCACCCAGGCGCCCCTGTGCATGTAATTTTTAAACAGAAAGACTGTCAAAATGTTTTGTTAAACTGAAAATAAATGAAAAAATTATATAAAAGATGTAGTCATTACATTTTAATATTTATTTTATTTTATTTTTAGATTCTAAATTATCTATCTCCCTCATCTCCCAAAGACCAATCAATTGATGGCTTTTATTTATCCGTAAAGAAACTGGTCCATTTGCTTCCTTTATTACGCATGGGAACCTTTAGCCTTCTTGTTAGTGGAAGACAGAGAAACGGTTGGGTGTGAATGTGGTACCCAGGTTTAAGATCATGGGAAGTGGACAAGAAGAAGTGGGTCAGTTGTCTGGGTTAGTGGGTGCAACTCTGTACATCACCACAAAAGATGGTAACTCTTAAAGATTTAAGAATTGCAGAAGTATGTTTATGTTCATAAGGTAAAAGCCACCTCCCCCAGTCATTTCCATGTGGGGATGCTTTGACACATCTCAGTAAAAAGGGAAACAAAATTTGTGGTAATACTTGGAAATTAGGTGAGGCCCATGACAGTGCTGAGAGTGTTTGAACTCCATGGAAGCAACACAGTGAATGTGTGAGGTTGCTTGGCCTCCTACAAAGTTGGGGATCTCACTCCTAGCCTCGTAACTGTTGAAAATTGGATAGACCCAACCTAAAATAAGAATTTTGCTCCTGGATGATGATATCACAAGGCCAAAGGTAAGTGCTCTGACCTCTGTCTCCACTTTTAGACCATGTTCCAGTTTCCTAGAATGACTAAATTCTTTTTCTAAATGTCTTTGAGCTTGCTTCCAGCACTCATGTGGGTCTCTTCCCAGCACCCCTGAGTGGGCCTAAAGTGGTGGTCAGGAATGGCTGTTTGTGAGAGGTATGGTAGCTACTTGGACTGGGCTAGAATGTTAGTGTATACTTGTGGGAGGCCCCCTGACCACCTTCCCTTGCAGTGGAATTCTGGAATGAAAAGAGAAAGGGGGTGAGCCAGAGAGTTGGAGGTCAGAGGCAGAGGCTACTTGATTTTAGGTGCACAACTCCAAAGAGCTAAAGAATTAAAAAATACAAACCTGGCCCTGGAAATAAATGAAGATCCATTTGTTAAGGTTGGAGGGTAGGGAATATTTCATTTAACATTTGCTAGCTTGATTTGTAATTATCACATTTTAAACATGATTAAGACCTTCATTTTTATTCTTCCAAACCCTTGTATAGATTAGAGTCAGTTTTAGTCTATTTTCCCCCAACTTTTTATTTTGAAAAATTTCAAATATATGGAGAAAGTGAAAAATATACTACAAAAATTCCAAATATCCAGTATCTTGGTTCATGATTGTTAACATTTTACAAATTTGATTATTTCTCTATTTCTTTTGCATAACCATTTTATATTAAGTGGCAGTCATCAAGTGACTTAACCCGTAAATAGTTCATCAGGAAACTCCCACAAATAATGACAATCTCCTCAATTATAATACAACTATCTAACCTCGGAAAAATAACACTAATTTCATAATTTTAATGTATAGTCCTTATACACATTACTCAAATTATACTAAAAATATCCTCTTAAGCTATTAAAAACCAAACAAACTAGGAGTCACAAAGCTCACATTGCATTTTTTGGGGATCTGTCTCTTTAGATTCTTTTAAGCTAAAACAGTCAACTCACTTCATCTGCTATCACATGGAGTTTTTGAGTCCAATCAGTTGTTTCTTAGAATGCCCCAAGTTCTGAAATGGTCTGATTATTTCATGATTGTGCCAATTAATTAGCACCTCTGTCTTCTGTATCCTCAGTAAATTGGAAGTTAAATTTGCTCTTGATTAGATTGAAATGAAACACTTTGGCAAAATATTTCATAGGTATGTTGTTCATGTCATATAACATAGAGATATATATATGATGGGAGATAGATGCATTATTAAGGATGCTAAATTTGAACATTTGAGTGACTTTCCATGATAAAGTCTTATTTTCCTTTTTAAAATAGTATCTATGGGGTAATACTTTGGCACCATGTGACTATCTTGTTCCTCAGTAACCTTTATTGATTATTTTGCAACCATCAATGACCCTTGGGTGAAATACTTACTACAGTGGGGTTGTCAATGGTGATCTTCTCGAATTCAGTCATTCAGTTTATGTGATTTTAATTCAATAAAGTATTATGTTAATTTACCAGTATATTTATGGTCTCTGTTGATCTTCACGCTTCATTCATTCAATCTATATTTTTGAACTTGTATCTGAATTCATTTCCTTCTGCCTGAAAAAAGCCCATGTGATTTTCTTTAGAGGGCATTCATTGGTAATAGAATCTCTCCATTTTGTTTCTCTGACAATGTCTTTATTTTGCCTTCATTCTTTTTTTCTGGGAGTAGAATTCTAGGTTAGCAATTATTTTTCTTTCAGTACTTTTATGTTCTAGATTCCATTGTTTTTTGGTGAGCAACAAGCTGCCAATGTTACTGTTGCTCCTCTAGGATCATGTATTATAATCCTCTGTGTATTTTTCAACCTTTGTCTTTTCTCTTTGGTTTTCATCTGTGGTTTGTTTCTTGTTCAGTATTTTGTTTTTAGTCCTGCCTGGAATATGTAAGATCTTTCAGCAGATTTCTTATTTTTCACTGGTTTTGGGAAATTCTTGGTCAGTATTCCTTTCAATACTTTCTGCCTCATTTTCTCTTATTTCTTTTTCTGGAATTCCCATTATAATTAAGTAAAATATTTTTCTTTGTGGTATGTATTCTTAAGCTCTTTTCTCTAATTTTCATTTTTTTCTCCCTGTTTCAGTATGGCTAATTTATTTGACTTACCTGTTCAGTTTGCAAATTCTCTCCATCTGCTTCTAATCTATTTTTAAATCACTACACTGAGTACTTAATTTCCATTTTTTTTTAGTCTTGAAATTCCATATGGATATCCTCTACTATTTTTTGTGACTATTTTTCATTTCTTCTTTAATTTCCTGAACTTATTAATCACAGTTTTTCCCACCTGATACCTGTCTGATACCTCCATTGTCCTATGCATCCATTTCAATTTTGCTGGTTCCACGCCCTCCATCCTTCTGTTTTTGCCAAACATTTTACTCTTACATATCGGATTATATTTTTATTGAAGAACAGACATTTTACAAGACAAATTTTAGAGACTACTTGAGGCTATGTGTGATTTTTTTTTTCTCTTGAGAGGATTTGTTTTGCTATGGTAGACAGCTTGGCAGGAGCATACCTTATTCCACTCAAGAAATGAGATAATTAGAACCTACCTTTTAGTCCTCAAAGGGACTATTTTCAGTTTGCATGTATTTCTAGAATGCTTTCCTTTGATGTTTCTAGAAAATCCTAGAATGTATACTGGTCTCCTCTCTTGGTGTAAAACCTGAACCCTGTTTCCTCTCGCTACCTCAGTGATTTTGCTGAAAGTTCTTCTCAGCTTCTCAGACTTTTAGCCTTGGCTTTAGGAAATCAGCAGACACACTGAAGAGGAAAGCATTGCCACATCACAGGCTCACTGGTTTTGCTTATTTCATCTTATCTTGACTCTGCAATTTCTTACTGTATTAATAGTTCTCCAATATTTTCAAATTGATTATTGTATTTTGTCCCATTTTTCGAGTTACACTTGCCATGTGGTTTGACTGAAACAACATAATCGCCCACTGAAAGCAGAGCATCTTTTGAGCATGCCCCTTTTTTTCTCAACAAAATACCCCAGGTTCACCTTATATTTTTGTGAACTCTAGACATGGAGAGTTCTTTTTTCAAAGACCTACTTCCTTTTAGAGAAGATTAGCATCTTGAAATCAAGATCTAAGTGCATGTGTGTTTGTTCCTACTAGGGTGCCACTGCTTCTAGGACACTTCAGTAGATAGAGATAGAAAACACACTGTTAAAAACCATGAATTCATATTGATATTTCTAACTCAAATTTAATACCCAGAGTTATTTTTATAACTTCTTTTTATCTTTTCTATGTTTTTCCTTTTACATGGAAATTCTTGTTTCCTAGTAACAATATACTCATTTAAATGTTTTATACCTCTACATCCATAAATAGTTGCAAATTATATCAGTATATTATCATTGAAAAAGTATAACTATGAATTTTAAAAATTTCTCTGCAATTTCTTTTTTGGTCTGGAGATAATATCCTGTTAAGGATGGATATGTAGAGCACGTACCTGAAAGTCATTTGAAAGTCATCTGATCATACTTTTCTGTGTCATTATGTTATCAATTTGACTCATAGATTTGTTTTTCTTTATTATTAATTTTATGGTTTGCTATCCTTTTTTGCTTTTTATATTTTCATAATATATATAACAATATATTTTTTGGTTTTAAAGTAAAACTAAATTAAGGTATACGTAAAGAAATGGTGATTCCATCCCTATTTGCTCTACCCCATTTCCATACTCAGTAGCAAATTTCATTACTTTCTGGTTTATCTTTTCTGCATTTTTTAGAAAAATTAGCCAAATATGCATATAGATAGGTAGATTAATTCTTATTTCAGTTGTATTCTTACACAAAATTTAGTGTCTATATAAAACTCAGGGTATACTAGGGGTAACTGGGTGACTCAGTTAAACATCTGACTTTAGCTCGGGTCATGATCTCAGGATTGTGAGATTGAGTTCACGTGTCTCGAGCTCTCATGGGGCCTGCTTAAGATTCTCTCTCCTTCTTTCTCTGTTGCCCCCCAAAACATAAACAAACAAACAAATAAAACTCAGAGTATACTAACTTTTATGTAAGAATAAACTGATGTGTCTTGCTTTTTATTCACTCAATATTTCCTGTGCATCCATCTCAGTGCATACAAATTTTCCCTGTTCCTTTTCATGATTCTATAGCATAGTTCTACTGCTGCACCACTGTTTATTCAATATATCCCTTGTTAATATCCTTTATTAATTAGAATTAAATAAAATTGTCATATTATAAATGGGACCTTATGCACATGTTGCTAGTCCCTTATATTTACCGTTGAAGTATAAGAAGTCCTGTTTCTCTATAAACTCACTAACAAAGGGGTATTTTCAAACTCTTGGATTTCTGCCAGTCTGATAATTAACTAATGATATCTCTGTGTAATTCTGAGTTTCTGTTATTTTGAGTGATGTTAACCCTTTAAGGACCACTGGCCTTTTTCTTTTATTTTCTGTGAACAGTTTATTAATGTCTTTCAACTTTAGGTACTTAAAATTATTTTCTCTTTTTTTAAAACTATAGACATAGAGGGGCACCTGGGTGGCTCAGTGGGTTAAGCCTCTGCCTTAGGCTCAGGTCATGATCTCAGGGTTCTGGGATCAAGCCCCAAATTGGGCTCTCTGCTCAGCAGGGAGTCTCCTTCTCCCTCTCTTTCTGCCTGCCTCTCTGCCTACTTGTGATCTCTCTTGCTCTGTCAAATAAATAAATAAAGTCTTAAAAAAAAAAACTATAGACATACAAAAGAGTTGTGAAGGTAGTGCAGAGTGTTTCCATCTACCTTATGCTTAGCTTTCTACAAGTTAGCATTTCACATTACCATGGTACAATTACTGAAACTAAGAATTTAACCTCGGTACAATACTGTTCATTGAATATAGACTTTTTTTCAGATTCTGCCAGTTTTCCTCCTAATATTATTATTTTCCATTTCAAAAGATAATCCAGAATGCCGCATTACATTTAATTGTCATGTCTTCTTAATCTGTTCCAATCTTTAATTGTTTCTGAATTTGTCTTTCTTTTTCATGACCTTGACACTTTTGAAGTATACTGCTTAGGTGCTTTGCTTTGTAAGATGCCTCTTGATCTGAGTTTTTCTGATACTTTCTCATGATTAGACTGGGCTATAAATTTTTGGAAAAATACTTCAGAGCTGAAATGCCTTCTCATTGCATCATATCAACATGACTTATAACTGGTGATGTTAACCTTAATCACTTGGCTAAGGCAGTTTCTGCCAGGTCCGTCTGCTATAAAATTACTCCCCTCCCCTGCCATATGTTAAAAGTGAGTCACAGAGTTCAGCCCACACCCAAGGGAAGGAGAATAACATTTCACCTGTTGGAGGGAAAGTATAAAAGAGTTAGTGGATATATGTTAAAACCACCACAGTAATTGAAAAGGATTTTTATAGAGATACTTCGCAGATATGAAAATATCTTGTTTCTCCTTATAGTTTTACCCAGTGATTTTAGTATTTGTCTGTAGCATTTACCATATGATACTCCAATGCTGATTTTATATTTTCCCCATTTAATTTACATTTATTATTTGGAATTCTTCTATAAAGAAATTTTGTCTCTTAAACCCCAGTTAGCAATTTATTCACTCATTTCTTTACATTAGTATGGACTCTTAGATATTTATTTTAATCGATGGCTTTAATCCATCATCTTTGTTATTTATTGTGTTGCTCAAATTGTTTCAGGCTGTTGAGAGTTCTTTCAGAATGTCTCCTGTATTTTGTATGTGTGTGTGTGCATGCTTGTGCAAGTGTGTGTGTGTGTGTGTTTTACTACCTTACTTTCTAGCGCTACAAAATACTTTAGGCTCATCTTATATTTTACCTGCCATGTTCTGTAGACACAGAGAAGTTTCAAAAGCTTTTTTATTTTGAACTCTTTATATGCTTACAAAAGATTTACAAAGATAATGGAGAATTCCTCTTCAGCCTGCACCCAGCTTTTCCTGATGTTAACATCTTATATAACCAATTATTTAAGCAAAAATAGCTATTTCTTTCATCTTTCCTTATCTTTCATGAACATGACACTTTTGAAAAGTACTAGTCAGGTATTTTGTAGAATTAGCCTCAATTTGATTTTATCTGGTACACTCTGTTTGGACTGAGGTTATGTATTTTGGGAGAAAAATAACACAGGGGTGACAAGACACATTTTTAAAAAACTTCTTTGAGCCCCAGTTTCCTTATCTTTAAAATGAAATAATACATAGGTCTGATGTGATAATTAAAGGGGCAATAAAATAATGTGTTCAGCATAAGGCTTGAAGAATATAAAGGTTTCTATTGATATTAGGTATATAATCATCATTATCATAATTATTCTGGTATTTTTTTAATCAAAACTTTTTCTTCAACTACTTTTTTAGCTTCTGAAAGAGCAAGTGAGAATCGAAAATCTGAAATACATATACTTTAGAAAAAGGTTTTTTTAAATATCCCAATAATTATCACATTTTAGAATGAAAATATATTCAGTTTATTAAGTTTGTTGTTAGAAAAATCAGTCTTTGTAGTGACTGGATACCTCAGTTGGTTAAGTGTCTGCCTTTGGCTCAGGTCATGATCTCAGGGTCCTTGGATTGAGCCCAGCATCAGGCTCCCTGCTCAGTGGGAAGTCTGCTTCTCCCTCTCCCTCTTCCCCTCTTTCTGCTCAATCTCTCTCTCTGCCTTTCAATTAATAAAGAAATTCTTCAGAAAAGAAGAAAGTCAATCTTTTCATGCAGGTGAATGATATGAAATCATTCCTCATAGCTTTTGTATTTTTTAATTCTGCATAATTTGTGTTTTAAACTTGATACCTTCTAATATACTTTCACTAAATTGTAATTTTAATATTGTCTAATATCATAATTTATTTAGGAATTTCCTTTTTAAATTTAAAAAAAATTTTTGATGAACTTTTTAAAAAAATTCAGTGTAGTTAACATCAGCATTATATTAGTTTCAGGTCTACAATATAATGATTTGACAATTCTGAACATTATAGAATGCTCATCATGATATGTGTACTCTCAATCCCCTGCAACTATTTCACCTACCCCTCCACCCACCTCCCCTCTGATAACCACCAGTTTGTTCTCTATATTTAAGAGTCTGTTGTTTTGTTTGTCTGTTTTTTTTGTTCCTTTGTTTTGTTTCTTAAATTCTACATATGAGTGAAATCAATGGTATTTGTCTTTCTGACTGACTTATTTCACTTAGCATTATACCCTCTAGATCCATCCATATTGTTGCAAATGGCAAGATTTCATCTTTTTTATGGCTGAGTAATAATAGTCCATGGTATACACTTACCACCTCTTTTTTATCCATTCATCTGTCAATAGCTACTTAGTTTGTTTCCATACTTTGGCTATTGTAAATAATGTTATAATAAACATAGAGATGTTTACACCTTTTTGAATTAGTGTTTTTTTATTCTTTGGGTAAATGCCCAGTAGTGGAATTACTGAATCATATGGTAATTCTATATTTAATTTTTTGAAGACTCTTCATACTGTTTTCCACAGTGGCTGTAGCAGTTTGCATTTCCACCAACAGTGCTTGAGATTTCCTTTTCTTTCCATATCCTCACCAACTTTTTTCTTGTGTTTTGATTTTAGCCATTCTGACAGGTGTGAGGTGATATCTCACCTCAGTTTTGATTTGAATTTACTTGATGATGAATGAGGTTGAGTATCTTTTCATGTGTCTGGAGAAATGTCTGTTCACAGGTTCTGCCCATTTTTAATTTGGATTATTATTTGTTGTTGTTGTTGTTTTTTGGATGTTAAGTTGTATAAGTTCTTTATATTATGCTGGTAAGTATTAATATTACTATTATCCTCGTTTCACCATAATTATTTCAACAGATATGTATTGAATATTTTCCTATATTTTTCTCATTTCCTATTCTTTTTTTTTTTTTTTTTTTTTGTCTTAAGCCAGTGAACATTTATTGTTGGATCCAGTTTCTGTGGGTCAGAAATCTGGCAGCATCATAGCTGGGTACTTCTTTTTATTTTTTAATTTTTATTATTTTTATTTTTTTTATTTTTTATAAACATATAATATATTTTTATCCCCAGGGGTACAGGTCTGTGAATCACCAGGTTTACACACTTCACAGCACTCACCAAAGCACATACCCTCCCCAATCTCCATAACCCCACCCCTTTCTCCCAACCCCCTCCCCCTGCACCCTGTTTGTTTTGTGAGATTAAGAGTCACATGGTTTGTCATTCCCTATTCCTGAAGCTATCCTACACATATCTAACAGAGTGATCCATTAAAAAACTAAGTACATATTTGATTTATCTGATCAAATTACTCCATTCCTTAAAATCGTCCTACCATATTAAGTGACTACCCATCTACTACAGGGTCAAGTTTAAACCTCTTAATGTGACATCAAAATCATTTATAACTTGGATCCTGTCTAGTTCTTCAGGTTTATCTCCAACTAATGCTTTGAAAAATTGCTTGCAGGTTCTTATATTAAAGATGTTCTTTCTTCTCTTCATTTAATTTTTATCGTTCTCTCTGCCTGGCTATTTCTCCACAACATCCCACATTTCCCCAACAAACTTCCATTAATCACTAAAGACTCAACTTTTTTTTCTTTTTCAAAGATTTTATTTGACAGAGAAAGAGAGAGAGAGAGAGAGGAAGAGAGAATGACTAGGGGGAAGAGCAACGGGATAGGGAGAAGCAGATTCCATGATGAGTGGGGAGCCCCATGTGGGACTTAGTCCAAGGACACTTGTATCGTGACCCGAGCTGAAGGAGGATGCCTAACTGACTGAGCCACCATGGCGCACAAGACTCAACTCTTATTTAATCTCTTCCCGAAGCTTATCTTTCCCTTTTACAGTTTGTGTTAAATACCTGTTCTTTATGTTTCTATGACAGTCATTTACTCATTTATAGATTCAGTAGATATTAATTAAACACAATATTCTAAGTTGGGTGTTAACTAGAAGCCCTGATAGGAGCAACTCATAAGAAAAAGGATTGCAAGTATCCAGCAGGAAAGCTATGGCTGAAATTATAGCCAATCATATACATTCTTGTTTGTTCTATAGTCAGATTTCTGGCAGAGTTAGACCAAAAAATAAAACAAAACAAAAACAAACAACCAAAACAAAAACCAACCACACAAAAAGCAACTTTTTTTGATTAGGTTGAAGTTTTTTTTTTTTTTTTTAATTTTTATTTATTTATTTGACAGAGAGAGAGATCACAAGTAGGCAGAGAGGCAGGCAGAGAGAGGAGGAAGCAGGCTCCCCACTGAGCAGAGAGCCTGATGCGGAACTCGATCCCAGGACCCTGAGATCATGACCTGAGCCGAAGGCAGCGGCTTAACCCACTGAGCCACCCAGGTGCCCCTAGGTTGAAGTTTTTAAAACAAAACCCATATTAGAAATTTCTGAACTCTGGTACTCATTCTTGATATTTATTTGAGGAGAGTCAGAAGCATAAGCATTCAGTTTTCTTTTGAAAAATTTATCCTCATAGGATTAAGGGAATGGAAGTTCCAAATTTAGGTTTCATAGCATTAATTGCACCCTTTCCTTTAAAGAAAGATAATTTTGGAACTTAAAGATCATATTCAGAAGGAATAAGATGAAAGTGAGGTTGTGAAACTATTTTCTATTAATTCAAACCTCAATATTTTTCTCATGCTTTTTGTAAGTTAAAATAAGCTATTTATCTGCTAAAGTTTCCCTTTTTGTCCTGTGTGAGCATGATATTCTCATACTTCCTAACAATTATCCAATTATTTTCAAAGGACCAAGTTCACTTAGATGGGAGCCCATGTTTGTTAAAAATGATGACAAGAACTTTAAGTCTCTATGGATAACTGTGGTGCCCTCAAGTGAAATGATAATTTAATAAATTATTAGAGAAATGATGTTTAACATGTGTAGAGTTGAATAGCAATGAGAAATTGACAATAATTTCTGCTGTTTGTTAAAACTCCTATGTGCCAGTGACAATGCTAGGTGCTTTACATACATAATCTACTTTGATTCTTACAATAGTCCTTCAGATTAACTATTAATATATTCCTGTTGAGAAGAGCCTCAAAGATGTTTTCACTTGCCTATGGTTGGCTAGTTAAATATGGATCTTGGATTTAAATCCATATATTCAGTATTTGAAATTCTGTGCTTCTTCCTTACAGAAATCTGTTGTCATAATAGTAATGAGATAAGGACAAAAGTGTGGTTGGAATAAGGTGATAGAGCAGAGTCCCTCAGTCAAGTATCATAAAGATTAGAAGCAGCTTTCCCAGGATCTACTGAGATCTCCAATTATATTTTAAGGCTCTAGGGTGATTTAGATACATCCTTTCTAAGTATTTGAATGCTATAAAACATTGAACAATTCCTGAAATGAAGTATTAACAAAACATTTGGATTATATTGTATAGAAAGACAAGGACTCTTGTCCTTGGAGAAGGCAAAAATATAGCCATAGGAGGAGAATTACATGGGAATTATATAGAAAGAATAAATGAAATTTAAGGTTGGGAAAATAGGTTATGATTTATTAATCTGATGATTATTTTTTTATAATCATATAATATTTATTAATCTGATGATTATGATTTATTAATATTATTTCTCAGAAGTTACTTTGAATGACTTTTGGCTATTTAAAAACATGCACCTCAGAGGATTATAATTTAGTATAGCTGAAGATATTCAACAGAATGTGCTACAGGCTATTGGAGGTAATTTCTAAATAGAAGTTTCAGAAATTGAGTATGGTAACTTAGTGTATTTTCTCAAAGGAAGAGGTAGAGTTAACTTGTATAGATTTGACACATTTCCTTTCTTTTTACAGTATTTTTTAAAATTTCTTTTCAGCAGAACAGTATTCATTGTTTTTGTACCACACCAAGTGCTCCATGCAATACGTGACCTCCTTAATACCCACCACCTGGCTCTCCCAACCTCCCACTCCACCCCCTTTAAAACCCTCAGGTTGTTTTTCAGAGTCCATCATCTCTCATGGTTCACCTCCCCTTCCAGTTTCCCTGAACTCCCTTCTCCTCTCCATCTCCTCATGTTCTCCATGTTATTTGTTATGCTCCACAAATAAGTGAAGCCATATGATAACTGACTCTCTCTGCTTGACTTATTTCACTCAGCATAATCTCTTCCAGTCCTGTCCATGTTGCTACAAAAGTTGGGTATTCATCCTTTCTGATGGAGGCCAAATACTCCATAGTATATATGGACCACATCTTCCTTATCCATTCGTATGTTGAAGGGCATCTTGGTTCTTTCCACAGTTTGGCGACTGTGGCCATTGCTGCTATAAACATTCGGGTACAGATGGCCCTTCTTTTCACTACATATGTATTTTGGGGGTAAATACCCAGTAGTGCAATTGTAGGGTCATAGGTGAGCTCTATTTTTAATTTCTTGAGGAATCTCCACACTGTTCTCCAAAGAGGCTGCATTCCCACCCACAGTGTAAGAGGGTTCCCCTTTCTCCACATCCTCTCCAACATGCGTTGTTTCCTGTCTTGATAATTTTGGCCATTCTAACTGGTATAAAATGGTATCTCAATGTGGTTTTAATTTGAATTTCCCTGATGGCTAGTGATGATGAACATTTTTTCGTGTGTCTGATAGCCATTTATATGTCTTCATTGGAGAAGTGTCTGTTCATATCTTCTGCCCATTTTTTGATAGGATTATCTTTTTTGTGTGTGTTGAGTTTGAGAAGTTCTTTATAGATCCTGGATATCAACCTTTTGTCTGTACTGTCATTTGCAAATATCTTCTCTTATTCCATGGGTTGCCTCTTTGTTTTGTTGACTGTTTCCTTTGCTGTGCAGAAGCTTTTAATCTTGAAGTCCTGAAAGTTCATTTTTGCTTTCGTTTCCTTTGCCTTTGGAGACATATCTTGAAACAAGTTGCTGTGGCTGATATCAAAGAGGTTACTGCCTATGTTCTTCTCTAGGATTCTTTTTTTTTTTTTAAACATTTTATTTACTTGACAGAGAGAGAGATCACAAGCAGGCAGAGAGTCAGGCAGAGAGAAAGGAGGAAGCAGGCTCCATGCTGAGCAGAGAGCCCAACGTGGGGCTCGATCCCAGGACACTGAGACCACGACCGAAGGCAGCGGCTCAATCCACTGAGCCACCAAGGTCTCCCCTCCTCTAGGATTCTGATGGATTCCTGTTGACACATGTTTTAAAAGACTTTTCCTTTTTTAACAGATTTCATTGGTTCTTTATTTCAATAAGTTTTAACAAACAATATACATCTTATATATCTCTTCCTCAGAAAGCTTATTAAAAGATTAGAGGCAGGGCACCTGGGTGGTTCAGTGCGTTAAAGCCTCTGCCTTCAGCTCAGGTCATGATCTCAGGGCCCTGCAATTGAGTCCCACATCCGGCTTTCTGCTTGGCAGGGAGTCTGCTTCCCCCTCTTTCTCTGCCTGCCTCTCTGCCTACTTGTGATCTCTGTCTGTCAAATAAATAAATAAAATCTTAAAAAAAAAAAGATCAGAGGCAGAACAAAGTCATAGGCAGGCTTTTCCCCCCTTACTGTATTTTAACTGGGGAAGTAATCTCAAAAAAAAAAAAAAAAAAAAAAAAGAAGAAGCACCTGGGTGGCTCACTGGGTTGAAGCCTTTGCCTTCAGCTCAGGTCATGATCCCAGGGTCCTCAGATCGAGCCCCGAATCAAGCCCTGCATTGGGCACTCTGCTCAGCAGGGAGCCTGCTTCTTTTCCTCTCTCTCTGCCTGCCTCTCTGCCTATTTGTGATCTCTGTCGGTCAAGTAAATAAATAAACAATCTAAAAAAAAAAAAGGAAATATAAAATATCTTGCAGCAATTCTGAGAACCTCTGGTTCCATGTTATAATTTCTCAGATGAAAGTTACTAACTTGCAGAGTTCATATACTGAAACTTGAAAAATCAAGTTACGCATATCAGGATGTCCTATAGTCACATGGATGGTGGCTCATTGGGTTGAAGTCTGAAAACTGTCTACAAAATACATTCTAGAGACATCCAGGGGAACCTGTCCTGTGTGGGAGTGGTAGCCAGAGACATCTGGGGAAATTGGCCTATGAGGAAGCTCATCAAAGCTACATATAGTACAGTGGATACAAGAGAAAGCCAGAGTGCCTTAGTAGACTTTCTGGCAGAAGTCTTGTCCAGGAGACTACCATGCCTAAAGCAAAGAGACATAACATTTTGATAATTTATCTTCAGAAAAATTTGGTTTGACATTTTTGTCTTTTATACTATTTATTTTCCAGATGGTTCCAACTCTCCTTTAGTCTTTAGTTCACATTTTTCTTCTTCAGTATCTGACTAGGAATAGGTACTCATAAATCCATGTAAGGAGGGATGGTGTTTACTTTTCTATGACCCCATAATATGCCAACTGCATGACCATCCCAGCCATCATTCCTACATTTCTAATGTTTCTGGGTAGAGAGGCAGTGGTCACTCTTTGAAGAGAAAATGCATGGTATTTGGAAAATTTTTTAAAAACTTGACAGTCATCTTATTTATAAGAAAGTTAATGACTTCATTTTGCAAAAGAACCTGTTTTGGCTCTTCTAGTTCAGTGTGCTTTTTGGCATGCACTCTCTTCAGATTTTCTACCTGCTGAGTCATTTCAACTGCTTTACTAATCTAGCTTTCCTGATTAATAGCTCCCAATATCTAAGTTCTCCTGGCTATTCATAACATACACTGGCTATAGAACGTTGTATTCTTCTCCAGCTTCTTAATGTTCTCCTAAGGCTGGCTGTCATCGTCACAGGGCGGTGTTAAAGACTCGAACAGGTTTACACAGATATGTCTTTCTTCAAATTTTCTTCTGCCAAGTCACAGGACCTTTTTTCAAACTACATAATTTTTTTCAAGGTAAACCAGTTGCTTTAAACCCCAACAATGATCTAAGAAATTCAGCTTTTACCTTCTTCTCATTAGAAATGTTATCACTATTTTTCTATTTTTTAAATTAACATATAATGTATTATTTGCTCTAGGGGTGCTGGTCTGTGAATCATTAGGCTTACATATTTTACAGCACTCACCATAGCACACACCCTCCCCAATGTCCATAACCCAATCAACCTACCCCTTCCTCCCCACCACCCAGCAATCCTCGGTTTATTTCATGAGATTAAGAGTCTCTTATGTTTGTCTCCCTCCCAATCCCATCTTGTTTCATTTTTCCTTCCCTAACCCCATGACCCCCACTCTTTCTTTATCCATTTTCTTTATCCACATTTTCTTTACACCACATTTTCTTTATCCATTCATCTCTTGATGGACATCTATGTTCTTTCCATAGTTTGGCTATCGTGGACATTGCTGCTATAAACATTCAGGTGCATATGCCCCTTCAGATCACTACACTTGTATATTTAGGGTAAATACCCACTAGTGGGATTGCTGGGTCATAGGGTAGCTCTATTTTCAACTTTTTTGAGGAACCTCCACTCTGTTTTCCAGAGTGGCTGCACCAGCCTGCATTCCCACCAATAGTGTAGGAGGCTTCCCCTTTCTCTGTATTCTTGCCAACATATGTCATTTCCTGACTTGTTAATTTTAACCATTCTGACTGGTGTGAGGTGGTATCTCATTGTGGTTTTGATTTGTATTTCCCTGATGCTGAGTGATGTGGAGCACTTTTTCATGTGTCTGTTGGCCATTTGGATGTCTTCTTTGCAAAAATGTCTGTTCATGTCCTCTGCCCATTTCTTGATTGGATTATTTGTTCTTTGGGTGTTGTACTGAGAAGTTCTTTATAGATTTTTGATACTAGCTGTTTACTTGATATGTCATTTGTGAATATATTCTCCTATTCTGTCAGTTGTCTTTTGGTTTTGTTGACTGTTACCTTTACTGTGCAAAAGCTTTTTATCTCCATGAAGTCCCAATAGTTCACTTTTGAACTTGCTTCCCTTGCCTTTAGTGATGTTCCTAGGAAGAAAAAGTTGGTGCAGCTGAGGTCAAAGAGGCTTCTGTCTGTGTTATCATCAAGAATTTTGATGGGTTCCTGTCTCACATTGAGATCTTTCATCCATTTTGAGTCTATTTTTGTGTGTGGTGTAAGGAAATGGTCCAGTTTCATTCTTCTGCATGTGGCTGTCCAATTTTCCCAACACCATTTGTTAAAGATACTGTCTTTTTTCCTTTTTTTTCTTTTTAAAGATTTTACTTATTTATTTGACAGAGATCACAAGTAGGCAGAGAGGCAGGCAGAGAGAGAGGGGGAGGCAGACTCCCTGCTGAGTAGAGAACCCAATGCAGAGCTTGATCCCAGGACCCTGAGATCATGACCTGAGCTGAAGGCAGAGGCTTTAACCTACTGAGTCATCCAGGCACCTCAAAACTGTTGTTGTTTTTTTTCCCCCATTGGACATTCTTTCTTGCTTTCTTGAAGATTAGTTGACCATAGAGTTGAGGGTCCATGTCTGAGCTCTCTATTCTGTTCCATTGATCTATGTGCCTATTTTTGTGACAGTACTGTACTGTCTTGATTACAGCTTTGTAATACAGCTTGAACTCTGAAATAGTGATGCTGCCAACTTTGGTTTTCTTTTTCAACATTCCTCTGGCTATTCATGGTCTTTTTTTGGCTTCATAAAAATTTTAGGATTATTTGTTCCATTTCTTTGAAAAAAGGTGATGGCATTTTGATAGGGATTGCATTAAATGTGTAGATTTCTTTCAGTAGCATAGACATTTTCACAATATTTGTTCTTCCAATCCATGAGCTTTTCCAATTCTTTGTGTCTTCCTCCATTTCTTTTATGAGTACTTTATAGTTTCTGAGTATAGATTCTGTGCCTCTTTGGTTAGGTTTATTCTTAGGTATCTTATGGTTTTGGGTACAGTTGTAAATGGGATCGACTCCTTAATTTCTTGTTCTTCTTTCTTGCTGTTGGTGTATAGAAATGCAACTGATTTCCGTGCCTTGATTTTATATCCTGACACTTTGCCGAATTCCTGTATAAGTTCTAGCAGTTTTGGAGTGGAGTCTTTTGGGTTTTCCACATAAAGTGTCATATCATCTGCAAAGAGTGAGAGTTTGACTTCTTTGCCAATTTGGATGCCTTTTATTTCTTACTGTTTTCTGATTGCTGAGGCTAGAACTTCTAGTATTATGTTGAATAGCAGTGGTGATGGTGGACATCCCTGCTGTGTTCCTGACCTTAGGGGAAAAGCTTTCAGTTTTTCCCCATTGAGAATGATATTTGCTGTGAGTTTTTCATAGATGGCTTTTATGATATTGAGGTAGGTACCCTCTATCCCTACACTGTGAAGAGTTTTGATCAAGAAAGGATACTGTACTTTGTCAAATTCTTTCTCAGCATCTACTGAGAGTATCATATGGTTCTTGTTCTTTCTTTCATTAATGTATTGATTTGATTTGCAGATTGATTGATTGCATTGATTTATTTGCAGATGTTGAACCAAACTTGAAGCCATAAAATGAGTTGGGAAGTTTTCTTTCCATTTCATTCTTCTTCTTCTCCTTCTTCTTCTTCTTCTTCTTCTCCTCCTCCTCCTCCTCCTCCTCCTCCTCCTCCTCCTTCTTCTTCTTCTTCTTCTTCTTCTTCTTTTGGAAACAGTTGCAGGAGAATAGGTATTAATTCTTCTTTAAATATTTGGTAGAATTCCCTTGAGAAGCCATCTGGCCATGGGTCCTTTTTTGAGAGATTTTTGTTGACTGCTTCAATATCTTTACTGGATGTGGGTCTGTAAAGTTTTCTATTTCTTCATGGTTCAGTTTTGGTAGTTTAAATGTCTCTAGAAATGCATCCATTTCTTCCAGTTTGCCTAATTTGCTGGTGTATAGTTGTTCATAATATATTCTTATAATTGTTTTTACTTCTTTGGTTTTGGTTTTGATCTCTTCTCTTTCACTCATGATTTTCTTAATTTGGGTCTTTTCTCTTCTCTTTTTGATGTATCTGGCCAGGGGTCTATCAGTCTTAGAAATTTTTTCAAAGAACAAGCTCCTAGTCTTGTTGATTTGTTCACCTGTTCTTTGGGTTTCTATTTTATTGATTTCTGCTCTGATCTTTATTATTTCTCTTCTCCTGCTGGGTTTGGACTTTCTTTGCTCTTCTTTCTCCAGCTCTTTCAGGGGTAGGGTTAGGTTGTGTACTTGAGACCTTTCTTGTTTCTTGAGAAAGCCTGTATTGCTATATACTTTCCTCTCAGTACTGCCTTTGTTGTGTCCCAAATATTTTGAATAGTTGTGTTTTCATTTTCATTTGTTTCCATGAATTTTTAAAATTCTTCTTTAATTTCCTGGTTGACCCATTCATTCTTTAGTAAGATGCTCTTTAGCTTCCATGTATATGGGTTCTTTCCAATATTCCTCTTGTGACTGAGTTCTAACTTCAAAGAATTGTGGTCTGAAAATATGCAGGGAATGATCCCAATCTTTTGGTACCAGTTGAGACCTGATTTGTGATCCAGGATGTGATCTATTCTGGGGAATATTCCATGTGCACTGGAGAAGAATGTGTATTCTGTTGCTTTGGGATAAAATATTCTAAATATATCTGTGATGTCCATCTGGTCTAGTATATCATTTAAAGCCTTTATTTCCTTGTTGATCTTTTGCTTTATTTCAGTGAAAGGCTGTTAAAGTCCCCTACTACTATTGTATTATTGTCAATGCATTTCTTTGATTTTGTTATTAATTGGTTTATATAATTGGCTGCTCCCATGTTAGGAGCATAGATATCTAAAATTGTTAGATCTTCTTGTTGGATAGACCCTTTAATTATGATATAGTGTCCTTCCTCATCTCTTATTATAGTTTTTGGCTTAAAATCTAATTTATCTGATATAAGGATTGCCACCCCAGCTTTCTTTTGATGTCTATTAGTGTGGTAAATTGTTTTCCACCACTTCACTTTAAATCTGGAGGTGTCTTTGGGACTAAGATGAGTTTCTTATAGATAGCATATTGATGGTTCTTGTTTTTTTGTTTTTGTTTTTGTTTTTTCCTTTCTGATATCCTGTGTCTTTTGGTTGGGGCATTTAGCCCATTTACATTCAGGGTAACTATTGAAAGATATGAACTTGGTGTCATTGTATTGCCTGTAAGGTGACTATTACTGTATATTGTCTCTGTTCCTTTAAGGTTTGTTACTTTTAGGCTCTTTCTATGCTTAGAGAACCCCTTTCAATATTTCCTGTAGAGATGGTTTGGTGTTTGCAAATTCTTTTAATTTTTGTTTGTCCTGGAAGTTTTTGTTTGTTTTTTTGTTTGTTTACTTGTTTTTTTAAATCTCTCCTTCTATTTTCAGTGACAGCCTAGCTGGAAATAGTATTCTTGGCTGCATATTTTTCTCATTTAGTTCTCTGAATACATAATGCCAGTCCTTTCTGGCCTGCTAGGTCTGTGGATAAGTCTGTTGCCAATCTAATATTCATACCATTGGATATTATAGACCTCTTGTCCAGAGCTGCTTTCAGGATTTTCTCTTTGTCACTAAGACTCATAAGTTTTACTATTAGATGGTGGGGTGTGGACCTATTTTTATTGATTTTGAGGGGTGTTCTCTGTGCCTCCTGGATTTTTTATGCTTGTTCCCTTTGCCATATTAGGGAAATTCTCTACTATAATTTGCTTCAATGTACCTTCTGCCCCTCTCTCTTTCTTCTTCTTCTGGGATCCCAAGTATTCTAATATTGTTACATCTTAGGTGTCACTTATCTCTCGAATTCTCCCCTCATGGTTCCATAGTTGTTTGTCTCTCTTTTTCTCAGGTTATTTGTTCTCCATCATTTGGTCTTCCATATCACTAATTATCTCTTCTGCCTCATTTATCCTAGCAATGAGAGCCTCCATTTTTTATTGCACCTCATTAAAAGCTTTTTAAAATTTCAACTTAGTTAGATTTTAGTTCTTTTATTTCTCCAGAAAGGCATTTTGTTTCTCCAAAAAGGAATTCTCTAATATCTTCTATGCTTTTTTCAAACCCAGCTAGCAACTTGATAATCATCATTCTGAACTCTCATTCTGACATATTACTGATGTCCTTATTGATTAGGTCCCTAGTCGTTGGTACTGCCTCTTGTTCTTTTTTTTGTGGTGAGTTTTTCCACCTTGTCATTTTATCCAGATAAGAATAGATGAATGAGAGAACAAAATACTAAAATGGTGGCAAAGACCCCAGAAAAAAATATACTAACCAAATCAGAAGAGACCCAAAACCAGGGGTCATATATATATATATATATATATATATATATGCATGTATACACACACACACACACACATATTAGACTGGGGAATAGAACAGAGCCACATACTTGATTTTGGTTGTATTCTGGTCTCTTAGAAAAAAATACCTCCCTAAATTTTAAAGAAAGAAAAACTTATACAGATACAAAAATAAGGGTAAACACAATGAAGTGATGGAATATGACTCTAAAGATGAAAAATAAAAAGATTCTAAAAAAGGAATTGATAAGATAGGAAGTTGGCTAAAAACAGAAAAAAGAAGAAAGAATGTGATCAGGCTGAAGAGTAGAACAAAGCCACATGCTAGATTTAAGTTATGTTTTGCTCTATTAAAAGAAACTGTATCCCCAAATTTTCTTTAAAGACTTTTATTTATTTATTTGACAGACAGAGATCACAAGTAGGCAGAGAGGTAGGCAGAGAGAGATGAAGGGAAGCAGGTTCCCTGCTGAGCAGAGAGCCCAATGCGGGCTCGATCCCAGGACTCTGGGATCATAACCTGAGCCAAAGTCAGAAGCTTTAACCCACTGAGCCACCCAGGTGCCCATGTATCCCAAAATTTTAAAGAAAAAAAACCCTTATCTGTATACAAAAAATAAGGTCAAATACAATAAAGGGATGAAATATGACTATAATGGTGAAAATTTTAAAAGATTTTTTTAAAAAGTATTGGTAAAATAGTTTTAAAATGTTAAAATAGGAAAGAGAAAAATAAAACAAAAATAGAATAAGAAAAAAAAAAACCTTAAAAAATTTAACTTTAAAAGACTAAAGAATCATGGGGAAAAAAGCCATGAATTTTATGTGTTGCTTTCCCCTAGCTCTTGAGTTCCACAGTTCTCATTGATTAGTGAACTTGGTTCTTGGGTGGATGTTCTTGCTGCTCTTCTGTGGGAGGGTCCTCTTGCAGTGATTCTCAAATGTCTTTGCCCAAGGCAGAAATGCACTGCCCTTGCCAGGGGCCAGTAATTGGCTTGGGTTCACTCTTGGTAATTTTTGTTTACTGAATGATTTCTGTACAGCTTTGGAGGATGGTAATGAAAATGGTGACCTCCCAATATCCGGCCCTATAGGAGCCATACACTCAGGGCCCCACTCCTCAATGTGCCCTCAGAGAAAAGAAGTCAATCCCTCCCATCTCCCTGGTCTCCGGCTATACTCTGAACTCACACAGCCTCTGACTGAGCATTTCTATCTCTGGTGTATGACCCCACATGGAATCTTCAAACCCAGCAGATTCCTGCAGTGTGCTGTCACACTGTTCCTCCCAGAGGAGGAGTGGGGGGGCGTCTCTCCGTATCCACCACTTGTAGGGTCCCTGCTTGAAGAACAGTGGCCCAATGTGACTTGGATCATGGTTTAAGGTAATTCCAAATTGGTAAGGTAATCCCAATTAATCCCACTCCTTGGCTCCTTCTCTGTAGTTGGCTTCCCTGCTCCAATACCTGGGAGCTCTGCTACAGTCAGACACCCCAGGTCTTTCTGTGTCCCTGTGGGTCCTGAGATCACACTGTCCCCACAATGCCCCCCCCCCCACCCTCCCCATTCAACCTCTGGAGTGACATCCCTCAGTGGAACAGATTCTAAAAGTTCCGATTTTGTGCTACACTGCTTTCTCACTTGCCAGGAGCCACCCCTCCGCTGACAGGCTACCTTCCTGTTGCTTCAGATTCACCTCTCTGCATGTCCTATCTTCTGGAAAGTGGCTAATGTTTTTTTTTTCTCCTAGAACTGCTGCTCTTCTTCTTTTCTATCTCCCGTTGAGTTTGTAGGTGTTCAGAATGGTTTGATAACTATGTAGCTGAACTCCTGGGACCTAATGATATTTCAGTCTCCTACTCCTCCACCATCTTGCTTCCTCTGAGCCACCATAAGGGATTCTTAATCATCAACTTTTCCTATTTTTAAAATATGTTTAAAATGGTCACATAATTTCACGTTAAAATGAATTATTAGGTCTTAATTTATAATTTAAAATGTAAACGCTTACAGTGTAAAATAACAACATAAAACTGAATAGTCAATTAAAAGGAAATAACAGAAATTTGGCATTATAATTAAGGGGTAGTAAACATGTTTCAGAACTCTATATATGTTTAGACATGTTTTAGACTCTATATATCTAATAGTTTAAAGTATATAAGGTATGATTTGTAAGACCTCAGGTCTGGGAGGCTTTTTACCCTTTAATCCTACTGTGGATTTTTTAGTTGAAAATCATTTGAAATATCCTTATAAGAGATGAGACAATGTGTGATGAAACAGTCCACTAATGGAAATCTCATTGTTTCATGAGAAACCCACTCAATCTTGATACAGTTCAGATATAAAAACATTTCTTCTTTTGAGATGGAATCTGCTCTCTCCTGGTTACTACTCATTGTCCTCTGTTCAATTCTGTAAGACCCTACAAACCAGATCATCTCCCTTTGTCACATTCCAACCATCAGAGGTCTGGTGACAAAATGTTCATCCCTCTTTAAACTAATCATCTCCATTCTTTTTATTAGTCTTCATATAGCATTATTTCATGTCACCTTAACCTCCAGGATGTGCTCTCTTATAAAATTCTAGTTTCTCTATATCCCTCTTAAATGTGTGTATCCACAAGCATTTTGAAATTTGACAGTGTATATACTTCTCCTCATATGATGTCATACTGATGCAGTATAATTAGTAGAAAGACTCCTCATTAGTGTATATAGGATAATTTTTTATCATTTCTCCATTGATGTCTCTCTTCCCTGGTGGACTCTTAGATCTTTGGGGTAAGGGAATAGATCTGTCTTGATCATCATTGTATTTTCCATGCTTAGCATAATGCCTGTCTGATGCAGTGTTTTGTAAGTATCCATTAATTGAATGAATGGATGGCTGGGCACATGTTAAGGTCTGTGGCATCATTTTTACTTTAATTCAATAATAAATTATTTACCTATAGTTTCAACAGAGCTCTGATACAAACTGGTTTATGATAGTATCTCATAACTATTTTCTTCAAGACCTATAAAATCTTTCTAGCATGACTTTTTACAAAGGAGAAACATTATACATCAAGAGGACATATCATAGAGGATAAGGTGATTCTGTAATTTCAACCTGTGGAGTATCCAAGTTAATGATGTCTATTTTTTTCCTGTGAATTCTTTTATTGAGATCACATTTTAGAAAGTGGTGAGGTGTTAGGCAATTATTGATCTGAATAGGCTTGATAATAACATGCCTTCAACATTTTAATCAATATTATGAATCAAGAGATTTATGACAGACTGATTAATATGCAAATAGAATGGATTTGGAAAATACTGTGAATACTCTGGAATCTCGATCCAAATTGATCTCAGCAGATTGGAATCATGATGCAGTTTCCTTATTTTTCACCAAAGGCACAGAAAAGATATAAGAATAAACCATAAATGACAGCCAGACATGGAAATAAGAGTTTGTGGCAGACCAGAAGTCATGAGGCAAGTAAAAGAAGGGAGCAGATAGGACACTGCATTAGGCAGCTTGGTCTTCAGCAGTAAGCTCTGTGAGCTACTGCAGAAGGTATTGCAGTACCTATCTGGGAGAACCTCATTCCATAAAGCAGCACAGGATCAAACAACTGAAAAAGATATATAAAAGCCTACAAAGGAGAAAGAAATGCTATGTTAGGCTCCATTAATAGAATAGGGAGGTGGTACTTCAGTTTTCTGTTGTTTGGAGTTTTATGTTCCATACCAGGTGCCATTATTTTAAAAGGGGCACGTGCACCCAAATGTTTATAGCAGCAATGTCTACAATAGCCAAACTATGGAAATAACCTAGATGTCCATCAACAGATGAATGGATCAAGAAGAAGTGGTATATATACACAATGGAATACTATGCAGCCATCAAAAGAAATGAAATCTTGCCATTTGCGACAACATGGATGGAACTAGAGCGTATCATGCTTAGCGAAATAAGTCAAGCAGAGAAAGACAACTATCATATGATCTCCCTGATATGAGGAAGTGGTGATGCAACATGGGGGCTTAAGGGGGTAGGAGAAGAATCAATGAAACAAGATGGGATTGGGAGGGAGACAAACCATAAGTGACTCTTAATCTCACAAAACAAACTGAGGGTTGCTGGGGGGAGGGGGATTGGGAGAAGGGGGTGGGGTTATGGACATTGGGGAGGGTATGTGCTTTGGTGAGTGCTGTGAAGTGTGTAAACCTGGTGATTCACAGACCTGTACCCCTGGGGATAAAAATATATGTTTATAAAAAATAAAAAATTTAAAAAAAAGTTAAACTTTAGATTTTTATTAAAGAAATTTCAGACATTATGGAGTCAGATGGGGCTAGTGGGAGCATGGGGTATATTATGGAAACTATGGTTGTTTAAGGCTTCTACATTCATATCAAGAGATGGAAGCAATACCAAGCCTTAAGGATGCCACACAGCAGACTCCTACCTTAAAAATCTCTATCACTCCTGAGCTTTTTCCGTTTACGTTTCCTGATATATGTAACAGTTTCCCTTAAAAGCATGTAGGGATCACCTACCACTTGCTACCACATCTACCATTTGATCATCTACCACTAGCTCCATTTCTCTTTTGGAAATCTCACCCTGAAAAATCGATCTCATTACTTCCAAATGATTGACAGAGGCCTTTCAGATCAGTGAGGTCAGAGTAAATAGTGATTTAGGGTTTAAGTCTTAAAGTCAGAGAAACCTAGGCTTGAATCCTAACCCCTACACTGATTAAGACAACCTAGGACAAGTTACTTAACCTCCATGATTCCCAGATTCTTTACCTATAAAAAGGAGATAATGATGCTCAGCCTACAAGGGATGAGACATTAATTGCCTGTGTTAGAGTAGGCAGCAAATAAATGATGGCTAATATTTTGATGGTTGCCTAACTTACTAAACTGATGCTCTGTTTGCTCCCTCTCTTCCATTACTAAAGCCAAGGCATTAAAAGTCATAGTAATAATGACTATAACAGTTTCTTATCCTTATTTTCATAGCAAATCTGAAAATTAAAATTTGGATATTCTAAATATAATTCACATTTACCCCCACTGCCCCACCAGAAAGATATACCTTACCATTTTTCCATTTCAATCCTTCTATTCTCTTTTCTTATTTAAACTTTTTTCCCCCCACAATGAATGCCATAAAAAAATCTAACTCTGATATAGAGGTGGAAAAGGTAATTTTAGGGGATGATTTAAGTTGGAAACACATTTGTTTATAGCACTCACATTATCCCAGGGCATCCTGGACAGAATGAGTGCTGCCTCAGGCTACTAGCTTCTCAGGTACTCATTAATCCTGAAGAAAGCTTCAGGTTGAGGCCATTACCACTTAATTACAGTTTGTGATTACTGGCACATTCTTTAGTGACCTTATTCTATGTGCTGGCCTGTCTGTTCACTAGAGAATCCATGCAGCTGGAAATTTTGGCTGACTAGAAAGTATAAATGGGGATTTGGGGGGGGGGGCTTGAATTGAAACCATTCTTGCTGAAATGTCAACATGTTTTTCTCCCATCTGGATATGGTTAATCACAGTGCTTGCTTTGATATACTTTTTTCATAAACTGTGCTTTTGATGTGTACCTGAACTTATCAAAATGTTATTTTAAAGCAGTGGTTTGAGCAGAAGTGCTTGTCTATCATTATTTACTCTTTGTGGGCATAACAGGGGAGGTTTCTTATGAACACTTCAGCATATTGGAGCTTGCAATGTAGGAACCATGTCAGGGACATTTCTTCCTATGTAGAAACTGGAAGGAATTTTAATTCCATGATTCCTCTAAGAATAATGTGCTCTAAAATCATAAGGAAAGGGGCCTAATCTAGTAGCAAAGAGTACTTGGCTAGGAACAGAAAATCTGGCTGGCTTCTATGTTTAATGCTTAATTATAACTGATTTTTGGACAAAACAGTTGCACTTATTTACACATTATTCATGTCATAAATAAGTAGTATTTTCTTTGTGCCATACACTGGGGAAGGTATTGTAGATACTGAAGTCTGTGGGGACATGGGATGGTATTTTCTCTATCATACCTTCCCTAGTGTGCAATAATATATAAACAATGAGTGTGGCTGCGTTCCAATAAAATTGTATTTATAAACCATAAAATTTGATTTTCATATGATTTTTTGGTATTTCATGAAATATCACTTTTCTTTTGAGTTAAGACTATTTAAAAATGTAAAAACTATTCTTAAGTCATGGGCCATTCAAACAGAAGTATGGATTTGACCTATGGGTTATAGTTTACTAAATACTGATTTACAAGACAAAATAATAGCATTATTATTGGTGGCAGTAGATTTTCTGGATTTTATGGGAGCACCTGGAACTCTTGGGTGTCTGAGTCTTTCCCAAGGATGAGTTATGTGATAGGACCAAAAGGATGAGGAAGAATGAGTCAGATGAGACCAGAGAGAAGAGTATATGCAAAGTCCCAGAGGCAAGAGAATAAATAAAGTAAATGAATAACTGAAATACAGTATATAAGAAATAAATACAAAATATAAGAAATAGTGACAAATGTGCAATCTGCTTAAGTGAGCAGGGGCCATATTTTGAATGGTTTATATTACCATATAAAGGATTTTGGAGCAACAGAAAGGTTTTGGGAAGCTTTTAGTAAGCAAGTATAAATTAAATTTGAGGCTTAAAATATCTCTGTTGATATACTTGCAGGATAGAGTAGACATGGCTGTGCCTCAATATGACTTTACAAATCTAAGTGGGAGATCAGATTTAGTCTGTGGGCTATCTTTTGCTAAACCCTTCTATAGAGTCAGACAGCCTGATTGAAACCTTGTCCCCTAATTAACTATTTTTTGGCAAATTACTAAGGGGTTTTTTAATTGTTATTTTTTACTATTATATTCTGTTCAGCCCTTCCTTTCCTTCAAGAAGTCCTTTAGAAATCCATAAATTTAAATGAAGAATAGAAAAACTTTCATTTACTATGTTGAAAGAAAGCAGTAACTGGGAAAATGTTTGTTGTTTATTTATTTATTTATTTATTTTTAAGATTTTATTTATTTATTTGACAGACAGAGATCACAACTAGGCAAAGAGGCAAGCAGAGAGAGGGGGGAAGCAGGCTCTTTGCTGAGCAGAGAGCCCCATGTGGGGCTTGATTCCAGGACCCTGAGATCATGACCTGAGCCACCCAGGTGCCCCGACATATCTGACATTCTGAAAAATTTGTGTGAGTGTGTGATTATATTTCTTTAAAAAAAAAAGAAAGAACTCAAGGGAGGTTTTCTTTCTTTTTTTTTTTTTTTAAGATTTTATTTATTTGTTTGACACACACACAGAGAAATCACAAGTAGGCAGAGAGGCAGGCAGAGAGAGGGGGGGAAGCAGGCTCTGCTTAGCAGAGAGCCTGATGTGGGACTCGATCACAGTACCCTGGGATCATGACCTGAGCCGAAGGCAGAGGCTTAACCCACTGAGCCACCCAGGCACCCCTCAAGGGATCTTTGCAAAGCACATCAGTATATGTAATGTGTAGTGGAAAGACCCCAACTGAAGGTCAATATGACCAGTGTTCTAGTCCTATATCTGCAATTAACCAGAGCTATTTGACTTTGAACAGGTGTTATGATGTCATATGAAAAGAGAAAAAAGAGAATATCACTGTTTTCCAGCCCCATAATTGATCCCTACTTTTGTCACTTTATCACCCCTGAGGAAACCGAGATTTAATTAAGGCAGTTTTCTCCAACATTAGTCAATGTGTGTACTTATAATACTATATTAATATAAAACAATAATAAAACATAAAAACAATAATTATTCTTAATCACTCAAAAAGTTTATAATAGGGGCATGTGGGTGGCTCAATGGGTTAAAGCCTCTGCCTTCAGCTCAGGTCATGATCCCAGGGTCCTGGGATGAAGCACTGCATTGGGCTCTCTGCTCGGCAGGGAGCCTTCTTCCCCCTCTCTCTCTGCCTGCCTCTCTGACTACTTGTGATCTCTGTCTGTCAAATAAATAAATAAAATCTTTAAAAAAACAAGTTTATAATAAATCATATATGGACTTAAAGACTCAGATGAAAATTCCTCCAAAATTGATCTGTAGATTGTAATCCCAATCAAAATTCTATCAATTAAGTTCTGCTTCTGAAAGCTACAAAATAATGTTGCTCCCATCCTAACAATAACAGAAAGCCAGATACTTACAAAATTACCATTTACCTTAAAGCCATCAGAGTGCTAAGGTCACAAGACAATCAAGAAAACTGAATTCTCTAAAGAGACAGATTCCTTGACAGGAAGAGGGCAGACACAAACCTTTGCCAAAGTGCAGGAAAAATATGTGGCTACCATAGGAGCATATAAGAAAAAAAAAAATCAGTTAATATTGTAATTACTTCTTAAAAGCCAAAAGTAGATAAAGATTTCAGTTTAGAAAAACAGAAAACCCCAGGCACAGGGGAGTTCAGCCTCACTCAGACTCTTCTCCATGAGTGTTATCAAGTGTTCACAGAGAGTGGGTGCAGAGCAAGATGGTCCTTCCCCACTCCAGACCTATGATGGGATGGATGTACAGGAAGTTACTGGATGCCAATGGCTGACAGGCAAAAAACAAAACAAAACAAAAAACTAAAACAAAAAAAACTATACTTACTTCACTAGATCCTTCTATCTGAAACAAAAGTCTTAAGCCTCAAGGGCCGTCAATTCAAGAAGATACAACAATCTTAAGTGTTTATATATGGAGTTACATTTTAAAAATTGATAGAAGTCTCAAAATAATAACAGAAAAATCTACAAAAATAGCCAAAGATGTCAACATTCCTCTGTCAATAATGAACGGAAAAACAGAAAATCAGAAAAACCTATAACAATTATCCAAAATCTATAGTAAGACTAGAGAACACCTGAGAAGTATCATCAACTGCCTAATGTAACTGACACTTAGAGAATAACCCATTTAATAACATCACAACACACATTCCTTGCAAGTCCATGCACAACACTTACTGATGTAGAACATATTCTCAATAATGAGCCTATGCTAGAAGTAAGTAATAAAAATATATAAAAATTCTTGTATGTTTGAAAATTAAACCATATATTTTGAAATAACTTGTATCAAAGGGGAAATTGTGAGAGTCATTTGAAAATAGTTTTAATTTAATGAAAAAGCACAGCATATTAAACTTTATAGTATACAGTTAATGCATCACTTATAGAGAAATCTATAGTGATCTATATACTATATATGTATCAATCTATATATTGATAGAAATATGAGAAAAGAAAAGAAATATGAGAAATATGAGAAGAGAGAAATATCTGAACTGAAAAAATCTAATTTATCAATTTATCTAATTTATCTAGATATCAATTTATCTAATTAATCTATCAATTTAAGATAGCAGCAAAACAAAAGCAAACTAAATCCAAAGCAAATATAAAGATATATGTAATAAACTTACAAGTTTAATTCAAAACAAGAAAATAGAGAAAATAAGTGAAACCAATTGCTGGTTCTTTGAAAATAACAAATTGATAAACTTCTAGATACAGATGACAAATATCAGGAAAGAAAGGAAATCAGTATATATTATACAGACCTTGAGGATATTAAAAAGTAAATATTATTAACACATTTATTTCAGTCAATTTGATGACATTAAATGAACAAATTTCTAGAAGGTCACAATCTACCAAAGTTAATTCAAGACTCAAATAACTTAAATCGTCTACTTAAGATAACCTGAACACAAAATAAATTCTAAATGAGATGGCATCACTGATAAATTAACCAAATGTTTATATGCTACAAAAATTTCTCCAGGTAATTGAAAAAGGAGGAATCCTTCCACATTTATGAGACCAGTATTACCCAGAGACATTACAAAAAAAACTACAATCTTCAATATTCTTCATGAGCACAAATGCAAAAATCCTTGAAAATAAATATCATATTTTTGTGAGCAGAAAATATCCTCATAGGGTATTTTGGTGGCTGGAAGAATTTTCCAATGTCTATCAACTCAAAACTCCCCAAGTGTCAGAAAAGAGCTCAGACTTCAACTTCAAATTCTATTGGCTAATCTTGTCTCTAATCTTATTTCCCCAAACAGATTGTAAATATTTTGTAAACACTATGAAATTGGAGATCATATCTTCTACTTAAGTTTTTTCCACTAGTATAGCAATTAGGTATTTAATTAATATTTGTTCAGTAGTTTGATGGACACGAATGTAGAACTCAATTGTATCTGTCTAACAGATAAATTGATAGCACACTGAGATTTTGATAATGATCTCAGTCTGACAGTTATCTTGGGAAGCTTCTCTCTCTCAATACATAAGCAAACTTTTACTTTAATACATACACAAAATTGTAGAAATAAAATGTAGCAGAATGAATTTCACAAAGTAAACCTTTGTGACCAGCACCCATCTTACAAACAGAACACCACCCAGATCCCAAAAGTCCTCTTTTGTCCCTTGATGATTGCTAGACCTCTAAGAGTAAGAACTCTCCTGACTTTTAACACCTTAGCCTAATTTTGTCTGCTTAGGAACTTTCATCAATAAAACTGTAACATATGCAGTCTTCTGAGTCTAACTTCTTTTGCTCTCCATCAGATTTATGTGCATTGTTATATATACAGATTGTTCGTTCTCACTGCTGAATAGTATTTATTACATAAATAGTCTGCTGTTGTTAGATGATTGAGTTGCTTCCAGTTTGGAGATGTTATGAACAGCATCATTATAAACATTCCTTCACATGTCTTTTGGGGCATATATTTCTATATTTCTACAGAGTTTACACTAAGTAGTAAAATAGCTGGAGCAAGGATATGCATATGCTCTGCCGAACATTTTTCCAGTTTATAGTTCTACCAGCAGTGAATGAGAATTCCAGTTGTTCTACATTTTCCTCAACACTTGAGATTGTTATATTTTTAAATTTTAACATTTTGGTATGTGTTGTGGTAATTGCTTTGTGTTTTAAATTCTCACTATCCTGATGATTAATGAAGGGGGGCACCTTTCTTCATTATTATTGGCCAAATGGTATGTTCTTTTGTGAAGCACCTGTTCATATCATTTGCTCATTTGTTTTCCATTGGATCATATTATGCATTCTTATTGATTTGTAGAAGTTCTTTGTATATTCTAGTTATACATCTTTGTTGAGTATATTGCAAATATTTTCTCTCACTTTGTGGGTTGCCTTTTCTTAATGGTGTCTATTTACAAGACTGCTAAAGTATTTCTCAGTCTTTTAAACTTTCTGTTTAGGTTTTGGTTTCCTGCTTGCTACTGTTTCAGAACTTGGTAACTGTTGTGAGACAAAACCAGTAATATGTCTGAGGCTCCCCATATACCTATTAAAAGCTTAGTTTTTTTCCTTTCTGCATCTTCTAGTAGCATCCCTTTCTGGCTTCAAAACTTAGATTCTCATCCTTATGCCCATTCACAAAATTAACAATTGCCCTAGGGCTTTTGTTAAGAAACTGCAGAAGTCTGTTTATTTCTGCTACATTCTTTCTCTCTGGAGTATGGCCCTTCCAATTCTCTTTGCCACTGCCACAGTCTACTGACTTCAAGCTGATGATTAACATATTTTATCTTGGTTTTCCTTTCTGTTCTCAGTGGAAGCATTGGTCTGCCAAAATCTCCTTCCCATTTATTTTTAAGCAGAAATCTACCACAATATATTTTGGATTGATAGATACTGATATCAAAATACTTGGCTGATCAAGAAACATCAGTTAAGGGACGCCTAGGTGGCTCAGTTGGTTGGACGACTGCCTTCAGCTCAGGTCATGATCCTGGAGTCCTGGGATCGAGTCCCGCATCGGGCTCTCAGCTCCACGGGGAGTCTGCTTTTCTCTCTGACCTTCTCCTCATTCATGCTCTGTCTCACTTTCTCTCTCTCAAATAAATAAATAAATATTAAAAAAAAAGAGTTAAGAAATAAAATGGGCTTGCAAGCATTACTATGCTTGGTGCTGATACATTTTTGGGTAAGTAGCATCAGGAGACCCAAGAGGAAGATATCTTGATAATTGAATGAGACCTGACTTTCATTTGCTTTTGGGAATTGAACCTTTCTTAGAAGCACTGGAAAACTAGAGTGGAGCTGATTGTCCTCATAATATGGGAGAAGTGAAATAGAAACAGTTTTGAGGGTGTTTAAACACATTAGTAATGATTTTTCTCTTGCATGACTAGTTTTGTTGCCAATTCAAGTAATGTAACTAAATCATGGCTTTAGGACTTTTCTCAGAAAACCATGAAAAAGAAACTGAAAAATTACTTGGCAAATCACACGCAGAAAATTGTGATTTGTCTGAAATGAATTTCTGACCTAGATTACCAGCCTGATTCCCGTTTTTCTGCCAAGCGAGGAACTTGAACCTACGATGTCGTAGTTCTCTCTGGCTAAGGCAAACTTTTATTAACAAATCCATGGCTGATGCCTGTAAATAACAACATGAACAATCTCAGTGCCTTTTACTATATCGTTACTCTTATTGGTACTTTAACTTTTAATTAGGCTTCAGCACTGTTTGTGTACACAGTTGCTTTTTTATGTAACTACCTGCCTTAACACAAAGGTGATGCATTAATAATATTTTAATAATAGTTAAGTCCTCCTAGAGAATACTTTTGGCTTTATTTTAGAGTTGAGAAATTTCCTGAAGATGACCTGAAATAGTGTTTGTTTGTTTGTATATATTTTTTAAGGAAAATTCACATCCAAGAATCACTCAGTAAGATCTGGTACAAATAATGTTACACAAATAATAATAGCTAAAGATATAAGCAGAGATGTCTTCTCTGCTCCTAATTTTAAAAATAATATTGGCTTTTTCTAATTATTAAGATAATATTTTTCTGTGCAATACTTTAAAGAAACCATTCTTTATCATTTCACCCAGAGAAGTATCAGTTTGTTTAAAACCTTATATTTTTATAGGATATACTCCCCCACATATACATGTTTATGTATATATATGTTTAAACTGTTTTATAAACAGACTTTCTTTCATTTAACTATATATTTTGGAAAATTTCCCTTTTCATTATAATTTGTATAAAATGTGATTTTAACAGGTGTGTAATATAGCAAGTGTATATGGTAACACAATATTGATGAATATATAAGTTGTTTGAAACTCGTCACCATGTTCTAAGAACATTCTTGTATATGAATCTTTTTATACACATCTCACCATTCTATTAGAATAATTTCTTATAAAAGGAAATAAGAGATTAAAAATTCACAACTTTAAGGTTCTTGAATCATGATATCAAACTACTTTTCAGAATGGTACTAAGTGTATGAAATCATCCATTTCACTGAGCATTTACCAGTACTGAAAATTGTGCATTTATGTTACAGTTATTATAAAATTACATATGTATACTGTGACATTAGGGATGATTTTTATTGTTTCAACAAGTACCTAGGCAAACTTCATCTGAATTTTACTTATTTATTTATATTAAAGATTTATCTATCTATGAGAGAGAGGGAGCATAAAAGAAGAAAGGGGCAGAAGGAGAAGGGAGAGAAAGAGAGAATCTCAACCAGACTCCCTTCTGAGTGTGGGGCCTGATGCAGGACTCCATCCTAGGACCCGAGATCATCACCTGAGCTGAAATCAAGAGTCAGATACTTAACCGACTAAGCCACCCAGGCATCCCTCAAGTCTGAATTTTAAAGCGACAGCTACATGACACCCACAGAATTGGAATAAGACAGAAGCAGAACTCAGTTCCTCAATCTCATTGGTAAAAAAATCTCCATTGGTCCTTAGCAAAGAGTTACACAATCTTAGAACCAACTTAATATTCTTTGTCTAGTTCTATGTGTTATAAACTATGGCTCGTTCTCATATTGCAAGTTTTAGTTCTTTGTAGTGAACTGTACTATTTGTACAAGGTATTACGTCAAAGAATCCTTTTAGTATGGTTCTGTGTAGATATCTAGATTAGGAGAACATTATTCTGTAGTCTGAGTAGAAAAATGAAAGCAGAATTCTCTCCTAATAGAGCTGCACGTTTCCCCAGCAGTTAGAAAATTCTGTGTGATGAGCTTAAGAAAATGTACCTCTTTCAAAAGAAATGTACCTCTTTCAAAAGAAATGATGACCTTTCTCTGACCTTTATTATTTATTTAACATTTATGGAGCAAGTCTTTCACATTGCTCAGAGAAGAATAAGGTGAAAAAGCATATGGAGTTTATTCTGATTTTATGAGAGCTTTCTTTTATTTGATCCCATAAGGGTTTTTGAGGTGAAATTGATGAAGTAGTGAGGTATGAGGCACAGATCTTCATCACTGAATATCACAAATCACTTAAAACTATATTGGGAATCCACTGAGTTCTCCTCTTAAATGAGAATATGGTGTTTTTGAAGACAGTAGAGAATGGAAATTTTTTCTAGATTTAGAATTACAACATCACCATCAAAAAGTTCAAGCATACCTAAGATAATATTAGAGATAATGGAAAAGCAGGGATGATATTTTGGAAGTTCAGAATACGATGCCACAAATACAAATAATTATTTTCTTTTTTAGCAAAAAGCTTTTGGCTGTTCATTTCCATTTAAGAGGCTCAGACATATGGCATTACCCATTGCTTGGCAGGCATTTTCTTTTTCTTTTCTTTTTTTTTTTTTTTTAAAGATTTTATTTATTTATCAGAGAGAGAGAGGGGGAGAGAGCGAGCACAGGCAGACAGAATGGCAGGCAGAGGCAAAGGGAGAAGCAGGCTCCCTGCCGAGCAAGGAGCCCAATGTGGGACTCGATCCCAGGACGCTGGGATCATGACCTGAGCCGAAGGCAGCTGCCCAACCAACTGAGCCACCCAGGCATCCCTGGCAGGCATTTTCTTAATTGGAAAACACATGTGCCTCTCTTTTAGATTAATTAGGATACTCTGGAGAAAGCATTTTACCATCTATAGATCTTCACGTCTGTTCCTCTTTACCTGTATCAGAAGTTATATGTTAACAAACCCAGCTGCATTTGGGCGACAGCAATCACTATTTCTAGGTTGGTTAAGTATTTGAGTTGAGGATGAGGAAGGGAAAATCCCTAGAAAAGGAGATAAAACTTTTAAAGCCTTCATTGTATTCATTTAGAAGGAAAGATGCATGGCAAGGTAAAAGGTAGAATGCCTGTGTTTATAAAGGAAGCATTGGAAATAAGCAGAACTTTTCAAAGTTCTCCTTCTTTTTTTCTAGCTAGAAGTGGATTCCAAAAGACATTGTTCTCTCATAGTTGTGGCTTTAGGGTTTGGGGAAGGCTCCTCTGAGAAAGGCTTACTGCTGTCCAACAACCTCTTTCCCTCATCTCCTAGTAACCTCTGGGAAGGATGCAGAGAGGACAGTCTAGTTCTGGACTAAGGGACATCTTTGGGGATTGGTAACCCAGTCCATGCAGCATGTTTCTTAGCCTTGTTTCATTGCCCTCCAAGAGAACTGCATGTCAGGGAGAAGACATTATAAATTTTCTCTCCCAGTGTGGCCAGGAAAGTCAATCCAAGAAGTTTGTTTTGAAGAAGCTTCATGAAGTACAGGGTACAAAGGTAAAATATTAAAGGTAAACATTAAACAAAATAGGGAAGATCTGTCATATCTCTTATTCCAAAGAACTGACATTATCAACTCAAGTTTAATGTTTTTGTATTAGTCTTTTGTACTCCCAACGGCTACCAGCCCAGTGCTATAGAACTTGAAGGTCCTGATAACTCAGACTTGCATCAAAGCTCCCATTTAAAGCTCTCATAAGCATATTGCCTTATTTTTTACAGCTGTCTCCTTTTCCAATTAGGTAATGCATATTTATCTGTTGTGATACTGGTCCGGATAACTGAGGCATGGACAACAATTAGTCTGAAGAGATTGCTTAGGGAAATTGGTCATGCTGAGAGCAGCATGTAAAGGTCTATCATCCAGTCTGTCTGTCTCTGCCACGTTTCTTCTCTGAGAGTCACCAGACAGTTGTAACAGAGCACAGTCTTTCTGGTCAACTTATCTGGGTTTTACTCTTAGTTCAATCTGCTAGTATTGTGACTCTAGGCAAATATTTTCATCTCTCTGTGTTTCAGTTGCATTTTTCTGTGAAATGGGTTAATAAGAATGTCTACATATACATTGTGATAATTAAATGAGTTAATACATGAAGAGCAGGTGGAACGGTGTCTGACACATAGTAAAAGTGCTGTAAGAGTTTTCTATCATTATCAGTAGGCAGGAGTTCTTCATCAGCCCAAGGCTCACTGGTTGGAACCCCCTTGAAATTGTACACAGAATCTAATGCGGCTGCTCCTGTATAGGATTTCTTGGCAGCATGCTCATACTGTTCATCAAAGTCATCTCTGAAATTAAAATGTTTAAGGATGACTGTGCCAGACATATAGGGCTCCAAACATGAAGAGTTAGTGTCTATCATTACTAAAACTCTGTGAACCATTACTCATTTTGTTTCCTACAAATAATAATTGAATCTTCAACCAAAAATAATCATTAAGAATTTATTTACAGGGTATGTGGAAGCTATTGGTTAGGTATGCTAAGTCTGTTTTCTACAACTTCCTTTGAATTATGATTTCTTATCCACAATTATAAGCAGAGGCTAAAGAAATCAGCGGGCCAAATTAATCACAAAGAACACACCATATTGCATATCCCCCAAATCTGAGCATTTTTCTCAGCCTTTGCACTGTCCTGCATTAATGCAGGGACCCACTAGATGTCAATGTTTCCATGAGAATGAGTAAAGGCATTCTGTTGTCATCCTTAAAGCAAAGGATTAATTGATTGCTATAAAAAGTTAGATGAAATAAAATGTTCTCCTTGCTCTTCACACGAAGATAAGCTAATAACTTTGGACACAATTTCACTCCTCTGCATTCACCAAATGTCCAATTACATATCCTCTCTGCCTGGACCTTCAAAATAATATAAAATTGAATGAAGGCAATGAAAGAAGTCGCAGGAGGATTTCCACAGAGCACCATCCAGTTTAGAAACAAAGCAATTCAATACGTGTCTCCAAGATTTCCAAAGGCAATGACTTAGTAATATTCTTCCTGTATCTCCCCTATGTTCTTTTTCTTTTAGCTTTGAGACCTTTAAAAAAAAGTCTCTTTATGAGAACAATGCTTCAGCCATCTGTCTTCAAGTAAGCTTGCTTAATTGGGACAAAGATGACCCTTTTGAATCATAAATCTGTGTGGAATAGTTCTGTGTTGTTTCAATGTTCCATTTTCACCATTTGAGTACATTTTAGATGCTGTGCCTCAACCATCAGACAATCAGCAGAACCACAAAGAGCTATCTAAAGAGGCAAGAAATAAATAAAATCTTAAAAAAAAATAAAGAGGCAAGAAAACATAATGGATGGTATATAGGAAAATTCTATAACCAGAATTATCTAAATGAGTAAGGAGGATGCTGAAAGCATTAATTTAAGGAAAATACCAGCACAAAGGCTTCCTAATATCCCTGCCCTTGTGGTTTTATTCCGTACATGTCCTTTTCCCCATGAATAGGGAGCAAAGCATATGTGACTTTATAGCATTCTATCGCATGTGCACTGGGACTTCCCCAACGTCAAGTATCACCTGGGAATTCAAAATCTACCATGTATATCGAGGAATCAAACCCAGGAAGTTTGTCAAATGCATGCTTGAGTTAAAACAGAAAGATTGATTAGGGTGGAAGTGCTTTTCTAATCAAAGCAGTAGGAAAAATTTGTCCCAGGGATTCAGCATCTCAGGTTTTCAGGGCTGACAACCACAGAAAGCAGATGGCCTCAGAGGCTGTGCTGGACACTGGTTCAGAAACAACGCAAGGTTAACAGTGACATATGCTGTCATCCGTGAGGTACCAGAGTTCCAAGAAATATGCTAATTACATGGCCTTCTCTGAAATAGTGTTTCTTCTGTACATTTTCTAAAAGTTAATGTAATCAGGCTTAAAATGGCTCAGAGAAGGGAGCCATTTTATTTCTCTTGGGAGATCCCCTGGGAACTTCCATAGAATGCAATCCCTTTGCTTTTTCTTTTTCAGTTTTCTCTTTCAACAAGTTGAAAGTAAAAGTAATTCGTTGGAATAATGGTTTAGTATTTTCAATACAATGATATTTCAGTATAACAGTCTAAACATCCTAGAAATGTAATTCTTTATCTTAAAACAATATAGATGAATGATTTATGTAGACCCAGGGCTGTAGACTTGAAAATATCCAGATTAATATTTATGGTGAGGTTTAGGGCTAGGAGTGGCTAGCAAGACTCTTTCCAAATAATTCCCCTTTCCCCCGTCATAGCTTGTCACTGATGTCTGAAGTGACCCTATTAGAGATTCACGAAAGAATTGTCTTTGCCATTGGAGAAGAAATCCCTTCATCAAATTATTACCATTAATGCCTTATTGTGAACTCATTTATTTGCCTCTTTCTAATGTCATGGGAAAGATGGCAAAAAGCAGGTATGTAGGGTTCTTCCCAGAGAGGATAGGTCAGGTGGATTGCCCTGCATAGTGAGAGAATAAGAAAACCCTGGAAGTGTGGGGGGTATGAGGTTAACAGAAGTATCTAAAAAATAGAAAGGATACTTAAAGTATTAATAATAAAATCTCAGGAAAGCATATTTTAATTTCCTTCTAAATTTTCAAATTTAGATTTCAAATTATCAGAAGATGCTAAGAGTAGGGCATTGGTTCCTGAACATTATGTAACTGGTCTTAACTGAGAAGTGCCATTTTCGAGTGAGAAAACGTAGAATAACAAGGCAGAGATAATTAATGGATTTATTGGCATGATGGTATGTTGAATTTAGTAAATCATTTGACCTCCAGACCACTCTCTGGGGGGCCACTTGGAAAGACTCCGACCTCTCTCCCTTTTTCCCAGCTGCATATCTCTTAAAAAGGTACAGGGTTATTACAGTTTTAGAGGCAGACCCATGGTTATCAAGAATTGCTTTACCACTTATGTGATGTTAACCTTGAGAATTTCCCTTAACCTTTCTAAACTTCAATTTTCTCCCCTAAAATGGGAAAAAAAAAATCCTCCATAAGCTGTCCAAACAAGTCATAGGGTAGTTTTTAAGTTTAAAATGACAACTAAGTGTAAATGGGTTTTGTGAACTGTGAGACGCTTTACATGATCTCTTGAGCATAATTATTTATATAAATAGTGTAATTATGTCCTTTTAAAGTCTTTCAGGTCATGAAAACTAGAGTAATTACAGGTAAAAAATATGTCTAATATGAACTACATTAGAAAGTGTGGGAATGTGTGTAAGAAGATTAGAAAAAAAATTTGTAACTCTGAGAAAGGAAAACAAGAAAGAAATGCTATGGGATTTTATTGGACTCCTGACAATGGCACAAACCTTACAATGTGATTTTAATAGATTTGGGGGGAAGGTGTGAGATTGTCAGAGTTGTGACAATATCCATCTGGTGTTTTCTTTGGAGATAAAAGAGATAAGGTAATTTTTTAAAAGCATATCTTAAATGCTGACTTAGCTTATGACCCTTTCCAAACATTTGTGATCACTCACTTTGATGGCCTTTCTGATGTGACTAAAGCTTATGAGTTATTTTTATTAAGAACTTGAAAGGTTGCCAGATAACTAATTGCAGTGGAAAATAGCCAAGGAGCAGGGCCCAGAGTTGTGCACAGTGTGGATTCTCTCTCTAGCCTGCTAGTTACCAGCTTCCCTGGTCATTCTAACAACTTCCTTTTAAGACTGAACACTCCTATTTCTGTATGTTCTTCTTTTATTTATTTTGTCTGTGTCATATATATGTGTCTGTATACTGCTTGTGTCTTATCATCTACTCCTCAACACAGACTGTATTTTTTTATTATCTTTGAGACTACCTGAAGGGTCTAATGTACTTAGACAATACGTGGGTGACATTCTGATACATAGTCTTTCACTGTTTAGGGAAAGAAAAATGGGTTCTAGATTCAGCTGAGCTCCTTACTAGATGTATACGTTTTATAATTATACAGAATTGGATCTTTATCTTCTCATGAGGACCCAAGAGAATAGAGGAAGCTTATTCCTTCACATTAATTCATCCACCAATTGTTACCAAGTACATATTGCATGCCAAGGCTCTGCATAGGGACTTACCTGACAAATGTGACTAGAATTCTCACTGAAGAGTAGAATAAGGACTTCAGAGAAGGAGAAACTCAGAGGAGAATTTCAACTGGATGAGGTCACAGGAAGGAAGACCCCAGCTGCTGAGCTTTAGGATTCAGATATATGTATAACTCACTTGTATACTTTATCATGACCCTTTGTTAAAGAAGACATCCCAGAGACTTTCCATTTTGTCCTCACACTTGGTTTTCTGATGGTGAAACTCATTACCAATGGTAGGACGCCTGAGATTATCATCTATCTTAGCTATCTCCTTACCCTTAAACTTGGCTTTCCCTAAAATTCTTCATAATGGTAAGATATAGATTTTGGGGGCCAGCTAGGAAGGCAGCTCTAAGAGACAGGACTCCATAATCAAAGAATACACAAGGTGATTAATTAAGGGATTTGGTAGAGTTGATAAAAGAGAAGATTAATGAGAAGAGGGGAAGGCACTGAATGTATAGAAGTTATCAATACCTGTGTACAGCGAGACTTAGGTGAGTAAAGCAGAGGTTAGAGGTGAAGAAAGGGGGGAGTCATTAAACTAAATCCTAGGTACCAAGATATTTTATGGATAGTGTGGGAAGGTAAATAAACTTTTTTTTGGTCACCATTCTCCTCTTTTTAAACCTTCCTCAAATCTTCCAAGTCCCTCCATCAGCTACAGATGAAAATAATTATTGGTTAAGAGTTATATCTGAAGATAAAGCATTAAGGGACTGATGTTTTAAAAGCTTAAGGTGTCTTCATATAAGAAATTGCAGAAGCCACCTAGAAATCTCTAATCGTTGATTATTTAGATGGGGGGATGGAGCTATGTTCTTAACATGTCCTTTAAATGGTCCAAAGTGATGGCAGACATGATGCTTGAGGTGTTACACAGGTGCTTGAAATGGTTAGTTGGTCCAGATGCTAATACCATTCTGCTGGCTCTTCATCTGATGGTTGAAGCTTAGGGTAGGCACTGGTTAGTATACTAATTGAACTATTAATTCCAGATCCCTAGATAGATAGATAGGTAGATAGATAGGTAGTTAGAATTCCTCAGATCAAAGTGAAGAACATCTGGAATTTGTATAAGGCAAATGAGACATCTATATAGAGAGAAGGTCAGGGCATGAGATGACTAATCTTACCTAATGAAGAAATTCACTCTTTGTAAATAAATATACGTGTGTGTGTGTGTGTGTGTGTGTGTGTGTGTGCCAAAATATACCAGTTTATATAGAGACAAATTTATTAAGGTATCTTTTAAAATAGGAAATTGTTGGAGAGCACATAAATGTCTTTCATAAAAATCATGTACGCTTACATTTGTAATCCTTAATGGATGCTATTTCATTTTATGTTTTTATGTATGTCTAATTTTTTTCCTTAGGATAAACTTGAAAGACAGTTACTGTGTCAAAGGGTATAGATGTATTAATTGATTGAATATATTTTTTATTCTGTGTACCAGAAATGTTTTGAAACATTTAATTGTTTGAGTGATATTTTAATAATTTATACTCCTACCAGCAGAGCATGAAAATTCTTATTTCTTCATCTGTTGGACATTAGGTATCTTTTTTTTTCTACAACCTAGTAGATCAATATTAAATTTTCTTAGCTTTGTAATTTTTATTTCTTTGATTATTAACAGTTCTAAGCATTAAAAATGCTCAATGGCCATTTTTACTTCTTCTTTACTGGTTCTTCTTCATGTCCCAAGACCATTTTAAGGGATGCTTTTGTGTCTTTTTAATAATCTTTTAGGAACTATTTACATTTTCACATCATATGTATTGGAAATATTTTAAGCAGTTTTTGCTTGCATTTCACTGATTATTTCCTTTGTTATAGGGGGTACTCTAACTTTTAGGTTATTTGCATTAATCAGTATTTAACTTTTGGTTTCTGCTTTCTGTGTCATGCCTGGAAAGATTTTCTTCACCATGATGTCATATAAAGTAAACACATATATTTTCCTACTCTTAGTATGCTTTATGCTCTTTATATATAATTATCTTAACCTGGTGGAATTTATAATGGTAAAAAGTAGGAATCTGAATTTTTCTTCCCAAATAACCAGTTTTCTCAATACCGTTCATTGGGATATTTTCTGGATTACATTCTAAGTTCTTCAGCATGCTTCTGTTTCAGAACTGTCTGTTTGCATGCTCAGTACCACACTGTAAACATATTATAGTTATAAACTATACTAATATAGGATAGATACTATCTACACTGCATCACTCATTTTTTGTGTGTGTTTTAGTACTTTTTATCCAATTATGGAAAGAAACTAAAATATCAGAAAATAACAACCAAAAGGTCTTAGTGTTAAATAACTAGCTCTTGTCAGAAGGAGAAGCTGAAGTATCAGAGATTTTTGTGGATGATTTCAAAAAAGGATAAAGAATATCTAGCAGAGGAATCCAATTCTGATTCAACTTCAGATTCTCTAGACTCTGTTGATCCAGTTAATCCTATAACAACTGCCACTTCAACAGATTTGGAAAGCAATTTGATAGCCTACATAAAGCTGTCTTGTAATACCCAGGACCAAAATAACTACTGGCTGGCAAGACATTCAATTAAAATAGGTAACATTCATACAAATGATATAATCGGACATAAGGTACTCCAACCTTATATTTTGTGACCAGTGGTAATGAGCTATTTCTGTCTGAAAAAAGGAATGTACCACCAGTAACCATATGGTACCTAATGTGTAAGGAGGCCCAGACCTGTACTTGGGGATTCACCATCATTGTCTTTGCTGTTTGTTCAGAATGAAATTTTTAGCACAGGTAGGAGAAATGGACTTTCAAAAAATACCTGGGACCAAGATTTTATTAGGATTTTAAGGAACTAAAGAGACCTATTCTACCCTAATCCCAAAGGTGGTCATATTTATTGTGTGTTATGGATTTGCATTCTCATAACCTCACCATTAAAAACAATTCCCAGTATAGATAACATAATTTTAAAACATGACTTTCCAATATAAAAACAAGATTAATTTCTCTGAAAACACTCAGATTAATAGATTTAATCTAATTTGATATAAGAGCTGAAGACCTCATTGGGAGAACTCTAACCAGTTCTAAGTTCAGGCTCTATTTGACTATTACCAGAGTGAAGAAGCTCATACTTTTATTAGGGAGTCCATTCTGCTTGTTTTTATTAGGTCAAAGTATCTCTGACTATAACTTCAGTGGTTCTATCTCCTGGAGTCTTCATAGCACACATCTACACTCTCTTTGACAAGAGAGCTCTTTAAATGTTTGAAAAGAGCAAGCGCCTGAAGGATTTCCGAGCTGCAACTGCTCCACCCACGGTGCTATTCTCAGAACTTTTCCTGTTTCCTTTCTGGTTTATCAGAATCTGGAGCTCTGAACCAAATGCAAATTCTGAATCAGATTCAATCCACATAGAGTATAGTGAGAGGAATCACTTTAAAAATCGAATATATTTCTCTTTGTATTCCCAGTGCATAGCACAGAGTTCACTAAGTATGTAATAGGTGCTTATTAAATGTTTGAAGGCAAAAGTGAATTAATGAGGCATTTTAGATCTTTTTATGATCATTTTAACAAAAAAAAAGTAGGTCATGTTTTCGTAAAAGAAATTGTTTTTGTCCATATGCCCGTATTCCTTGAAATGTGTGGGAAAAATCATTCTAGAACAAGTTAAATGAATTTAACCTGCTTAAATCTTATCTAGGTAGCTTCAAGTGTTATATAGACTTTATTTTTATTTTGTTTATAGTTCGAGGACCCAGAGCAGAGGTTTGGTTTGTGGCAGCTCCATGTATCTCACGAAGGAACATTTCCTGTGGAAAGTTCCGGCAACATCCCAGTGCACAGACATTGGTCTTGTTTAGTGTGCTGGTGCTGGAGGATGTGCGCTACTTTGTTTAATGACAGGACAGTTTGTTTCTCAGCTGTGGGCTGCTTGTGTTAGTGTTCCTGCCATTGCTAGAGGCGGTTCTGTTGAACCTGGCATCTGTTCGTGCACTTTCTCCAAAACTGAAGGCTAATTTAGGCTTTGAAGTGTGTGAAGACCTGCTAGCTCTTTCCATTTCTGATTTTTTTTTTTTTGGCCCCAAATTGTCACTGTAATGAGGCCATTTTAAAAATTTTCCCCCCACAATGATTTATTTTTCTTAGTGAAGTTTTTCCTTCTGGAATTTGACCTTGTATATCTGTTTTCAGTTTTATTGGGAGTACTTTCTATTAATACTCCATGACTTGTCCAACTCTCGTCTGCCCTTTTCCCATCTCAACTTCTTGCTCTCATTTCTGTATAAGGTTTCCTTTGTCCATTACTGAGAATCGGGTCTCTACCTTACAGTAACTCATAACTACTCAAGTGGCATATTGTTGACTGTTCTAGGATGAAAGGAGACCCTTCCCCAGGAAGTGAAGATGAATTAGCTGCAATGAAAAGTGACAGTGACAGTCTCAAAATTTCTATATGGAGAAGTTTAAGGGTGATAATCTGGTTGAAAGAATTGAAAGAAGAATATGTCTGGGGGGTTGTGTTGAAGCTGTGCTTTCATTAAAGCAAACTTTCTACTTAGAACCGATTGTATCTTCTTTGTTTTTGTTTTTGTTTTTATTCTTTTGAGAGAGAGAGAGGATGGAGAGCATTGGAGGGGAGGGGCAGAGGAAGAGGGAGAAACAGAACCTTAAGTAGACCCCCAGGTGAGCAGGGAGCCCAACATGGGGCTCTATCTCATGACTCTGAGATCATGACCTGAGCCCAAATCAAGAGTTGGACGCTTAACCGACTGAACCACACAGGAGCCCCAGAACTGACTGTATCTTTATTGAGAGAATGACATGATATGAGTTACTGTAACAATTAAGGCCACCTTAGCTAGACTTCTGCTCTACTCATGCCTTCATTCCAGATACTAAATGATCTGAGAGAGCCTTCTTGAAAGCTGCTGCTTCTTCTCCATTTATTCCTTCTCCAGGATCTGCTTTTCTCCAGTTTTATGACAAGGGTGGGAGAGACAAAGACAGCTCAACAAAGGAAATGAGAATCCAGGAGTCGACTTTCTGCCCTGGCTCTGGATTTTCAAGATCCAAGCTTGCGTTCCCCCATCCCTTTTGCCCACCTTCTTAGCCTGGTGCCCCTTAAATGGATCCTCTGGGTATGTGATGTGGTAGGAAGGAAGTCATGTTGGCTCAAGTGGGTGCCTGTTTTGGGATTCTGATTGTGGCACCTATGCTTGTGAGGACCCTGAACCTGTTATTTGGCATCCTTGAGCTTTGGGAACCTTCATTTGAGAAATGGGTATTAAAACAACAAGAACAAGAACAAGAACAAGAACAAGAACAACAACAACAACAACAAACCACCTTTTAATTTTATTGGTGAGTAGGGAGATTGAACCAGATACTTTGGGTTGTTTGTATTAGAAAGTGTTGAACAAATTCTCTCTTCTTTCCCTGTGGAAACAATGAAAACGTTGTAGCAATCTGAGAAATATAAAAAGCCTTCTTCCCCTTCTGATTGCATTTAATTCAGTTTCATTCAACACACTCTTTAACTGGGTTGCTGTACCTAGTGGAAAGGTGGTGTATGAAGAGGCATCCACACACACTGATGGTGCTTCCTTAGCATTAACTTGGCATGAAGGATTATACTTGTTCAAAATTCAGTAAAAACATTGCATAATAATACAAATAATAATTTGCAAGTAAGCTTCTGCTTAGGAAGTAAATTCTGGATGCAGTTTTGTGTGATATGTGTCTGCATATGTACATTGTATCCATTCAGGGGCATCATTTCTTCTACCCAAATAGTGTGTGTTTCTATATTGCTCTCTGTATAAAGATCTGATGACCTACTAATTCACAGGCATGCATGTAGGTAGTGATATGAGTATAATGATATATAGGCTGTATTCAGGTATATGCTACTCTAAAGGACCAGGCCTTTAGCAAAATGAACTTTCCTCTAGTCTGAATGGTTTTGAATTCCATCTCTAACACTAATGTGCTATCTGACCTGATAAATCATCTTTCTAAAGTTAACTTTCTTGACCGTAAAGTAAGAGATTTTGGTTTTTCAAGTATTCACTTTGTGGGTTTGAGAGAGTTTTCAAATAACGAGGTGAAAAATATTTCTAAATAAGAGTGCTATACATGTGCTACTTTTATTAATTAAGGTTAGGGATGCTCCTTGGGTGATGATTCGGCATTGCCTTCCCAAAGGCAAAGGCCATGATGACACTATTAGGGAATCAAAAGTTGATACTTGGGGCACCTAGGTGGCTCAGTGGGTTAAAGCCTCTGCCTTCAGCTCAGGTCATGGTCTCTGGGTCCTGGGATTGAGCCCCGCATTGGGTTCTCTCTGCTCAGCAGGGAGCCTGATTCCCTTCCTCTCTCTCTGCCTGCCTCTCTACTTGTGATCTCTCTCTGTCAAATAAATAAATTAAATCTTAAAAAAAAAAAAAAGTTGATGCCTTGTACGGACTTGTCCTGGAAGCCAGAGGGAATGGCATCTCCCTACTGAGGATTTCCACTTCCATTTACTTCCACACTTACATAGTGAATGCAGTAGTAATAGCAGAGAGACTATCAGAAATGGGAAGGTTTCTTTACAAGCCCACAAGGTCACTCATTAGGATCTTATCACATGGAGTGAAATAAAGAAAAAAAGTGTTAATTTTAACACATCTTAATTGAACCTTGCTATACTTCTTTTGTGTGTGAATCATGTGAAATCTTGCATTGACCCTTAAAAGGAGACAGTCACATACAAGTATATAAAAAGTCATGCTTCTAGTAGAGGGAAAAATGTCATTCTGATGTTTTCTTTTTCCTTATCTAAATATGATTATTCTATAAAAAAAGTACTCCAACCTTGTCAGAATGAGCCTCTGTGAGTTTTAATGTAAAAGAGTAGATCAGTCAACTTGAACTCAAAATGACATTGATAAATATTAACCATAGATGGCATTTATTAGACTATGTATGGGGAAAGAGTAGCTTTACATATTCATTAAGTGATTTTTAAGATAAACTTCCATTTGGATGAATTTACTTCTCTCAAATATAGGTATGTTAGGTTGAGAAAGATTTGCATTTATTAGATATAAGGAAGATTTGCATTATTTTTACTATGGTACAGTTGAGTGTTCTACTTTTGTTCAAAATGTGCAAAGGGAGAGTTCCCATCATGATCCTGTGCAGGTGGCTGTGGAACTTGGATGTAATCAGGGATGCAAGATAGGTTTACTCGTCGATAAGGTCCAGGTCAGGGAAGCACCGAATGAACAGATGGTCATGAGGAACCTTCTCGCGTGAGGCGACGGAAAAAAACTGAAGTCGCATTCAAGAGGGGATGTCACATCCAGAGAGATCCATCTATGAGTTCAGAGGCAAAATACTAAACATGTTGCTGAGAGCACCTTTAAGAATTCTGCCAAATGGTCCCTAGTCAGTTGTTTTCACAGAATTATGTGCACATCGTTGATGTTTACTCTGGGGCATCTTATATTTCAGCTAAATAGGGATGAGGTCTAGAAGGGGAGCTATAATGCTGCCAGGTGAAGTTCTCTGTGGAAAATATACAAAATGAGAAAGAATGACACAAAATAAAGGGACGAATGTTAGATGATTTTTTCCCGTGAGCCAGCAGCAGTTACCCCTTCCTTCTTTCTAGAGGACCACATTGTAATAATGAATCTCCTAACTAAAGCTGCTCTGGGGCTGTAGACTGTAAACACTATGGAAAAATAAGTCCTCACTCCCCATAATGGGCAGATTTAAGATTTGTATAACCTCACATTGTCATACTCATTCTCATAGAGTAAATGGGTAGATCTACACATTAGGATTTTATAAAACATGAATATTCTCTGAGAGAAAGTCATAGTCTCTTAAATGAGACAGCTTTGGGATAGGTGCTATTTGTGGCACACTAACTATGAACCCAGCTTTCCAAAAGTGGCAATATTTAGAACATGTGAAATGGTGGTAGGTAAAAAGGAGCTTTTTTAATCAACGGAATTTTTTAGGATCAAATTAGCTAACAGGTACAAAAAATCTCCATACACAGTAAATACATAAATATTATTATTTATGTGATTTTGAATTGCCATGCTACCACACCCCACTAAATTAGAATTTGGAAGTGTTAATGCATCTTCCTTAAGCATCTAATTAATTTCCATAATGTAGGTTACTTGTAACACACTCTAAAAACAGCTAGGTAGAGGATCTGTCTCATCCAATTTTCTCAAAGCCTTAAATACTCTATGGAAAAATATAAAATAATGTTCTAGGTTCCTCTGAACTTGCCTCTCAATCTTCTTATAGTTTACATATTCAGATACTTGGATTAAGTCACATATGGGACTGACCCAAGATGTAGTTAAATCTAATTTCTCTCTATTCCACACAAACTGGTAGATGTTGCAGCACCCAGCCAAGTGTGTATGAGTTTCAAGTGGTGTTCCTTTCCTTAAGTACTCGTGGCTCACTAACATGCTTCTTTGTGTATGGTGGGATTAGAAACACACTGATGTCTTTATCTAAACGAGATCAGCATGCCTGGTAGAATGCTCTACAATGTTATGGACTGCAACCATGAATTTCCAGGATATGATCTTCTTGTAGAGAATGTGGAACCAGTGGACATGAAGAAATCATACAGAATAATAATTTAGTCAACTCTGGTTGAATACTATGTATAAGGCACTCTCATTTCCATAGCAGATATTCTTACCACCCACAAGAATCTCAAGAAGTAGGTATTATTATTATTTCTATTTTATAAGTGAGAAATAAGAGGCTAGTCTTTTTAAGTGCTTTTCCAGTGGCCAAGTTGTGAGGTGGGTATAGAACATCAATCATCTGTCTGCAGACTCATGTCCTTAACCATCACCTGCTTCAACTTTTTGCCCCTGGCCTTTAGACATTTAATGTTTGATCCATTTGTCTAATAGCATATCTTTTTCATATGCCTGTGTCACCTAATCTCTTACACCAAAAAAAAAAAAAAATTTAGACATTAAGAAACCAGTTATCTACCATTTCCTGGTGTGAATAGCCCACTAGAACATTAACCAAAATCAAAGTAAAACAAAGCTAAACAAAAAAATTCAGGCTGGAAATTGTAGTCTTGTATAAAGCATATACATTCTGTGTTTTAATGTTTATCCTGACGGTTCCTCATCCAAAAGAATCTTCATGAAGAGAGGTAAAGATAAATAATTTTAAAACAAATGGAGCAGTAAGACATAACGATTCTAGGCAGAAAGCATATTTTTTAGGAAAAGCTTCCTGTTTAATACATAAAATTCAGTTTGGATCCTGATGTATTATATGTAACATAATTTGCATTTAAGATGCTTGAAAGTAATTAACTACAATAACCGTTGAATATGAAGCAGTATAACATAATATTTAAAATCACAAACTTGAGTCAGGCAACTTGGATTCAAATCCTGGATTTGCCACTGTTTGTGTGGCCTTGGATAATTCACTTAACCTGTCTAAGCCTTTGTTTCTTCCTCTGTATAATGAAAATAATTATGTACTTCAAGATTTTGGAGGAGCAAGTTAAACATTTGTAAAGTTCTAAACTCCGTTCCTGTATTGTAATAAGCAGGCAATAAGTAATCATAATTATATACGTCTGTGATGCTTGGGGTATATTTAGGATAATGATCAGACATGAGTATCATAGTCATATATATATGTATATATATATGTTATTGACATGAATTTAGGTATATTTCTTCATGGATTATGCATAAGATAAAAAGAACAGAGGATGAACCATTTAGGGTAGAAGAATAAGGAAGAAATAGTCCATGAAAAAGATCAAGGGATGGCTGGAGAAATAGAAAACCAGAAGCATAGGGAAGAGGGAATGTATTAGGGTATTGAAAGAACTAAATACACGTGAGGGCATTTATTATAGGAATTGGCTCATGTGATTCTAGAGGCCAGCAATTCCCATTGTCTGCCCTCTGCAGGCTGCCGAAGTTCGAAAGCTGACAGTGTCATTTAGTTTGAGCTCAAAGACCTGAGAACCAGAGGAGCCAATATTGTAAGTCTGATTCCCAAGGCCTGATAATCTGTGAGCTGATGGCATGAATACTGGTTTGAGTTGGAAGGCTTAATAATTAAGGATGGTGACATCTGGGATGTTTGGGTGGCTCAGTTGGTTAAGCAGCTGCTTTTGGCTCAGGTCATGATCCAAGGGTCCTGGAATTGAGTCCCACATTGGGCTCCTTGCTTGGCAGGGAGCCTGCTTCTCCTTCTGCCTCTGCCTGCCACTCTTCCTGCTTGTGCTCTCTCTCTCTGACCAAAAAAAAAAAAAAAAAAAAAGGTGATGTATAAGAACAGGATGAGAGAGATGTCCCAGCTCAAGCGAAAAGAACATATTAGCTCTTCCACCACCTTTTTGTTCTAATCAGGTCCTCAGTGGATTGAATGATGTCTGCCTATGTGAACAAAGATGATCTTTACTCAGTCTACTTATTCAAAAGCTAATCTCTTCTGGAAACACCCTCATAGACCCAGAAATAATGTTTTACCAGCTATTCCTTAGCCCAATGAAGTTGACAAATAAAATTAGCCTTCACAGTCCACTTCTTGTCAACTGGCACCTGTATTTGTCAAATTAAACAATACTTAATATCTAAATAATGATAATTAACAAGGTCATAATTCTAACATGAGAAAACTCTTCTGCATACAGCTGAAAATGCACTAATCCTTTCCTTACATAGGAGGTAAAATCCTTTCAGGTGTTTATTCTTCTCCTGATATCCCATAACTTAAATACTTAAATGTAAAATTAACAATACTTAAATACTGATAAAATGCCAATACATCTCATGTTACATCATAAAGAAACAAAGACAGATTTAATATATGTATATATACACACAGATATATTCAGAACAAAATAAAAAATACTCATGGCAATCACAGTTCTTAATTCTGTATCTGGTCATGTGGTCTTAGCTGGTATTTATAACTACCTTCTTCTACTACCCATTCTGTGTTCTCTTTGCCTTTGGCAAGCACCTTAACTGGTCATTTCTTTACCTAACAGGGTGATTCAAATTTTCATTCTTAAAGGGTCTGGACTGTTAGTAGTCCTGCCAGGATTTGGTTGTTTTAGTTTCCATTGACCTTAGTCACAGGGATGGTAATACTAGGAGAAGGCTAATATTCCAGACATACTCCTCTCTATTTCCATTGTGGAGTAGCAGTCCAATTTCTCCTTGGTAGTCAGGACCAGTTTCCCAAGCCAACACCACAGTTGCTGTTGCCTATTGATTCAGATGCTTTAGAAGCCCTAAGTGGCTGGGTGGCAATCTTAACTTCCAATTCAGTAGAATCATTGTGTCTCTTGGTAGAACTATTACTTTCTATGGAACCAAGTCCTCTAGACAAGCAGAACATTAGGTGACAAAAACAGAAAATAAAAATTTTGCTAGTAGGTAATCATAGGTAACAGTGAATGGTGCCACTTCTATTTCCACCTTGATTCCTGGACCCCTGAATCCTGGCTATTGGAGAGTCCACACCATATATTAGATGCTGATTCCAAAGCATTAAGAACTCTCCAGAGAACCTTTCTCCAGCCTTGCAAGGAACTGTCATCTAGCTAGTGCTATAATTGAGTCTAATAAAGGTCATTTTGTCATTCTATCAAGCTGATTGCTTCAGAATGGTAGAGACCATAGTAAGACCCGTGAATCCCATGAGCATCATTCCATTCGCCACATTTCTTTTACTGTGAGGTAAGGTGTTTTTTTTTTGTTTTTTTTTTTTAAATCAGAAGCAGTGCTATATGGAACACTTAGAGGAAAATGAGATTCATGGCCCCAAAGGAAGTCCAATAGTCTAGTAAGATGAGGATAAGATATGTCTATTGACTGACGATTATATATGTTATGAGTGATTTACAAATTTTAGTTTATAGTAGATAGAAGTGACATTTGAAGTATGAATAACAAGTGTGTCAAAGGGGAAAAAGGTTGGCAGCTGAAGAATCAAAGGAAGGGTTTTCTGTTGTTGCTATTAGTTGTTTTTGTTCTTTAGGTAGGAAAAAGCATGTGCTGAATGCCAAAGGGCCAATACTAGTAAGAAAATGGTTTAAAATATGAAGGAGACAGTGAGTTATAATCCCTTGAAGGAAATGAAGGGCTAGGATAGAGAGCCCAGGTTCATTAATGGATTCCTTTATTAATATTCTACCAATATAGCATTGGTCAGGAAGCCAAACAAGTACTAGAGACACAGGGCAAGCCAGACGTATGTGACTCTTCTTCATGAAGATTTCACTTGAGAGTTTGGATTTTATTTCATGTCTAATGAGAAGTCATTGAAGGAATTTAAGCAGATAAATTGCGTGATTTGTTACACAGCATTTTAGGATCAATGACTCAACATAAGGAATAGACAACATGTTAAAATCATCCACACGGAAGTAATCAGAAACACAAAAATTGTTCTGGCTGGCTCTAGTAAGGAGAAAATCCGAGTTCTTTACATTAGTTCTTCCATCTGCCTGGGACCTCCTTTCTTCCAGTATTTGCAAAGCTGGGTTCCTTGTTGTGATTTGTATAGCAGCTTAAACTTCCATCTGTTAGAGAAGCATTTCTTAATTCCTCAATCTAAAATAGCTACCAGTTTGCTACTTAATAGCCCATCTTAGCTCTTTGTATACATTTATCTAGCTTTATATTTTTATATAGATATTTATTTTATTGATTCTCTTTCTCTATTGGGATCTAAATTCCATGAGGGAAGGGCTATTGTGTGAATTTTATAACTGTGTCCCTTCATCTGGAATAGGGCCTTGCATATCAAGCAGTTGACTAATGAAGGGATATTATGAATAAATATATAAAAGCATAATAAAAGTAGCAGCTGAAACAGAGATGTACACCAAACACTGTTTAATACAGAAAAAGAAAATCTGGAGATCATCATTTGAGTATCAAAAGACAAAGATCCCAGGATCTATCTTAAACTAGTGTTGTAAACAATTAATAACTCACCACACTTCTAGTAAATGATAGAGCTGGGATTTGAACTCAAGTTGGAGTGGGCCCAGAGTTGACACTCTTTATACCCTTCCCTATTGCCTTTCTTTTCTCCCATGGATGAAAACAGGGTGGTTTTTATTACCTTCTTATAGACAAAAGGTACATATTTCTCTGGTTATTAACATAGAAGACAATTTAATGTGGTCAGCTCTGAATTGAGACAGTCCTGTGTTTGAAGCCTGTCTCAGCTGCCTACCAGCTTTGTGGCCTAACCAACTCATTTAATCTTTCTGTGCCTTTCATTTCTTCACAGTCATTGTAAGGATTAACTGAGATGATACTTATCAAGTAGCTAATGCAGGCCCTGGCCCATAGTAAACAATTTATAAATGTTGGATATTTTTAATTATAATAGTCTCATTAACATGGGTACTATTGTTATGACTCACGAAGGAAAAGCTGCAACTCTAACAAAAGAAACGAGGCTAACTGTATCTAAATTCTTCCGTCATTGTTGCAGAAAGCTTGGGACTTGGAGGCAACAGCATCTGAAAATTGCTTCGTTGAGTCTTAAAGAGCTAGGTTTGCATTGTATCACAGCACTTGTCACTTGTGCCAAGGATGCCAGTGATTAAGTATGAGTGAGGTTCTTAAACTAGGTATGACAAGAATTAGGTGGAGGGAAGGAATTCCATGAACCAGAGTAGGCTCTTTCTAGGCTGGGCACGGCAGAAGCAGAGTAATAGAAAAGTAAACACGTAAGTTGGGTTCACAGAATGGTGAGTAGGGAGTTTGGCTAGAGTGGAGGAACTGTGCTAGGGAGCTGATGTTATTGAAATCAAGATCTGACAAGACCTAGGTCAGATCTAGGTAGGTATGAGGACATTATCTTGTCAGAAATTAAATATGTCTATAATTATGTTCCCTCCTTTGAATAGTTTTCTTTCAAAGAGAGTACTCATTCTACAATCAGGAATTATATGTGATTTTTCTTAGCTCTACTTAAATATATTTTGGAAAAATGCCATTTAAAACATATTAGCCTCCTCTTCAACAAAGTGTTTTGTCAACACCCAAAATTGATCCCGTTTGTTCCTCTCCCATGCTTGTTTTAATGAAATCTTATTTTTTAAGTCCTATTATAGACCTTCCCTAGCACCACCTTTAATTTGTTGCATTTTTACTCAAGAATCTTGTCTTTTATATCCTTGTGTCAGGAATCATACGTAACTATGTTCAGTCCACTATTGTTGGTAATCACAAAAAAGTACATAACTTTAATGTCCACTAGTAAGGACGTCAAGCCAAATGTGATTTGGTTACATAAAAGAAAACTATTCAATAGTAAAATAAGACTAAATGAATCTAAAGGATTAAAAAAAAAAAACAGTGTAAAGGTTTAGAAAGCAAGGTACCAAGTTATGTCTGAGTATGATAGCATTTGTATAAATTTGAAAATTCACACAAAACAATAATCAAGCCATTTATGGAAACAAAAGAATTAAAACATGGGTTAGAAAAATATCAAATTCATGGTAATAGTTGTGTCTGGAGGAGGTATGGGAACTTGGATTGGGGAAGAGCTCAAGGAGGGTTCAATATTAACCAAAACACTTTGTTTCTTTTATAAAATAAACTATGCAAAAAGTGACAAAATATAAGATTTATTCATCCAGGGAAGGTTTATGTATAGGTTGTTATATTTTTCCCTCTGTTCTTTTCTCTGTTTTTCCCATCCTATCAAGAACAAAATTAAAGATGAAATTGATCCTTAAGAAATAGGTTAGAATGCAGGATCTCATACTGTTCACCTTCGAAGACCCCTTATGTTATTCTCCACCCCTCATCAACAACAGACTTTAGATTTTGAAAAATTTTGTTTGACAAGTTATATTTATTTAGCCTAATTCCTACCCTCATTTTCTTTTAAAAAATGTATTTACCAATAAAAGCTTATCCTCAGTCTGAGAAAAACATTTGTGGAGGTATATGATGTGGTGACAGTCATTTTGCCCAGATCTGTACTTGGAGGAATGTTGTGAGGTTACTGATGAAGGGGCTGGTAGGGGAGCCTAGGTGACTGTCCAGGCAGCTCTGCTGCTCCTTGCTGTTTATCAGTTGATGAGTCTTGTAAAGGAATTACACACTTTGTCTTATCACAAAATCATCTATATTCAGGGTTAATGTTATAATCCTAACTATGCTATGCAGTGAAGTTTAGAGTTTATTGGGGGATGTGTGGGAATTTATGCTAATAGCTATAAAGAAGTGTTCATGAATTAATTAAGGATATGTAAGGCTATATCTTGAGTTATAATATGCAGCATATCAGGAGATATTATGTCATATAACATATCCATGGATTGGAAGAATTACCTTGGGAATGCCATAGGTATAATATCCCTCCAGCCAAAGCAAGGAAACTTGACTATTTAGTTAGCCTATATATCATTTGAGACAAATATCTGATTACTATTTTAATTTTTGAAATATTTAAAACAATTAGAAGATTTTCATTAATATATTTGTGAGCCCCTAAGAAATGAGGGATTTCACATTGGGGACAACTTCTCTCATGGGAATCCATTTATGATTTTTTTTTAAAGGTTTTATTTATTTATTTGACACAGAGAGAGATCACAAGTAGGCAGAGAGGCAGGCAGAGCGAAAGGGGGAAGCAGGCCTCCCGCTGAGCAGAGAGCCCCATGTGGGGCTGGATCCCAGGACCCTGAGAGCATAACCTGAGCCGAAGGCAGAGGCTTAACCCACTGAGCCACCCAGGCGTCCGATGGGAATCTAATTAGTTAATTTTTTAAATCAATGAAACAATTTCGTTTTAACTCTAGAAAAGTTTAATCCCTTCACAACTATGACTACTTCTTCATTTAGTGCAAATTTAGGAGTTCTATGGAAAAGCACTAAATCACAGAAAGACAAATTTTGATATGAGAAAATGGAATATAGGTCACATGAAGATGCATTATTTTTGTGAAAGAAAGACTGAGTTTGGGGTTGCAAATCCATTAGTATGATAAGGTCTGAATTTGTATTGAAATCTGTATTGAGATTACCATAGGAAAACTAAAAACGTAGGCAAAAAGGTAGATTGCTGAGCCCATAGTTTCCCATGGAAATTCTAAACTGACTAAGAGAAACCATTACTATTTGCAACACACCCTAACTTATCCATTATTCCTATCTCTGGTTAAATAGTTGGCAATGCATGGCATGCCTACAAGTAATGCTGGCTGAGAGGAGAGAATATTCATGATAGTGATGAGATACTGTGGCAGATTTCAAAGGAAATTTTAAGTCATCAGACCCAAGCCAAATATCCCCCCCAACTGGAAAAAGTTCATTTAATGCATTAATGGGGGAAGGAGACCCATAAGCCTCCCAACTCTATCAGGGCCTCCTCCAGCAGTTATTACTTCAGTTAGATTTCGTTGTGGGGCTCCGGAAGGCTGGAGTGAAAATCTGCTTGCTAATGACAACTCATTTAGTTGAATGACAGTTGTCTGATGCTCACAGGGAATGAAGCAAGCATTGCCTGGTGCATGCTATACCCTCTTTTAACAGCTTTGTTGCAAGAGGATCTTTACTACTGTGAGCGCTAGAGTTCAATGTGAGCTATTAATGAAGGGAAATCTCTCAGTATGAAAAAATAGTCTAAAAAATATGAGCAAGAAGAAGAAAAGTCTGAGAAATAACATAATGCATCACTCTGGTCTACTAGGTGAATTGATTGCTACAAGATTCAAATATGGGAGGCACCCCTGCAATAGCGGTTTGGGGCCACAGATACAGCAACACCAATCCTTATTTACCTTCATTCACGAACCCATAGGACTACTTATCATAGGAAATGTGGCTCTTTTAGGCTTTCAATCTGTATGCCTGCATGCTCTTCTATATAATCGCACTTGTACAATTTACAATTTAGGTAACAGTAAGTCTGGATTTGGAATAGCTTTTTGTAAACTTTAAGAAAACTGCAAACATGGATTCTATAATACCATTTTGGCTACCATATTCAATTGATTTTCTTTGATGAGATTTAGGAGAGTACTTTGATGTACTGTTTCTTGAGCCCATCAAAACAGGACTGGAGATGAAAGGATAGTGACTACTGACATTTCTGCTTCTCTGCTCAGCTCATCAAAGTGATTTGATCAGACACAGAACTCTGGTTTTTACGGCTGCTTGAGAGATAGTATTACAAGACTTTAACAAAACGTTAAAAAATCGTTATTCAAATTTTACATTTCAGGGAAGAGTGATTTGTTCAGGAATTTACATTTTGGTGAAAAAAAAAAATGCTGTTTCTCTTTTAGACCTCAGATTCCTTTTTGTAGCAATGCACAGCTGGCTACATGAGCATAAACAAATGTGAAACCCCATACGGAGAGATACTACATTAAGAAAGTGAAATAAATTCAATACAATGTCGGGAAATATCATTCTCTGAAGGAAAGGGTAATGTGTTTCTTTGCGCCAGAGTCCTCTTAGCATAAAAGACCTAGAATACATCTTTGTGCTATTCCTTACCTCTCTTCCTTTGAGCCTTCATTCATAAGCCTGAGAAAGTTAGGTGTTTTTACTGCCTTATATTGCCCTATTCCTATTTACTCTATGACAAGGTTTTTTTAAAAAGGCTTAAAGACAGTGGGGTGTGTGGGTGGTTCAGTGGGTTAAAGCCTTTGTCTTCTGCTCAGGTCATGATCTCAGGGTCCTGGGATCAAGCCCTGCATCAGACTCTGCTCAGCAGGGAGCCTACTTCCCTTCCTCTCTCTCTGCCTGCTTGTGATCTGTCAAATAAATAAAATCTTAAAAAAAAAAAAAAAAGGCTTAAAGCCAGTGATTTGATATGGTCCCTACTAACAATCTAGTAGTTTCCTTTTTGGGAAATACCAAAGAAATCTTCCTGCTTTCTATGTCCTCTTTGGAGACCTTTGCTGGATTAATTCCTTTATTGAGAATGAAGACCTTGAGGGAAACAAGTAGGTAGAATGTCAGTCACTACAGTATTTCTTAAAGAAAGATAATTCACTTTTGATCTCCTGACAGAAATGATCTCTTCTCTCAAGGTGAAATCTGTTTATCCTGTTACCTCTGTTTTATAACACTTCTTAGCAGACCATGGGGGGCTCTATCATATCTCTCCTCACTCCTCCAGTTACATGGGCGTATAATGAGGACAGGTATGTAAAGGTGACTCTGCTGGCTCCCTGTTGCCACATGGTGTTCCCGCTTACCCTTTTTATTGTTTTTAATAAAAATTGTATGTATGTGTGTGTGTATCTATGGGTTTGACCTGTGTGGGTCCACTTGTACCCTGCTTTCTTATAGTACAGTGCCATACATTTATTTTCTCTTTCTTAGATTCTCTTTTCTCTAGCTTCCATTTTGTCAGAATATAGTATATAATGCATAGAAAATACAGAACCCATGTTAATTGGCTATGCTATCAGTAATGCTTCTGGCCAACAGTAGGTTATTAGTAGTTTCATTTTAGGGAAATTAAAAGTTGTACAATGATTTTCAACTATATGGGGGTCAGTACCCCTAAACCCCATATTGTTCAAGAGTCAACTATATATATGTACTATACAACATGATGATTTTATAGATATATATAGTGAAATGATTGCCACCATCATGCTAATTAGTGTATCATTTTCTCAATAGTTACCATTACTTAAACTAAGGTATAATTGGCAGAAGATTACATTAGTTTCAATACAATATAAGACTTTGATATTTGTATACACTGCAAAATGATCATGACAGTAAGTCTAGTTAACATCTATCACTGTACATAGCTGCAAAAAAATTACGTTCTTGTGATGAGAACTTTTAATATTTACTCTATGGTATACAGTATTATTAAGTATAATCACCATGCTGTGCATTACATCCCCATGACTTATTTATTTATTTATTTTGTACCTGGAAATCTGTACCTTTCAATTTACTATACCCATTTTACCTACACCTGCACCCTGGCCTCTGCTTAGCAACCTCCAATTTGTTCTTAGCAGCTTATTTGTTTTGCTTTTTTTTTTTTTAGATTCCACATATAAGTGAGATCATATAGTCTTTTTCTTTCTCTGATTTATTTCATTTAGTGTAATGCCCTCAAGGTCCATCTATTTTGTCACAAATGGTAAGATTTCACATTTCTTATGGCTGAATAGTATTTCATAGCATATGTATATGTATATGTATGTATATACATATACATATACATATATATACAAACAACATACATATCAAGTGCAAGCAGTGGAGAGCAAGGGGTTGCCTGGTGAGGAATGTGGGGCTATGTCTTGGGGCATATGAGGTGACTTAGCTCTTAGGAAACTTTTTACTAAGGTGAGTGACAGATGTGACTCTCCTTATATATATAATATATCATATATATATGTATCTTCTTAAACCATTTATCCATAAAAGGACACTAAAGTTGTTTTTGTATCTTGTTTATTGCAAATAACACTGGAATGAACATGGGGATGCATAAGCCTTTTAAATTAGTATTTCTGTTTTCTTCAGATAAATACCCAGAAGTAGAACCACTCGATCATATAGTAGTTCTATTTTTAATTTTTGAGAAACCTCCATACTATTTTCCATCCTGGCTGTGCCAATTTATAGTCCCACCAACAGTGCATAAAGGTTCCTTTTTCCCTATGTATTCACCAATACTTACTATTTCTTATCTTTTTTGATAGTAGCCATCTAACAGGTGTGAGGTGATATTTCATTGGGGTTTTGATTTATATTTCCCTGATTAAAGATGTTGAGCATCTTTTCATGTACCATTGGCCATCTATATATCTTCTTCAGAAAAAAAAAAATTCAGATCTTATGCCTATTTTTAAAGCAGATTGGTTATTTTTTGTTTTTGTTTTGTTTTTGCTAAGCTGTATGAATTTTTAAGTATATTTTAGATATTAATCTCTTATCAGATATATGATTTGTAATGATATATGATTTTTCCCATTTGATAGGTTGCCTTTTCATTTTCTTGATGGTTTCCTTTGCTGTACAGAAGCTTTTTAGTTTGATCCCAATTTTTCGTGTTTGCTTTTTTTTTTTTTTTCTGTTTTTGTCAGATCCAAAATTCATTACACTGATGTTAAGAAACTTACCGCCTGGGGCACCTGGGTGGCTCAGTGGGTTAAGCCTCTGCCTTCAGCTCAGGTCATGATCTCGGTCCCGGGATCGAGCCCCGCATCGGCCTCTCTGCTCAGCGGTGAACCTGCTTCCTCCTCTCTCTGCCTGCCTCTCTGCCTGCTTGTGATCTCTCTCTCTCTGTCAAATAAATAAATAAAATCTTAAAAAAAAAAAAAGAAACTTACCACCTATATTTTCTTCTAGGAGTTTTATGACTTCAGGTTTTATGTTCAAGTCTTTAATCCATTTTAAGTTAGTTTTTGTGTATGGTGTAAGACAGTAGTTCAGTTTCATTCATTTTCATGTGACTGTCTGGTTTTCCCAACGCCCTTTATTGAAGTGATTGTCCTCCTTGCCATTGTATATTCGTGGTTTTTTTCTTGTAAATTAGTTGTCTGCATATGCATGTATATGCATGTATATGCAGTATGTCTGTATATGCTTATATCTGGGCCTATTCCAGTCCATTGATCTATGTGTCTATTCCAGTCCATTGATCTATGTGTCTGTTTTTGTGCTAATACAGTACAGTTCTGATTACTACAGCTTTGTAATGTAATTTGACATCATGAGTTCCCTAGTTATAATTTGTGTGTGTGTGATGAGAGCACCTTAAATCTTCTCTCTTCCCAAATTCCCAATATTCTTTGGTTAAAGAGTCATCTATCCTTTTAGTTAAATGCCTACTGAATATTTAGATTTTTAATTTGTGTTACGTTTTCAAAAAAGTCTTCACTAGTCTCCAATCCAGGTTAATTGTTTTGAGTATTATACTTTTATAGTATCATGATATTTTTCTTTCCTATGCAACACTTACTTCAGCTTTTAGCTATTTTATTTGTGCTTGTGATATGACTCTGAGCTCAATTAAACTAGGGATTGTGTCTGTTTTCATTATTGTCTCAGGTATACAGCATGTTTCCAGGTACTCAAATAAGTACATAATAAAATGTTCTTGAATAAATATATACATATGAATATGAATAAATATAAACTGGAAAAAGACTTGGTAGACTAAAAATTTCTACCAACTATCAGTAATTTCAAATTTATTCACAGAAAATTTTAAAAACTCTACATGTAATATCTTATAACATATAATAATCTTAAAAGCACTGATTTTATCTGCAAAAGAAGACTCTCTGATGCTTTATTATATATTGAAAAAAAGGTATAAGAAGGAATAGTTCTCAAAACAATTAAAATATGGCCATCTCCTTTTCTTAAAAAACATATTTAAAAAAAAGACTTAGAATTGCATTGGTTGACTTTTCCTCTTCTTCACAGGAGTGTCTAACTAGTTCTTCAATTTACATTGAATGGGTAAACACTGGCATAATGGGAGAAGTTTGCATAATGGAAAGTGCTCTGATATCCAACCAGCTGTGCCAAGATTCAATTTTACTTAATTACTGTCAACATACATATTAAGTGCAAGCAGTGGAGAGCAAGGGGTTGCCTGTTGAGGAATGTGGGTCTATGTTTTGGGGCATATGAGGCGATTTAGCTCTCAAGAAACTGTTTACTAAGGTGAGTGACAGACGTGACTCCCCTTATTAACTTAGAATCATTTTTAAGGAAGGTGTCTTTGCTTTTTCCCTACATACATCATTTTCTGACAGACACCTTATGCTCTAGCCACATTGAATTTCTTATCTTACCTTAAACACTGGCTTTATCACACCTCATGCCTGTCTATATACTTGTTCCCCATTCTATTTTTCCTTTCCTCCTGGGTGAAACAAGATATAAATTTGGTCTTTGAAGAGTCAATGTAGCCAAACTTCATTAGAGCTACTTGACAGATTTTTTTGTGTGACCTTTTGCATAGACCTTCCATTTTATTCATCTTCATATTATATGTACCTATATTGTATCTTCATCATAACTCATGTTGGATAACTGCTGTTCACTTAAAAAACAGTCTTTTTCCAATCTCCCTTACATGTTATGTCTTTTTTCTATACCCATTTTGCTCTAAAGGCAACTATTTTGTTCATGCTCTTTCAACTGCCCCCCCCCCCCACTCTGTCTCTCTCTCTCTCTCTCTCAAGGACATTACAGTCATACTTATTTTCCTCTCAATAACCATCAATATTTCTTTGTTGTTTCCTGTTCTCAGTGCTTATATATTAAAATCCAAATCCCCCATCTAAATAAAAACAGACTCATTACTAACTGGGATGTGCTCTGTAGCCATTTACTTACCTTGTATTACTATTCTCTTGGCAGCCTCCATCCACTTTCTGACCACGTGGTCCTTCTGCTTCTACACCTACCATCAAATTAGATCCACTTTTTCATTAGCATTAAGATACCCTTCTTAATCAGATTTAAAGCCTCCCCAGCCCCCTTATTCCTGATATTTCAGTGACAGGTGTTCTATCGATGACTTACAGGTGTTCTATCGATGACTTCAGCCTCTTCCCAAACTCTCCTTGGCCTTTTCTCTCACTCATCTACAGTAGTTCCCATTTATCTTGTGGGTCTTTTCCCTTCAGTCACCAGCTCCTTTTTCTCCTACAGTCTCTCATCCATGGGAAATCCCCAAACATTTTTTTCTGGTCCTTTGTTCTTAAACTTTATTTATTTTCTAGAAGCTACTCTCCTCTTTTTCTGTTTTAAATATTCACCTATAAATCACTTGTTCCTAAATCCTAATCTTTTACCAAATTTCTCTTTCAAGGTGCAACCCTTCAGTTCCAATAATCTATAGGAAAGTTTCTTTGGAAATCTTCAAAACTGAAAACTTCAAGGTGCCTAGGTGGCTCAGGTGGTTAAACATTGGCCTTTGGCTTAGATCATGATCTCAGGGTCCTGGGATTGAGCCCTATGTCTGGTTCTCTGCTCAGCTGGGAGTCTGCTTCTCCCTCTCCCTTGGCCTTCCCCTCATGTTCTCTCTCTTTCTTTCAAAGGAATAAATAAAACCTTTAAAGAAACCCTTACAACTTAAAAAAAAAAAAAAAAAAAAACAGAAAACGTTAGTGTGACTATAACCAAACTTTTCATTTTTATCCTTAAGATGGTTCCATTTTATTTCATCCACATTTCAAGTCATGTCACTAAGACTTCTAAAGACAAAGCTCCATGTGCTCTCAAATAGATTTCCCACTGCTTGATTGTCCTCCTCTGCCATTACCCTTGTGAGGGTAAATGTGAATTTAACTCATATGTGACTTTAACTTCTTTCTAGCTTTATTTTCTACTTTTTGTATCTTCCACACTCCCCAGACTATATCTTACTTTTCTCTGTCTTTTGTATGAATAACTGTGCTATAGAATCAGGTCCTCCTATTGTAGGTAGGTAGTTGTCTGAAAGACTGTATTCAGAACTCCTTTTATGAAATCTTAACAGTAGTCTCAGTAATCTTCTACTGCAGTCTATAACTTCAGTCTATAACAATATTTTACTGCCTCTAAAAAACTCATGATATATAAGAAAATTAATAATGCTTGTGACATGTCCTTCAAAATAAGCTCAAGCACAGCAAGCAAGGGGAGGTAAAATAAATAGGCAGATGAAAACGATTAGGTCCAATGAGATAGGAATCTGTATGTGATGGACACAGTTGCCCTGGCATTCAGATCTCTTCCTGCCTATGGAAGTATATAGGGAGAAGGTTTGTGAAAGACACAGGGCTACTGTGCAATCTCTCTTGGTACTACAAGAGTCAGCATATTGTTTGCTATTATTTTACAAATTTTATTCTCCCCAATATCCCCATATGGATAGAAATTATAGTGTTTACCAGTTTATATAACATATCTAGCTTCATAATAAGAGAAAAACCAAACCAAAGCAAACAGCTATAACTCTATTGACTATATTGTAATACAGACAACATAAACAAAAGTTAGAAATTAAAGATTCCATCATTAAATAATTGGAAACACATACATGTTACTTTTGTCTATCTTTAAGTGTGAAGTCTTTTAGGGGTGCCTGCGTGGCTCAGTTGGTGAAGTGACTGCTTACAGCTCAGGTCATGATCTTGGAGTCCCAGGATGGAGTCCCACATGGGCCTCTCTGATCAGCAGGGAGTCTGCTTCTCCCTCTCACCCTCCCCTGCCATGCTCGCTCTCTCTCTCAAATAAACAAATAAATATATTTTTTTAAACGTGATGTCTTTTAGAATTCAAGTTGCACACTGGTGTTTGTGTGTGTATGTGTGTGCATCTAAATAAATAGTCTCCTTCAGTTTAAGTGATCTTAGATTTAAGATGTCTGTTTCATATAACTAAAAAAATAATTAAATTATACCATCAAAAAAGTTTGATAAGTCCTGAAAAAAATAACATGATCTCACTAATCACACTCATTTATTAACAATTTTCTATATTTCCTTCTACTCTTTTTCTTTAGATTTACGTGCTCTGCACTTTTGTAATCATAGTGTATATGTTATTCTTTCTTCTAAAACTATATAAAAAATAAAACCAACCAGTATCGTATGTATCATGACTATCCTCCCTGAATATGCTCCATAGCTTCTATGCTTCCATGATGTTTTTTAAAAACAGTATCTCAGGCTTGAGCTAAATGAAGTCTAAGGACTTGGAGCCACAGGTTTTCTTCTTTCATTGGTAACATGCCAGCGACCCATTCACTCTTCTCAGCTTCTAGCTTACTGTGCCACACTGTTACATGATACTTAAAAAAATTAACTAATTTACAGGAAATAATTAAGACTCATTGCCTCGAGATTAAAAAATAAAATAAAATTGGTCCTACATAAAGGACTCTCTCTAGTGTAATGCTGACTGAATAAAGAGGGTAAAGTTTCTATCTGTGAAATAAATTATCAGACAGTCTAAACATGCTCATGCTGAGAAGGAAACATTCAGCAATTTCAAGAAATTTGATCTTTGCCCTTTTGACATTTCTGTGCTATTCAGCTGCCATCTTGGGCTCTCAGCCCCTGCCCCATTACTTATATATCTTGCTTGATCTGTGCTCATCAGTTATTGCATCAGAAGCCCTAACTCTCCATTAATTCAAATAAGTTCAAATCAAGAAGAAATATGTCTGAGTTGACTAAAAACTTGGCTCCCTTTATTTGTGTAATACCTATTACTTTCCTTATTTATTTACTTATTTATTTATATTTAGTATATTTTTAAGAAATACTTTACATGTAAATTCAATTAATTAACAAATAGCATATTATTAGTTTCAGAGGTAGAGTTCAGTTATTCATCAGTCTTATGTAACACTCAGTGCTCATTATGTCACATGCCCTCTTTAATGTCTATCACCCAGTTGCCCCATCCCAACCCCAACAGCCCTCAGTTTGTTTCCTATGATTAATTGAGTCTCTTATGGTTTATCTCTTTCTCCGGTTTCATCTTGTTTTATTTTTCCCTCCCTTCCCCTGTGTTCCTCTGTTTTGTTTCTTAAATTCCACATATGAGTGAAATAATATGATAATTTTCTTTTTCTGATTGACTTATTTCTCTCAGCATAATATACTTTAGTTCTATCCATGTCATTGCAATTGGCAATATTTCACTTTTTATGGCTGAGTAATATTTCATTGTATGTAAATATCACATCTTCTTTGTCCATTCATCTGTCAACAGACATCTGGACTCGTTCCACAGTTTGGTTATTGTGGACATTGGTGTTATAAACATTGGGGTGCTGGTGTCCCTTCAGATCATTACATTTGTCTCTTTGGGGTAAATATCCAGTTGTGCTATTGCTGGGTCATAGGGCAGCTCTATTTTCAACTTTTTGAGTAACCTCCATATTGTTTTCTAGAGTGGCTGCACCAGCTTGCATTTCCACCAAGAGTGTAAGAGAGCTCCCATTTCTTCACATCCTCGCCAACATCTGTCATTTCCCAACTTGTTAATTTTAATTATTCTTACCAGTGTGAGGTGGGATCTCATTCTGGTTTTGATTTATACTTCCCTAATGCTGAGTGATATTGACCATTTGTATGTCTTCTTTGGAGAAATATCTGTTCATGTCTTCTGCCAATTTCTTGTTTGGATTATTTATTCTTTGGGTGTTAAGTTTGTTAAGTTTTTTATAGGTTTTTGGATACTGGTCCTTTATCTGATAAGACTTTTGCTATTATCTTCTCCCATTCGGTTGGTTGTCTTTTGGTTTTGTCAACTGTTTCCTTTGCTGTACAAAAGCTTTTTATCTTGATGAAGTCCCAATAGTTTATTTTTGCCTTTGTTTCCCTTGCCTTTGGAGACATATCTAGCAAGAAGTTGCTGCAGCCGAGGTCCCAGAGGTTGCTGCCTATTTCTCCTCTAGGATTTTGATGGATTCCTATTTCACATTGAGGTCTTTCATCCATTTGAGTCTATTTTTTTTTTTTTTTTTGTATGGTGTAAGGAGATGGTCCAGTTTCATTATTCTGCATGTGGCTGTCCAATTTTCCCAAGACCATTTGTTCAGATTGTCTTTTTTCTATTGGATATTCTTTCCTCCTTTGTCAAAGATTAGTTGACTGTATTGTTGAGGGTCCATTTCTGGGTTCTCTATTCTGTTCCATTGACCTATGTGACTGTTTTTGTGCCAGTACCATACTGTCTTAATGATGACAGCTTTGTAATGGAGCTTGAAGTCTGGAATTGTGATGCTACCAGCTTTGGTTTTCTCTTTCAACATTCCTTTGGCTCTTTGGGGTCTTTTCTGGTTCCATACAAATTTTAGTATTATTTGTTCCAGCTCTGTGAAAAAAGTTGATGGTATTATGATAGGGATTACATTGAATTTATATATTGTTATAGGTAGCATAGACATTTCGCAATATTCATTCTTCAAATCCATGAACATGGAACATTCAATTTCTTTGTGTCTTCCTCAATTTCTTTCATGAATATTCTGTAGTTTTCTGAGTACAGAATCTTTCCCTCTTTGGTTAGGTTTATTCCTAGGTATCTTATGGTGTTTGGTCCCCTTATATTTAAATCAATTCTTTCATTTTCCTTTATTATTTACTTCCTTCCTCAGTGCCCTGAATCATCTTTCTGTTTCAAATTATATTTTAGTTCTTGTATGGGGATTATTTTAGAGAAATGTTTTTGTGTTTAATTATTACTCATTATTATTTTCCATTTTATTTTTAAGAATTTCACAAATTTTAGTGACTACATCTATATTTCCAATTGAACCTTAAGATATATCACCCCCCATCCATCACCCATTTTTACATTCTTCCATTTATATATTGAGAATCCTCTTTTTCAGTAGGCAAAACCTAGTTGGGCTACGTTAATGAGTTGATTCACTTAGTTCAATTAAAGAAAGGACTAATTTAGTCAAGTAACCATTTGTGAACTATCAATATTTTTCAAAGCATCCATGCATGAAATCAAAATCTGTTTCCTAGAAATGGAGTTTTTATGTTAGCATATCCCATCAATAATATAAAATAGATTTTTCTAACAATTATTTGAGATTTTCTTTTTCATATTTTTATTGTAAAAACTCTCAAATTTTGTTTCCTAAACAGATCTATTGGGATAACACTGACATTTTTTTTCTGTTTAGAAAATAGTGTTTCTTTTTTCATATGCCAATTATCATTATGTTTTATTGTTTTACTAACACTGATAATTGGTCTAGGAATGTCCTTTGAAGAATGACTTTTGCTTATACTGGTGTACTAAAACTTACTATTTTCTTTTCCTTCTGGAGGTTTCATTAATGTTTGTTACTGGTCTGTATATAGAAACAAACAATCATTTCACTTTATCATACTCTTCAATCCTTTCTGTAAAATACCTTTGATGTTTTCTTCAAGATTATATCTTCTTAGTCCTCAAACACAGATATAAACAATTACAGTAGTTATTTTGGTGTAATAATGACTGATTAATTACCTAGGCTTTGCTGCTGGTTTGTTAGATTTTTAAATTAGATAATACTGAATTGAAGTAAATATTGTAAATGATAATATAATTTTCTCTGGATCACTCTTTGTGGCAGCTTTTCCGATGATTGTTTTCATGTTGTATATTACAGGGAAAAGTATGTTTCTTTATAAGAATATTTTGAATTTAATACCAAATACCCTATGCCACTTGAATGAGAAACATTTCTCCTTTTCCTAGTAAATACTTGTTGAAGATGTTGCCATTAATAATTGTCTCTTCTTATATTAACCATTCAAACTTCCAAAATTATTCTTGTACATTTAATCAACTGAAAGTAAAACACTATTTTTTGTAATTTATTTGGGCATCTTCAGAACAATGAGTAATTCCTGCTAAAAGAAGATTTATTGCGAAGAAAAGCAGAATCAGTTCCAAATTTCATCATATTTGTATATTATGGTATCTGAGGCATTTTATTTCTCAGAACACTTCCCTACCCTACTCCCTCAAAACTCATTTATGTTATACTTACATATGCTTAGTAATTGTACAAATTATTTTTGTTTTACTCTCATCAATTTTGGTCTTTCATGAATTGATTTTTACTTTTGTGTGTATAACAAATGTGTTTGACCTAACATAGCTCCTCTTGCAACATTCCCCAGAGAATTTTTAGATCAAAAGTCAGGTATCCTCAGTCCTAGCACATTTCTTTATATTACATTGTCACACTTCCACAGTTGATAAAAATACCTTTCTCCACACTCTTGCCAATACAGAGCTTCCTACCTGTTACTGCTGTAGCAGCCTGCCACTACCTTGGGACTGGTTTATGTTCTCCTCTCTGTATCTCTATTATATAAGCAATATTTAAATATCTTGTCTTAAAAATTTTTTGAACAGTTTCTATGTATGTGACTGAAACATAAATCTTTTTCCTTATTTTTTCTCAAGGTAACTAAACTGTTTAGTTAGAACATCTTTTTTTTTTTTTTAAGATTTTATTTATTTATTTGACAGACAGAGATCACAAGTAGGCAGAGAGGCGGGCAGAGAGAGAGAGGAGGAAGCAGGCTCTCTGCTGAGCAGAGAGGCCGATGCGGGACTCGATCCCAGGACCCTGAGATCATGACCTGAGCTGAAGGCAGCGGCTTAACCCACTGAGCCACCCAGGTGCCCCTAGTTAGAACATCTTTTATAAACCCACTTTTAAACACATTTCATTGATACGTATGTGTGTGATTCTTTTAGCACACACAAATTAAACTATATGAATTGCTTTCTCTATTTTTTCTTAAAAATATAGTAACAGTATAAATGTCCTTTTTGAGAACTGCATGTATGCTTTTTTGTTACTTTTTTTAGTGAAAATTCAGGTTGTTTCTATTTTTGTTGATTATATTTAAAAGAATACCTATAATTGAGAGTACTGAGTAGAAAGATATGAATATGTCTAGTTTTATTACATATTACAAAATTTACTAACATTTGCTTATTAATAGAATTGTTCACTTTGCCCATGCCCCTAATTATTTTTAGCTTGTTTTATCTATCAGTTTCAAGAAAAAAAAAAGGCATGGAAAAAATTTTCCAGAGTAAGTTTTCAGTGACATACATTTATGATATTATATCTTCTTGGTGGGTTGCTTTTTTTTTTTTATCATGATTTTATCTTCCTCTTTATTCCTACTAACTTCCTTAAATTCTGTTTTGCCTAATATTATGCTACACCAGCAATTCATTTTCTTTTGGTTATTATTTTCTAGGAGTACCCTTCTTTCTTCTTTATGAACCTCATGTGTGTAGAATTGGATTAATAAAAACCATAGTTCCGAATGAACTATCATCATCGATAGTCTTTTTATATTCATTTACATAGTTTAATTTTTAATAATTAATAACACTCATTAATGCACGTATATCAGGTGTTGCTATCTGTAAAGTGTCAAATATAATATACATTTTTAGGGTTAGATTCATCATTTATTATCAAGTCTTTTTGATACTTTTGAACATTTGTGACTGATTTCTTGTCATATCTGATTAGTTCATCACTGATTTTAATTTAATAGTATGACTGACGATGAACTCACTTTGGGAGTAGAAGTGCCAGCTCTGTCTTTTAAAGTTTACTTGTGTTTTCTGTATTATTTTTAGCCTCTTGTTTCTTGGCAGAAATATTTAAAAGTCATTTGAGCCTTTTTGTGGGGATTAACCTAGTTAAAATGCATAATATAATTGGCAAATCCACTTGACATAAAAAAAATAAAAATATAAATGAACAAAGGAGTAAGGTCACCATAGTCAATCTCTTTGGGTTGAGGAATTCTCATTATTCCCTTAGGAGATATTGTGTAATGTATAATACATAATCATTTGACGTGCCACAATGAGGATACTGGTGTTCATTTGTATATAAAATATTTGGTAAAGCTTAAATTCTTGATTTGTTTTAAATAGAAATTACATTTCGGAGAATGTATGCTATTTTGCTCATCACAATGAATCAGCTAGTGCAGTGATTCTCAAAGTGTAGTCAGTGAACTCCTGGGGTCCCAGAGACCCTTTCTAGAGGTCCATAAGATGAAAATATTTTTTAACAATACTAAGAAATTATTCTTTTTTTTTTTAATCTATGTCTACCTTTGCAGATGATGGATATACCATGGAGACAAACCACCAGAGCTCTGCCATGAATCGAAGCAGTGGCAATAAACTTATGGTAGAGATTGTATTGTTCATTGCTATGCATGTACAGGAATGGGGGAAAATTTCTCACAAATGCATTGGATGGAGCAGTAACAATAATTAATTTTATTTAATCTCAATTCCTGAATAAATTTTTAAAAATATTTATGTGACAAAGTATGCATAAAGTACTTCTGCTACATAGCAAAGGGCAGTGCTGTTTCATTGTACGGTGATTGGGAGCCAAACTTGCCTCTTTTTCAAGATGAAATACCATTTTCATTTGAAAGAAATTATGGTTATTCAGACTTGAGTATTTGGCAGAAATTTTCTCAAGAAGGAATGAAGTGAGCCTATCACTTCAAGGAAAACAACTGCCAGTATTTGGTGGCCAATGATAAAATTTGAGTTTTCAAGCTAAAAATCAGAATTTTAAAAACATGTATCTGCCACCACAAACTTGACAGCTTTTCAATACAGACCTCAGTGCGAAATGAAAATGTGGGGCTCCTTGTTCAAAAAGCCAAAAAAAGAAAAAAAAAGTGCTGTTAAGTTTTCTAAAATAAAAAGCCTTTTTCCTTCTTTCATAGTTTCTCTTTTTTGGTTTGTGATGGTGTTTTTTTATTTGCTACTTAATATTTTTCTAAGCAAGGAAATGGAAATTTTAAGTTATTAACATGAGTTTTACTGTTTATATTATGCAGTTTTATATACCAATATGAGAACATTTGATTCATATGCAAAATCACAACAATTGCACAATTCGAATGTCGTAGTTGATGTGGGCATATTATTTGTTCTTACCAGAAGAGCAGACATAATGTTCAACTATAAGCAACAGTTTTTATTTTATTTCTGGGCAATTGTACATTCTGTGATTACCATCTTCAGCTTATTTATGAATAAGGAAGGACTGAACAGAAAAGGGATTATAGGGGCTGCTTGATCTTTCATTTTCTTACTGTCATCAGTTTCAGGGAAAATGATTGGCCATTACAGGAAAGAAACACCAATGACAAAGGATATGATAGAGTTCCTAGGTGCTTCATCTTTCTTAGAAAATGCTGCTTTCTTTCTGCATTCAAAGCAAATTCTGGTTTGATTACAGAGTATGGTTCTTCAGGGCCGTTAGCACCCCACCTTCATCATAGGTTTAACAAGCTTACATTGCACTTTGAATTTCACTGAATTCCCATGCTGTGCGTACACAGGAACTTTGTGGCTGTGGAGTGCTGTGCACACTGTAGGTAAATGAGGCACCAAGGAATGGCTGGCATGCTGCATCCTGCACATGTCTCTTTTGCTTCATTATCCCATTGGGTTTCACTTAGAAAACACAAGTTCAAAAATTACTAAAAATTTCAAGACAGTTACAGCAGGACACTATTAAACCAAACCAGGGAACTTTTGGAGTGTGGGATCTCCCATAAAGCCAAGCCTGCTTGAAGACTTTTATGTGATTAGTTATGATACTAATGAATGTGAACTGTTTATATTGCATAATGAAATGTGTCAACATTTGGGAGATTTGCTCAAGCTGTGAACTGATATTTTTCAAATGATCAATGCATAACTATGAATGAGTAAAATACCCAGTCAAAGTGGCAAATAGACCAATGTATTTAATGTCAACAGAAAACAAAAAGTTTGTTGCTATGGTTTCAGAGTCCATATAGCAACTAGTTTTTAATAAACTATCACTCACTGATTTTGGTGCAGGACAAAAGAAAAATATTCACAGTAACCAGAAGAGACTGTGGAAATATTTTTCCTTTCTTCAACTTACATACCTGTGTGAAGCTGGACTCTCTACATAAACTTTAACAAAAACATCATATCACAGTACATTGATTGCAGAAGCAGATATGAGAATCCAGGTATTTCCTATTATGCCAAACTTAATTTAAAAGAATTACAAAAATACAAAATAATTTCACTGTGTTGAATATTTTTGAAAAATATTTATTTTAAAATTATACTATTTATGCTAATATAAATGGAGTTGGAGTCTTATTTTTTAATTATTCATAAATTAAAAATTTAATAATTTCTGTTTTAATTTGAAATAGCAATAATCCAATGGACATGACTCATATAAGAAAATGTTCTTTGGAGGATGTCTGGATGGCTCAGTTGGTTAAGCATCTGCATTAGTCTCAGGCCATGATCCCAGGGTCCTGGGATGAAGTCCCACATCATGCTCCTTGCTTAGCAAGGGACCTGCTTCTCCCTAACTCTCTGCCCCTGCTCATGTGTTCTCTCTCTCTTGCTCACTCTAGCTCTAAAATAAATAAATAAGATTTAAAAAAAATAAATAAAAAGAAAATGCTCTTTGGAGCACTCAGTTTTTAAGAGTGTCACAAGGTCTTAAAAACAAAAGTTTGAGAACCTCCCTTATCTAGAAGATCAAAGAGGGTGACATTTTTATAATTTAAAATTTTTTAATATACATATAATATATTTTTAGCCCCAGGGGAATTCTTAAAACAAAATTGAAACTCATTTTAATAAAAAAATCAAAGATAGTTTGCACTTCCTAGTAAGTGTACTGCTTCTTAAAATTAAAATAGAAATAATAAGGTGTTATAATGGGGTTTAAAAATTTGGGAAGGTAGAAAGACAGTATCACCAAACATAAATATAAATATATTGACTTAATAATATTTTTTATTATAATTCTCAAGATACATGCTAGTTTTTATTCATTTTACTTTTCTAAATTTGCATTTCTAGTTTCCTAATCAGAAAATAGTTTATTAAAAGAATTTTAAATGTACAGGTGTAGAATACCATAAATCCTCTGAACTCTCATACTTTAAATGCATTTCTTCCAATGTCTTTTTATCCTCTAATACACATAATAATATTATAATTATAATTGTTATAATGTATGTCAAAATCTGATATGATAGATATATTTTTAGCATGATGTCTCAAATTATGTTTTATAAAAAAATTTTCTATGGTATTATATAAGATCTACTTTTAAATATTATGTATTTTAAGTTATATATGATGTTCAGATGGTTTCTAGTTTATAAACGAATTTTGACCCAAAATGAGTGATTGGGGATAAACTCTTATTATTCATCCCATAGGATTTATGAATATTAAGCACATTCATGAATGGACTTTTCCACTGTGTGATTGGTCATGACCCATAAATAATAATTTATTAACAAATTTTCCACTACTATTTGTGAAAATTTTAATTATGGTAATAATGAACATTGTAGAGTCTCTGGTCTAAGAAATGATAGAATAATATAAAGGAAATATAATGCATATAAATAACTATGATAATAGCATTATGTCACAAGCCTATTAAAAAATGAAGAAAGTGTCCTGTGCCATCAAATAAGTTCATATTTGATGAATAAAATTAATGCTTAAGGACCTTTGATAAAGTACTCTACTGGTTTAACAGATTTTTCCCAGAATGAAAAGTTTTTTCAGCACTTACATCACAGTTTACCCATGCAAATATTAATAATTAAATGAAATATACTGAATATATTGAGTTCAGCTCTTCCTTGAATCAAAGTTAGGGAAGGACCATTGCTCTATTTAATTGTAAAAAAGAAGAATGTCCACAATTTGCTCACAAATACCTTCTATACTTTGGATATCATTCTGTTGCTCTCTGCTGTTGTTTTGTCTATTTGAATTAAAACTAGAGTAGATGAAGACATCTACACAAGGAGCAACATATAAACTTATCACAAGTCAAATAATTCAAATTAAACTACAATACTGTTGTATTAGGGTATGTTTAAAAATATTCTGGTGTTGTAAACGTTAGAGCAAGATCAATCATATAGTGCAAATTTACATAATCCTTTTTGAAAGCAGTATGTCAGTACATATAAGGAGAAAAAAAAAAAATCCACTGTCTTAACTCAGGAGTCTAATTAGTGGAAATGTGTCATAAAAAATATTTAAACAAAACAAGAGAAGCCATTAAAATTATTTATTATTGTATTATATTTATAATATTAATGAAATATAGAATAAATCATTGTCTAACAAAGTGATTAAATATCATGCATTCACAAGAATAGTAAAAAACATTTGTAAAAACATGGTAACATGTTTAACAAATCAAAATGATAATAAAGGATAGTAGACACTAGGATTAGACCTGTATAAAATTATGGATGCTTTTAGATAAATATCACTGGGAAATGCACACACACACACACAAAAACAAAAAATCTGATGCCAAAGTAATAGGATTATATTTGGTTTATATCCATTTTGCTGAACCTTCTTTAATATTGCTTTTTTCTTGGTAAAAAACAAACTCATAAACAAAGAGCCCAAGAGGCTTTCTGAGGCAATTACAGTATAATGTATTTCACTCGAAATTGAGACTCAGGCTAGAAATCTAGTGCTCTCATATATAGATATATAGATACAGATATAGATATATGCTTATAAATAAGTGGTCTAATTTGTGAACAGTAATTTCACCATCAGTTAAATGTAAATTCCACAAGCCCTTCAGAGTTATGAAATTAATTAAGTTTATATGTGAAAGTACAGTCCCTGAAACAGTTGATATTCAGTACATTTTAGATGAATCTGAAATCAGGGAGGTTTTTTTTTTCCTTCTAGTGCTTTAAGAATGTTCATAAACTTTGCCAGAAGATCTAACATACTGGCCTACAGAAGGATATATACTTCAGGAATTTTACCCAATAAGTGTATTTATTACTTTCAACACGTGTTCATTGTGTGTGCTTGAATAGTTTTAAGTAGGAAATCCATTTTTACCTCTAAAGGTAATTTATTGTCCAACTCGCAATGATAAAAAGGGAGTCAAATGCAGGTGTGTACATAGTTAAAGCAAAATGCTTTGCTGTATCAAAAAAGCCACAAGTCTGCAATGATCTTATATACAAAGATTTACTAATTCAAATTCTTTAAGTGTTTAGTGTTGTATGCATAGTTGCAAAGGATGGTAGATTCTTTGGTGTAATTTGACTGTGTAGCTCCTAGTATAGTGGAAATAGCAGAAGAGTGAAATCTGGGAGAACTGTCTTCTTATAAAATCAGCTTCATTTCTCCCCTCTCTCATCTGTCAAGTTAAGGGTTACATAAAAATTATTTAAGGTCTTTTTTCATTTATCAAATTCTGTGATATTATGATTCTATCATTTATCTATCTACCTACCAGTCATCTACCTATGTATCTATTGACTTGCCATCTAATGGCCATTATACATTTCTTGATATAGAGCACACATTTAGCTATATATGGTTATTACATTATTTATCGGTCAACTCTGTGTCCACAAATATCTGAAGTAAACTCTGTTAAGAAGGCTGGATAATTCCCTATGGTTGTCTTGCAGGCTAAATTTCCTCATATATTTAATGATGGGAAAATGTCTACTGCAATATTATAGGAAAGTCTATAATATTACAACATAGTCAATAAATCATTTTTTTGGAGGAGGTGGGGCTAATACTTAGCATTTATTATATTCTATGCTCTTTTAAAAGCACTTGGCATACATTATAATATTTCAAACTCAAAGCATTAGCTTAGATAAATACTGTTTCATATGTAAGGAACCTGATACCAAAAAAGCATATAAAACTTAACTTAACTTATTTAAATAGCCAAATTGGGGTGGGAACCAGGTCCACCTGTGTCAAAGCCTGAGTCCTTTTGTAGCATGGTGTACTGCTTTACAAGAGCAACTTGGCTAATGGGTATGTCCCCAAATGCCTCTCTTATTTATAATGACACTTACATAGATATTCATAGGTGGCCTTTCCCAAATGGAATAGAAAGTGTCTGTTCTAGGTTTCAGGATCCTTGGCTTGCCAAGTGAAGAGAATGAAAGCATAGAGAGAAGGAAGCTTTATGTCAGTTTTTCAAAAGGCAGCAGAATTGGGAGCAGCTAGACTAAAATGAAAAATTGGAGCGAAGCAGAATAAGTGGAGAAAAGACAACAAAGATGTGATTGAGAAAGTATGCTTATTGAATTATTAGACAGGATGAGGCAGGAAGAAAAAAAGACGTTTCCACTAATGATGACTGATAGTTGGAAAAGATATTTTTGAAACAAGATAGCCCATTCTCCACAAGTCAAGTGACAGGACCAAATCCAAATTTTAACAGAAAAATGTGGCTATGATAGAGTGCACTTGTATGAACATCACAGGCATAGCTCCGTCAATTGATGTTTCCTGCGACTAAAGCAAGATATTACTGAAGTTGCACGTTCATCACTTTCTAAACTAGATGTCAGAGATCTTAAAACACTCCAGAAGGAAAAGTCCCATTTTTTATATGGTGAAAGAGATAAAGCACACAGCAGGAAATGTAATTCTCTTGAGAATTCTTCCCAAAGGATTTGATAGAGCATAGAATTTTTATGTGGTTTTAAATAAATATCCTACACAGAAATTTTAGCTTTTGGATCCAATTAAAACCATAATTCCTTGTGCTAAATACATGTAAGGACAGAACAGATTGGGATACACAGCAGGACCATGACCCTAAAGCTCAATTGTAGAGCAGATGTCAATCAGCAGTCTGCAATTAAGTCAGAGATACTTCTGTGACACAGCTCACTGAGGTGCTGGACTGTGAAGATGAAGCCATGACCATGAATTTGGTTTATGTGTAGAGCAGTATTTGGAGGTGCTCATAGCCTAGAAACTAAATGCCATTCATCTCCTCTGGTCCCCATCTTTGGATCTCCTATTCCTACTTCCATTTCTCTACTTATAGATAATTGAGTCTTGACCATAATTTTGTTTTAACTTGGTTTAGTCAGATTGTCTTTTTCAGTTCTACTACCTTTTCCATTGGGATTTTGCTTTATTATTTGATGTTGGTTAAAAAGAAATGGGAGGCATACCAGTTATCTATTTCTGTGCTAACAAATTATTTTAAAGTTTAGTGGCTTAAAGCAACATTTATTATCTCATAGATTGTGTGGGTCAGTAATCCTGGAATGGCTTAGCTGGGTGGTTCTTGTTCAGGGTACTGGACAAGGTTATAGTCAAAGTGCTGGCCGGGTCTGCAGTCATCTCAAGGTTCTGCTGTAGAAAGATCTACTTCTGAGCTCACTCATATAGCTATTGGCAGATCTCAGATCCACTTCTAAGCTCATTCACTGGCATGGCAACTGGCTTTCCCAAGAGCAAGCAGTATAAAAGAAAAAATTAAAAACAGCTCTTGCCGGTTAAAGGTTGAATGAAACATTTTACCCTCTAGCCAAAATGATACATTTTATTTCTAGATAATAATCCCAAATCTCATTCCTATTGTGTGTAGTCCTTGGTCAGGAGTGTCAGAATATGAAGAACATTATTTTTAATAGCTCATCAAAAATTGCAACTAATTTGTATGTTTTGGTTGAGTCTGAAAAATACACTCAAAATGTAACCTAAACTCAGGTTAAAGAGTAAGCAAAACAAAATGGTAATTGTAGAGTATTTGGAAATTAGCATAAAAAAAAGATATATAATGTGATTATTTTAGGATTAACAACATGGGTATAATATAATCATGACAAATTTGTGGCCTTAAACTTCTATTTAAAATAAAAAACAGCAAAAATATGTGAACCAAGTGTTTAAAACTGAAAGTTAGAAAAAATAAGTCAAATTTACAGAAAAATAGAGGATGAAAATAAAGATTAAAATAGAAATTAATGAAATAGAATAAAGCAATGGAGATTTGCTGACTTTTTCAAGTAATTACAAAAGCCATTTTTTTCTAACAGAAAAATCTCAGAGCAAACTGTTAGCAAATCATAACAATATATGGATAAGGATATTTGTTGTAAAAGTAGGCTATGTGGGTAATTGGGGAAGAAGCACATAGTAATTCTCTAACTAAAAAACATACATAACCAAAATTAGGAACAATATGTGGAGTTAACAGCAGAACAGCCAAAAAGAATGTTTAGCTGGTTTAGCTAAAAAACAAAGGAAACATCAATAAGAGAAAAAAATAGAAAAGATAATACATAGGTCTATTTATGTATAATTTAGTCCCACAATGAAAAGAGAGAGAATAGAGCAGAAACAATATTTAAGATCATTTAAGAAGATAATAATTGAGAATTTTCTAAAATTGAAGAAAGTTGTTGAGTTATAGAGTTTAGAAATCCTATAAATCCCAAGTAGGAAACTTAAAAACCACAACAATAGCAAATAACAATAACAAAAAATGGAGGTTCATGACAGTAATACTTTTCAAAAACAAACTCAAAGTGATAGTTTTAATATAAACCAGAAGAATAAATATATATTATTTTCAAGAAGCAATAATCAGTATGATAGCTGAATTTTCAACAGAACTAATGAAGACTAGAAACGAGGGAATTCTATCAATTGCTAACCTAAAGTTATACTTTATTGATGATATTCTTTAAGAGTGAGAGTAAAAGGAAGAAATTTAAAAAAAATATGAGAAAATTTGTCAGTATACCAAACACTGAAGAAATTACTAAAGAAATTTTATAGAAAACTAAGAAATTTTCTTTAGGTAGAAAGAAAATAATCCTAAATAGAAATTCAGAAATGTAGTAAGGAATGTAATGCATTAAAAGGAATAAATAAGAAGGTAATTGTGAATTAATATTAAGTGTATAAAGCAATAAGAACAATTCATTGTGAAGTCTAAAACATATAGATAATTAAAATGCATGATTTATTGACATATACTTCTGGAAGTAGAAAAGCAGAGTCAAGTGTTCTAAGGCCCTTCCTTCAAGAAGAGAGAAAATTGGAGCAATTAATGAGATTTGGGTTTCTGCTTTAGAGGAGTAAGTCCCTAACAAGTTTAAAACCTCTTACAAATAACACTTTTAACATTTGAACACAATAAAACTAATTAACTGAGGGCTCTGGGGACTGAATAATGGCAGATAGATTTTGGATTGGAGTAGAAACTAGTAGGAAGTGACTGGCATGGAGTGAACTCCCTGGATTTTGTTGCTTTGCTCTGAGGATGGTCACAGCTGATGTCTTGGCAGTGCAAAAACAGCAAAGCTGTGATTAAGAGGCTGCCATTCTTCTGGCCAGAGGTGCTTGCAAATGAAGACAATACAATCAGGGAGACCAGAAAAAGGGGAGGCATGGGAAAGGAAAGTTCTAGAGAAAGGAAACCCTAAATCTTTTTTTTTTTTTTTAAGATTTTATTTATTTATTTGACAGATCACAGGTAGGCAGAGAGGTAGGCAGAGAGAGAGAGAGAGAGAAGGAAACAGGCTCCCGGCTCAGCAGAGAGCCCGATATGGGGCTCGATTCCAGGACCCTGGGATCATGACCTGAGCTGAAGGCAGAGGCTTTAACCCAATGAGCCACCCAGGTGTCCCCAGGAAACCCTAAATCTTATGTTGGAACTCAGCCTGACTCCCATTAATTCCTGAGCCAGTTACGCACAGAGCAAACTGAAAGCAGCTTGCATCTTAAAGCTAGAGAATTGATCTGAGACCTAAGCTAACATTTACCCTACCCATCAGAATTTACAATATGATTCTAACCAAGTTAACTGCTTTCTGAAACAAAATCAATGTTCTTTAAAACAATATATAACAGGGGGCGCCTGGGTGGCTCAGTGGATTAAGCTGCTGCCTTCGGCTCAGGTCATGATCTCAGGGTCCTGGGATCGAGCCCCGCATCGGGCTCTTTGCTCAGCGGGAGCCTGCTTCTCTCTCTCTCTCTCTGCCTGACTCTCCGCCTACTTGTGATCTCTCTCTCTGTCAAATAAATAAATAAATAAAATCTTAAAAAAAAAAAATAAACAATATATAACAGAATCCAGAGTGTACAACATAACATTCACAATTTCCAGAATAACAACCAAAATTACATCACACGTACACATGGTGGAAAGTGTGACCACATCTAAAAAAAAAAACCAAACAAACAATGGATGACACATTAGAGATGACCCAGATGTTGAAATTACATAAAAGATAGTAGAGGGTGTGTGCATGGATAACTGGATCTATACTTTTGCAAATTTTTTACACTATTAACTCTAAGTAAACTGAGGAAACTTGACTGCACATTATAATTCCTAGAGTAACCTTTCAAAATAATGCAAAGGAGGAAAAACTGACAAACTGAATTCTAAAACACACATAAATAAACCAAAGGGAGGCAAGAATGAGGAATCAGAGAAAGAAAAAGGGCACACAGCAAACAAATAAAATGGTAGAACTAAATCTAACTAACCGATTTCAATATAGATAGAATAAATGCTCCAGTTAAAGGCAGAAATTATCAAAGGAAAAAAAAAAAAGGCAACATCCAGTTATTTCTACCAGAGAATCACTTTGATATAAATAAATAGGTTAACAGTAATGGATGGAAAAAATTGCACAAAAGTGAAAAGAATAAAACAAAACATAAAACCAAGAATATAGAGGACTGGTGTAGCTTTATTAACATGAAATGAAATAGACTTGAATACAGAATAATACTAACACAAAAGTATTTCTAATATAAAGAATATTTCATAATGTGAATGGGTCAATTTATTAGGAATTCTAGGAGTCATAAATGTGTATGGCCCTGATAACAGAGTCTTAAAACCTAACAAGGAAAAAAATGACAGAATTAAAGAAACCGAAACCCTTTGTTTCAGAAACTTGCAGAAAAACTAGACAAAAAATTAGTAAAGGTTTGGAGGACTTGAGCAACACTATCAACCGTCTTGACTTTATTGATATTTATACAATACAGTACTCAATAATTCTAGAAAAATCCATGGTACATTCACCAAGAAAAACCACAAGTTGGGCTATAAAATAAGTCTCAATAAATTGAAATGGATTGAGATCATAAAGCATATATTTTCTAATTCAAGGAATTATATTAGAAATCAATAATATAATATTTACAAAGCATTAAATATTTGGAAATAATGCAACATAATAATCCATGAGTCAAGAAATAAATCTCAAGGGGATATAGAAAATATTTCAAAATATTTCAAATAAAAATGATAATAGCTATTACAAGGGTAATATGTGAATATTGTGAGCAGCTTTATAACATCAAATTTGAGACCTTAGATGAAATGGGAAGATTCCTTGAAGGACACAGATTGCCTTAGCTCACTCAGGAAGAAATAAATTGAATAGTAGATAGTATAGCTCTATAAATATTAAATAAATCAAATTAATAGCTATAAACTTTCTGACAAAGTAAAGTATAGCCTAGGTGATTCTGGTGAATTCAAATAAACATTAATGAACAAATAATTCCAATTATACATAAGGGGCAGTAAGATGGTATCAACCAAAACCAAGCAAAGACATTATAAGAAATGAAAACTACAGAACAATATCTCTCCTGACTTTAGCTACAAAAATTCTTAACATTCTTAACAAAATTTAATGAGCAGCAATAGGGTACTAATTTTAATACATCATGTGACTTTTATCACATGAATGCAAAAAATAGTTTGTCATGGTGAAAATCAATAAATGTAATTCAAGATATTAACAGAATAAAGGAGAAAATGCATATGAGTATTTCAATTGATGCAGGAAAGAATATTTGCTAAAATTCAAAATTTGTGATAAAAACACTTAGAAAATTAAGGATAGAAGTGAAATTCCTTATTCTGATAAAGGATATCAGCAAAAACCCAGAGCTAAGATTAAACTTACCTGGAAATGATAAATGCTTTCTTCCTGAGTTTGAAAACAGGGCAAAGATTTCTGTTTTCATTTCTCTCATTTGGATGGAGCTTGAGATGCTAGTCATTCCAATAAGATAACCAAAACAGTTAAGGTCATAAAGGAGAGGAAAGAATGAGTACAACTATCTTCCTGAAGATGACAGGATGTTTAGGTAGAAAGTTCTCAAGAATCTGCAAAACAGCTACTAGAACTAATAAAAGAACTTAACAAGGTCATAGAATACAAAGGAATATGCAAAAATAAGTTATTATAATATGTTTAACTAATGAATCATGAAACTTTACATCAAAAACTAATGATACAGTGGCTAACTGAACATAATAATAAAAATATATATATATTTAAAATACCATTAAAAAACCCATGAAATTCTTAGGAATAATTTTAATAAAAAACATGCACAACCTTTTCACTGATAATTATAGGGTACTTCTGAGAGAAATTATAGAAGACCAAAAGTATATACATATTGTACTTATGAAAGAATAAAGAGATACAATAACTAAATGCATTAGATACCATATCCAAAAAAAAGTCAAATGTGAGGTGCCTGGGTGGCTCTGTGGTTTAAGTCTCTGCCTTCAGCTCAGGTCATGATCACAGGGTCCTGGGATTGAGCCCTTCATTGGGCTCTCTGGTCAGTGGGGAGCCTGTTTTCCTCCCTCTCTGCTGCTGCTCTGCCTACTTGTGATCTCTCTCTCTGTCAAATAAATAAATAAAATCTTTACCAAAAAAGTGGAGTGTATTTCACACATTAATACATTGTTCCATAAAATGTACTAATGAAACATTTGACAAAATTTGAACAAAGTATGGAAAACAAAGTATGAAATAATTGTACTGTATATTTATTAATTTTTAATTTTGATGTGTCCTATGGCTATATAATAGCATGTATTGTTGCTTTTAGAAGGAAACACTGAAATATTTAGGTATAAATATGCATTATGACTTAAATAGTTGAGAAATTAGTGTGTGTATTTGTGGAGATTATATATACACATGAAGAGCAAGCAGAAGAGAGATAACATGGCAAATGTTAGCCTTTGGAGAATAGGAGTGAACTTCTGGGAATTCTTTGTACTAATTTTGCAAATTTCTGTGAATATAAAAATATCTCACAATTAAAAGTTTAAACACTAATATCCAAGATAAACAATTTAACCTTAGGCAATTTTATCTATAATAAAAATTTCAAGGAAACATTCTTTTTTAAGATCACTGAAATCAGTATAATTTTAAGGATAGGAGGGATATTGAAAGACATTATCCAAGCAATTAAGACTAAGTAATTTTGAAATAGTCATAGAAAATGTAAACAGTAGATCAGAAGAGAGAACCTGGAAATGACATAGGACAAAGGACAAAGGACAAAAGAAATGACATAGGACATAGGACAAAGATAGGATAGGAGGTCAGTTGTTGTGAATAGAGTTAAATGAATAGAGTTTGTGAAAACTGGTTATGCATATGGAAAAAAAAAAGATATAATTCTTTTTCTACCTTCCAAAAAAAAAAAAAAAAACCAACAACAAAAAACTAGCTGATTTAAATGATAAGAAAAAAAAAACAGCTCAAACTTTTATAAGAAAAAAATTTTGATTTGGGATAGAAAAAATAGTTCTTAAATGTTACACAAAAAACTATAAACCACAAAGGAAAAAACTGATAAATTCACTTATTTTTTCAACTACATCAAAATATATCTTATAAACATGAAAAAAAAATCACATAAAAAAAGATATTTAAAGATTTTAGTACTTAGAATATCTAATGAGTTCCTTGTACTCAATTAAAAAAAAATCACATTACAGAACACTGAGCAGAAGTTATGAGGAGGTAGATATCAGGAAGCTTAAAATTCAATAATAGGAAAACAAGCACTTCAATCTAAAAATGGATGAAAGACTTAAACAGGTACTTCAACAAGGAAGATGGAAGTAAGGCAAATAAGCACCTAAAGATACTCATCATTATAATTCATTAGGGAAGCACCAATTAAAATCACACTATGAAACCAATCCACACTTATTAAAATGGCTAACAACCACCACATTTGACATTACCAAGTGCTGTGAGGACAGAGTGACTTCAGCTCCTACTTTACTGGTGGTAGCCTGAAACGGGGCAGTCACTTGAGCACTTACAACAACCCAGTGAGAAAACTTTTTATAGATAGAAAAACTAAGAATTAGAGAAGTTCTGTGATGTGCTTAAGGACAGCCAGCTCATTATTCTGATTAATTTTAATTTTTTTAAAAAAGATTTTATTTATTTATTTGACAGAGAGATCACAATTAGGCAGAGAGACAGGCAGAGAGAGAGGGGGAAGCAGGCTTCCCGCTGAGCAGAGAGCCCAATGCGGGACTCGATCCCAAGACCCTGAGATCATGGCCTGAGCCAAAGGCAGAGGCTTTAACCCACTGAGCCCCCCAGGTACCCCAATTTTAATTTTTAATTAGGGATAGGTGCATTTACTGGTTTGAAATTCTTTTAACCCACAGTGTCCACAGAAATAAGACTTTTAAAATTTGCTTCCAGTAAATACTCCTGCATCCAAAGTACTTTCTCTGACTTCTGACCATATAAAGATCACAGTGAATGTGCAGTTTTATGCTATTATAATTAAAGGAAGGATAATTTATCTCCTTCATTTTAGAAACAGTAAATATGTAAGAAAAATGTCTCTGACTTTTGATCAAACAGGAATGGAATTTAAAATGAAACAGGGATATATGGGTATTACACTCTCCCCCCTTCCCTCCTGAGTTTGAAGGCCCTTTATACTTGCTTTTCCCCTTCAGGGAGTCACACTATTTAATTGCCAGGGACTTCAGTCAGGAATGAGATATCCTGCCTCTTGAGGTTTAAGTGAAGTTTGTTCCCACTGAAGCAATCACCCTACAAATGGACACCACCTGTATTTATATATATTTTGAAATATTTTCTAACATTTTAAATATCATTCATAGGGGATAAAGAAGTTTGCTTGATCTTTGAAAACTTAATATATAAATAAAAAGAAATCTTTAGACATTAGTTCTAAGTATAAACCAATTCCCAATATTAGCAAAGGAATAGAGTATACTATGCTATAGGATCTGTTTTGGACCCAATTCCTTTGAATTGAGACACTTGCTGTTTAGAAAAGGTGAGATAAATATATATGACATGTCACAGCAAGACCCACAATCATACTTGTTTCTTCTTTTCATATACAACCTCACTGCTTAATAAAAATATAAAATTCTGAAGTTTGGAAATAAGCGGTATAGAATCCATCTCATAGACATTTTGAAATTGTACCATCTATGTGATCAGATGGAGGCTTATGTATCTTGACACCTAACAAACACATAATTCTATTTTAAACTTTCTTTCATTCTCAGCACATTTAGCCTTGAATGCTATGCTCTTGGCATAAAATTTTTATGATCACAAAGTCGTTGCTTTAACTCATGTTTCAAAGTATACTTTTCAAAATAGTACCCCTCTTTCCTCAATGACTATGCCACTTTCACCTTGACATTTTCTGAAGGTCATCGTTCAGGTTTCAGGATCATGTTGCTGATTTTTCTGGCTCTTTTTGCACTATCAGGGAAAGAGAATATTCTGCAAAAGTTTGCTGGGCTCCTCTGTTCCCACTGGAGACTAAACAGAAGAAAACTGATTTCTTAAGCTTCAGACTCTCTGGGCTAGCTTCAGATTCTTATTTAGATATAAACACTCATGGCTTTCAGAGACCTAAAAAATCTTGGACAGAAAGCCCTGAGGGATTATAAAATCTTTTCAGAGGCCACAGTCTCAATTCCAAAAATGAGAATGAAAAAGTATCATCATCACTATGGCCTCTACTACCCCCAATGTGAAGAGTTTTAGTTCATTCAGCTGCTATTGAAATCAAAATGCATCATCATATCAGGCATTTAGCTGAAATTCAGTGACAATATCTCAAATGTTGAGCCTAAGTATGGAGAAACATGAAATAAAGGGGGTCCTGACATTTGCTTGGTACTACATATATTCTCAATCTTCACAGCTCTGCAAGGGAAATAATGATCAGAGTCCTTATTTTAAAGAGAGGGAGACTAGGTCCAGGGATGAGAAGCAGCTTGCCCAAATACACAGATCAAGCTCACTGCCTTTTGCTGCACATGTGGCAATCTGAGGCTGAATCCTCAAATGTTTGTGAACCAGTTCTGTTCTGGTTATATTTTCCTAAGGATATTTACTTCATTGCTGATCTTTAAAGGATTACAGTTGTTGTTCTTATTAAATGTTCTTATTAAAATCATTTAAAAGTTAGCTCACTGATCTTTTTCTCCTCCTGGAGAACCTTGACAACAGAGGCAGGATCTTACTCCCTTAATTAAAGCAGGTCAGGGCTCCATCCCTTCAGTAGGGGAATGCTGTCAATAACATCAGCACGAGGCTCCAATTTGTCCACTGCATGCTTCAGCCTTCTAGAGGATTTCAGCTATTCAGGATTTCTATCTATAAGTGGTAGACAAAAGGATCATTCAGTTTACTTGGTTCTGTAGATTGTACATTCTTAAAGGAATGGGAAAAATTGTTTGGGGTTGTGGAATAACGATTGTTGGAAATGGAAATTCAATGATTTCTTGCCTCCCTTCTAAAATGCTCAGAGTTTAATGAGACTGTGCCTGTAACATCGTTAGACTCCTTGGACGAAAGCTGCTGTATATGCCCTAAACCTTTTCCTGCTTAGCTACTGTCATCACTGCTGGGAACAGTATGGGATTTAAGCCTAAAGCTCTCGACCTGAGTCCTGGATCTGTCTATAATTACTTGTGAGACTTTGGGCAAGTTATTTAATCTTTCTTATTCTTTGTTTTTCCATCTTTGAAATGAATATTTTAATATTGAATAAGGTAATTTTGAGAATTAAATGAGCAAAAACACATGAAAATGAATGGCAAACCATAACAAGTATATAAATAGTAGTTATACTCACATATGACTAGAAATTCAATATCATATTCATACAGCAATTCACCAGCGGTTCTCAAAGTGTGTTTCTTGGAAATCTAAGGCTATAACTTTTCTCTGAAAAGTGGGTTTTAGGTATTTTGGGGCACATTTATTTATTTCAAAATAGTCACTGAGTCTTAGTAGATGGTCCTCTCTGTTAATACCAAAACATGGCTCCTAATTTTCTGTTTTATAAGACTCATGCTCACACAATATGTCTTACTCTGATCTCTTTGTACTCAGCTCTGATTTCAAAAGTATATGTCTTTCCCGGATGGGTCCCTTGCATCCCTGTTTATTCTTTTGCATTCTTCTCTCTTGAACCTCAGCCTCCTCTCATGGCTGCTTCCTCCTCTAAGTACATGCACATGGTGCAAGGGGTGATAATTATACACTTTGGTTTTTCCTAGTCTTGGAAAAATAAGTAAAAAGAGCAACTAAAGCTGTAATCTATTAATTTGTTTTTTATCCAAACAACCCAATTTATTGCTGGATTCTTTTTTATATATAACTTTTCAGTCATCTTCTGTAAAGTAGCGCATAAGAGACTTTTCTAACTTCCTTTATTTTCCCAAGTCCCTTCAATCTAAGGTCTTTACATCATGAGCCTTAAAGTTATATATCTTTTGGGTAAAAATCTTTTGTCTCTTTTGAGAAATATATGCCTGCTTCTAAAATTAATGTAGCAACCTCCCAGAGGTTGAGAACAAAGCTTGAAGGCTGGAAAAGATGTTTTTCATTTTTTGGTATCGAAAACTCTGGCTTAAACTTGCTGTGGATAATCCATGTGTTTGATGTTCTAAGGGTGAACTACATAGTTCTGCTTCTATGCACGATACCACTTCTAACATTCCACAAACAGGCTCCACTTGTGGCATCTGATTGAAGTAGAACATGTTCCAATCTTAGAGTCAAAGGATTTTAGACCTGCAAATCCACTTGGCCTATTACACTATATATCAAGTAAGGTGTTACATATTTTTAATAGCTTTCTTCTGAAGTCTACTGAAGTTTTAGAGAAAGCATCTATTGTGAGCTGTGATTAGGAGGCTGAGAAAGAGAAGTCAGAAAATTTGAGACTTGGTTCAGTTAATGCCTACTAAGTAGGCATTATTTTTTTTTTTTTAAGATTTTTGTTTGTTTGACAGAGGGAACAAGGAAGGGGGAGCTACAGAGGGAGAGAGAGAAGCAGGCTCCCCACTGAGCAGGGAACCCAATATGGGGCTTAATCCCAGAACCCTAAAATCATGACCAGAGCCAAAGGCAGATGCTTAACTCACTGAGCCACCTAGATGCCCCCTGGGTAGGCTTAATATTGACTCCTTAATTCATTTATCTATTTACTTCAATCATTCATCTTTTAAAGAACCATTTTGCACAAAATGCTAGGGCGAGTTGGTATCACCTAGGTTTAGAATGGCCTACTTGCTGCACACTTGGTGTCTTTCTCCCTAATCATGGTCCTAGGGCAGAATCAGGCACAGCATTCTTTCTCCAGAGGCCTCTTCTAAATTTTTGCCATAGTGTTCCTATAGCAATTCAAATTAGAGTGGGCATGTGAGGAAAAATAACAAACAAACAAGCAAGCAAGCAAAACCACAAACTCTGTGACTGTCTGACCTAGAGGATAAAGGTCATATTTAGCTACTGAGTCACTGTGCTAAGCATTTCACATGGTGTATCTCAATTAATCTTCACAACACCCTATAAGGTAGGTATGATTATTGTTTCGTTCTAACAAATGAGAAGCCCGGGGCTTAGAGAGGTTGAGTAGCTTGACCACAGTCACGCCAATATAGCTGGGTATTGAACCCAGGCAGTTTGAATCGAGAACCAGGACCCAGGGAGGTAGTGCTAAGAAAGATTATCAGAAGCAAGAATATTAACAGAAAAAAAACACTGGTTCCCTTATAAAGATACAGGTTCATTAGTGAAAATGTGGTTGGCTTTACAATTTTGAGTTCCACTTCCAGCTCTGACATGCAAAACCTGCTTGGTTCTGAAAAATTACAATGAAGATAAAATGCCTCTATCATAAGATCTTAGGGAAGATTAAAATGAGATAAATCAGCATATATGAGAGACTTATTATAGTGAATGACTTACACTCAATAATATTGGATTGCTCTCTTTCCTGAAGTATATAGGGGAAGAGTAGGGGATACTTACCTTTTCTCTGTCTTCTTTAAGCTTAGAAAATAAGATCTTTTACCCTTCTGAACATTTTTGGTGTTGTGCCCTTGTGCCCCAGTGAAATGATGGGAGAGAGTCTGCCTATAGAGATATCAGTAAGATATTTCATCTCCATAGAAAAGCCACAATCACCATGATGGATTGTTTTTCTTTTGACTGAAAGAAATCTATAAAATATAGATTCTTTTGAGTTGAGCAGTAGTTGATAATGTTGTCAGCCACTTACATTTTAGCACTAATTGAAACTTCTGTGAGATGGCTTTATAGGGGTCAGGGTCAGAATGCATTGGTTTACAAGAACTTGCACAATACCCATATGGGGGAAAGGAGAGAAAATGTAGGTGGTAGAGAGTTGAAACAAGCATGGTCATGCCTGAGGTTTGTTCTGCATCCCTCATCACCAAAAGCGACTATGTCATAAGCGATTTCAAGGTACACATGTGGGAGGGAGGAAGCGACATTCTGTGTGCAAGAATATGAATTGTGTAGTATCTGGTGGCTGTAGAGAAAGAAAAGGAGAATTAGTCAGTTACTTTACTGACATAGGCCTCACTTTGAGCCTGACATCATTTTGAAATACTGGCCTCCTATTGCCAAACTTCTGGAACAGCCTTGGTGTATACCCATGGGAAATGGCTTCATATTAATAGTTATCCCTGTATTCCACCAAGACTAATAAATGACCCCAGTGGCTTAGAAATCCTTCTACTGGTGCATTTCAAATCTAGTAAATGAAGGATAGTTAAGAAAAGAAACAAAATCCACCTCTAAACAAATCATCACTAGTCATAAGCCTTGCCTGATGGTTGGAGTCATCTCACTGAGAGGTGTTCACTGCTAAAGGAAAGTGTGTGCATGAGTCTTAAAATGAGACAACATGGGTTCAGATGCCAGTTTTTTTTTCCATTTCATATTGGTGTGAAGCCTATATTGTTTAACTACTTTAAACTTGTGTTTGTTAAACAGGAATATTAATACTTAACTTTTCTGATTGTTGAAAAGACTAAATTAGGTGAGTATGTAAATATGTTACTAAGGTAATATGTTCTTGCCCTTTTGGCTAAATGGCACTTGGAAGTGTTCTGACCAATCCCAGGGTCATCTGGTATAGAAGTGTATTTAGTCAGTTCTGTGGTCTCCTCAGGACCTGAGGGCTCCCTGGAAAAAGGGCTTTGCCAGGCAAGTGAGTTCAGGAAGCATAAGATTGGCCCTACTTCTGTCTTTGGGTGGAATTTTCATGGAGCACCATGAAACTTATGATAGTCATCTTGTACACCATCTCACTGTCACTGAGACAACCTCTTGCTGTTGGTGGAAAGCTCAATGGCTTTTCCACCAGTTCTCTGCAGCAAGAGAAGCTGCATTAGGCAGTGAAGACACTGAACTAGAAGGTGGGAGATCTGAGTTTACAAAGCTCAGAGAGCTTCTTGGCACCTCTAATTTCTTAGTTATAAAATTAGGGATTCAGGGAAATGGAGACAAAGAATGTTCTCCATGCTATTCTTTAGCTCTGACTCCATTTTGTTCAGTCTTGATTTTACTTGACTGCCCTATCTCATTTTTCTTCCCTTCTTTATATCTTTCTAAAAATTGGACACTTTTTTTTCTTGTTTTGTTATTTAAGATTTTGTCTTCCTTTGGAGAAAAAAACACTGTGTAAATAAGAAATAGAATGCTATGACTACTTGATTCTAAGGCAATCTTATTCCAAAAATATTATATTGTGGTAGAGATTCTTTTGATGACCAGGTATGAAAATTCAATTATTTATTTTAATTTCGTATTTAAGTAAAAATATATTTCTCTAAATGCATACTCCCTTAATGAGGATTACTGGAGTTTTAAAAATAAGCCTTTTTATGACAGCTATCTCATTTTTTTGTTGTTGGTGATGTTCAAGTTTTCTACTCTAGAGGTCAGTATAATGTTAAAAATGAAAGACTTTTCCAAGATAAGATCTTAAAAACAAGGTCCTTAAATCTGAACTTGACAAAAAACTGAAAAAAAAAAAAAAAAAAAAACCTCTCTAACCACAAAAAGACACTTGTAAAATGATGATAATCCCAAACAGAATGTCCAAAGGGAATTACACAATGATTGAGGTTGGTGACTGAATTACATGCACAAAATACTTCCTCAAAGTTATATAATGTTGGTAACAACAACATATGATGAACAGAAGGTGGAAAATAATGTAAGAGAAGACTAAACAAAAGGAAGTCATGAAGAGGCATCAGATAGAGTGGGGCCAGGTATTTAAGATCATTTGGAGAAAGTCCCTTTGCAGATTCTAGGGTGCCGACCTGATGTATAAATAATAGTGACAAGAGAACAGAGGAAGGAAATGCCTGCAGGTGCTCATTGAGTATGTATGTTTTACAAAAACATCCCTGGTCTTCTCAAACCCCCATTCACTGCCTGCTTCTCATTTTCAGTCCATGAACCTGTCTCCTCCTTCATCTAGAAAAGCAAGGCCATAGCTATGATAGACTCTGAGTCCCTCTCAACATTCAGCCTTGCAGGCTGGTTTATATTTATCATCAATCTCATCCTTCTAGTACCAGAAGGAAGGATACCCCACTTTTTGTTTAAATTCTGTCAGTGTTTATGGCCCCATCTCCTCCCCCTCTGCTAAGACTTGCTCCAGTAGACATTCAACTTTGTCAGTGGATATCTTTAACCCTGTTTTGTTAATTTTTTTCCTGGCTCATTCTTCTCAGTCAATAAACATGTTTGAGCATTTCTTATCTGAAATAGGAAGAAGAAAGGAAAATGAAAAACAACGACGACAACAAAACAACCTTGTCTTTTGATTTTCCTTACTGACTGTCCAATCTCTCTTCTTTGGTCCTCCAAATCTCTGGTAAAAATAATCTATAATTTCTTCTAAATTCACTCTTTAATCCACTGCAGTATGTTTGGCTTTACCATTCCTCTGAAACTGGAACTACCAGTGATTTTCTAATTGACCAGTTCAGTGGATATTGTTAAATCCTGCCTTATACACTTTTCTTTGCATTTGACACTACAAATTATATCCTTCCTCTTGAACTTTCTAGTCCTTTATCTTTGGTGACATTTTTATTCTCCTCTTCTACCTATATACCTCTCATTTTGTGGACTGCTCTTTACCCATTGACTACTTCCCTATTAGAATCCCCAAGTCGCTCCCATATCTGAAAGTCTTTGGTGGCTCTCCATCACCATCAGATAAAACCAAACCTCTTAGCATGGGACAGCACACATTCTGTAATCTGATGCCTTGTCTAACACAGTACCTTGAGCCTAACATTATAAATATTTGCAAAATGAAAATAGGTAATAATAAATGAGTATAGTTCTTAAATTTTTAGAGTTTGTACTAATCTTGATGTTTTCATGTCATATTCAAACTTGAACCATGAATTTTTGTTTGGACAAATTAAGTTTCTAAATCTTTGGCTGATATAAGATAATATGGCTGTAGTGAAACACACCAGTCTACCTACTTAAAATAGGGAATGTTGTATTTTGGTCTATGCATCTTCTTTAGGAAATTTACCTCTTATAACAACCAATGGCCAACTTTTGAGCATGGAATTCATTTTTGTTATCATACTCAGAGTATTCTGGATTTCATTTACTGTTCCTTCCTTAAAAGACCTAATAATGCATTTTTTGAATGTTATATTTATTTCAGCCTTGAATATGGTTATTTGCTTTACTTTATTTTTTCACGTATTTTTCAATATCTATCACAAGTGCTTAATTCTGCCTTGATGTAAAAGCAATCATTGACAATGTGGTTGTGTTTCAATAAAACCATTTACAAATGTTGAACTTTGACTTTCATATGACTCTCTTGTGTCACGGACTATTATTCCTGTTGTGAGTTTTTTTCAATTATGGAAAAAAAAATACCTAGTGTAATAGGCCATACAAAAATAGGCAGTGGTCAGATGGATATTAGGATTGGGTAACCTGGAATCAAAACTGGACTCTATAATAAATGTTAAGACATTGAATAAGCAAGTTAAACTTTCTAAGGATTTTTTTTTCCTTGCCTTTAAAATGGAGCTGATAGCACACACAGTGTTTTGGTGAGAACTGAAAAATATTACATGACGCTATATGAACAAAAAATCTGCTCCTAAAGCTGAAAAATCCAATCTTAGTTATTTTTGTCTTACCTAAAATCAGGGTAATTCCTGATAGAATAAATGTCCACTTTCTCTAGTGTCAATAACACTTTTCACCTTTTTAATATAATTAAGTTCACTGTGTTTTTATTAACATTCATGGGGTTTTGCTCTTCTGCATGACTTTCAGCATTTACTCATAGATGACATTTATCTCTGTCCCTGTTCTTCATTGTGCAGTGTTTCCTTGTTTCTTTGTACAACAATTTATCAGACAATTTAGGAGCTGTGAGGAAGAAGTGTCTGGGAAATTTTACAACTTTATTTTTGGCTTAGGATAGTAAAATGACCAACAATAATTTTTTGTCGACTTTGAAGGGCTTTCCTTCACATTTTAAAAAGTAATTGTAATCTATTGCTTTTTGAAATGTTTTCTGATACTGTTAAGCTTTAATAATATGTTCATAAAAGTTTTTTGAGCAACCAACCCATCTAGCAACCAATTTCCAGGGCTGCAAGTCTGGGAGCTAGAGGAAAAAACAGTTTTGTGGAGGAATTTTAAAACGGAGCCTTTCTGACATGTAGGCATCATTACCATTCAGATTGTTTTCACAGAGGGAAGGCCCTGTTTGGTCTGCCATGGGAGAGGGAAGAAGCAGCAAAATGCGATTTCTCCTGTTCCCTGTTATTCTTTGTGTCATGCTTGCAGCAAGGGGATGAATGGGACAAAGCAGCATCCCTCCCCACGCCACCACCCTTCATGAAGCCTCCCACCAAGACTCCCTGGCAAGTCCTGTGAGATGAAGATTTTTATCCTGGTGTGCTGGCCAGCGTCCATCTGGCCACAGGCATTTTATCTAAATATTTCCAAGGCGCCTATCTCTGCAGCACTGAAGTGCTCCATTAGATATGGCCTGAGTCTTTGTAGCATATCTGCACTGCCGAACAGCTGCTGCATTCCAACAGAGGGTGAAGTCAGCTCTATATAGAGAGCATAGCAAGCTGTTTGGGACAGAGGCAGATTTAAGCAGGCAAAGGCACACCTGAGCTGTAAGGCAGTCAACTGCCCAGAGTGACAGAAGGGTCTGGAAAAATCCTTACTTTCTTAAGGGGCAAGTGGCATGGAGGCTACAGAGTCTTTTATTCAGCATTTTTTTTTTTTTTAATTTGTTTGTTCCCTAGAGCTTACAGTCTCTCCGAATTTTTTTTTTTTGTCAATTCCACAAATATATTGTCTACAAAAGTGCTTTATTTATTTTCTGTGATTTTCTCTTACAACTTGTGGTTTGTTTATTGGTAAGAAGTTCATCCCATATTAGCCAGTGTCCAGGGCACTGTCATTTAGTAAATATCACTGCGGTTGCTAAGTCATTGTGCACTAACTCATTTAATGCCTGTTTTCTCTGCTGAATTGTAAGCTGCTCGCTCCTGACACATAATACTTGAATAAGTACATAAATATTTAGCATTACGGCAATTCATCATCCTTCATGGAGTATGATGTTCTGGTTCCCATCAAAAGGCTATAGTTATTGCTCCTTCCAATGTGATCGGCAAAAGCTGTGAAAATCCATTTCCTAAGTTTTGCGGTTGATTCTCAGAGGGCTAGGATTACCAATAAGGTGATTGATAACTGGTCTGGAAAGATTCTGGGAAGTTATCCTCTTTCTCTCTCTCACTGGGTTGAATATAGTTTGCTTTGATTAAGAGAGGAGGACAGGTGCCTGGGCACAGGAACAAGATGGACTTGGCATGGGAAGTTCTGAAGTTCCACCCTGGCTTGACCACTTACTGACTGTACTACTCTGGAGAAGTCATGGAATTCTAATGGGTCTCAGTTTCTTCATCTAACACATGGAGATGATAAGCTCTGCCCTGCTCCCCCACCCCCACAGGGTTGTGAGGGGGATGGGAAAATGCTATGCAAATGATACTGCTTTTAGATGTGAGTACCATAGTCCTATTTTTACCATCCTTATTCTGCCAGCAAGGGTCAGTCACCTGAACATACTATCCCTAGCCACCTGGAGGCAACAGCTTTGACATTTTTCCCTTTAGTGACTATAATTGTATATCAAGGGGGCAGGTAGGTGAAAGAGAGAGAGAGATTCTGGGAGAGTCAGCTTCCTGGCTTCTGATACTGCAAATCACCTGAATAGAGAGCCACTGTGACTCATTCTCAGACTCTCCACTCTGCCCCTCAGCAGGCAATGATTCCACCTCATTTCACAGAATCAGAAACCACTGAAGGTCAAATAGTGTCCAAATGAGGAACTCTAAGAAGGGAACATTTCATTTATGGCCAGTGCTCTCCTTATCCCACTACCCCATTCTCAGCTATTAAAGCCAGAACATACCTGTGCGAAGGCAAATTCCTTTCTGGGGATAGAGGCTGTCCTTGGTATCAGAAATCAGATCCCTCAGTGATGAATTTATAAAATGAACTTTGCCTTCTGTGAGGCAAGCATGATGCAAATTCTTGTCCCATGCTGATTTGTGGGATGCACCTACTTTTTCATTGATTAGTCATTAAATAGAGTCAGTGTAATATAAGCACGGGCTACCAGGAATGTGAATCAGGGAGCCCAGAGCAAAAAAAGACCTCCCTGGATGAACAACTTCTTTAAATCGGTTATAAAATCCTACCATGGGTTATAAAACTCTATTCTCAGTGTATAGAATAACCCAAAGTAGGTAAATGTCTTGCTAGTGCTAATACTTCTTTTAAGTTCTGTGAAAGTTACAGATACAGCATGGAAGTTTTTTCTCTTGCTCAATTCTGTCACTAGTCAGCCTGTCCTGGTCCTTTTGAGTTACCTAAATTGCTGGCCTGACAGCCAGCTATATATGGCCAGGAGGGGGAGGAATTGAGCTGATTACCTATTAACTTCAGCCTAAATTAAATAGATTTCCATACTGCTTTAAAATTCATAGTTCTTTCTTATGCATCCCCCCCCCCCCCCCGGGTTTCCATGCTCTCTCTATAAAAAGGCAATGTGACAAATTCCTTTGCCAAGGCTTAGATGTTGGGAACTCAGAGTTTTTATTTAATCATGGTGATGAGTTCCTGTCTGGCCTTGGATACACTATTTTACATTTCAAATATTCCATCTGTAAAGGCAAAATGATATTTCTTCCCCATCTCACAATAAGTTAGGAGATGATCCATTAATTAGTGTTTTTTTATTTTATTTTATTTATTTATTTGACAGAGAGAGATCACAAGTAGGCAGAGAGGCAGGCAGAGAGAGAGGGAGAAGCAGGCTCCCTGCTGAGCAGAGAGCCCAATGTGGGGCTAGATCCCAGGACGCTGGGATCATGACCTGAGCCAAAGACAGAGGATTTAACCCAGTGAGCCACCCAGGTGCCCCATTACTTAGTGTTTTAAAGAGATTTGGAGACACTGGGTCTTTAATAACTAGTATTAACAGACTCTCTCTGAACTGGTTAAGGATACTGAGAAAAGTTGAAGCTGAAACATCATGGACCAGCTGACCTGTTTTAGCATCAGATCTGCCAAGGTTTCTCTTTCCATAGCACTCACTGAGTGATGAAGGTCTGCATGTCTAGTAATAAAAGGAATCTGGGTCATTAACTTGGATTGTAGAAATAGTGCAGTTCTTTATTTCTTGTCCTATTTTATATTATGAGAACATAATTTTAAACCATCATACCAGTAGAGATTCCATTATAGAGTAAGCATGCTTAAAGAGGGCTATTGTATCATGAACTGTGCTGTTTTATCTTAAGGTCATAGTTGGTGGTTAGAGTAAGATAATCCCCGGCCAATGCAAACTTTTGAAAACAAACTATAATTATCTTTGAGGTTTACCATCTCTGTGATGCAGAGCAAATCTCTGAGATTTGGGGGAATTCCTCCTCAATTTGGATACCGTTTATATAGATTATTTCACTTGCTGGTCAAATATACATTGAATTTCTCTCAGTCAGCTCACAAATGTAAATATCTCTGTCACACATACTGACTCTATCATAGAGGACTTTATAATGTTGAAGACGTGTAGACAGTGAGTGACAACTAAAATGAAAAGTGAGATATAAACAGGATACTGTACGAACACAAATGAAGGTAACTATTGCCTTGGGAGTTCAGAAAAGATTTCTCAGATGTTGAAGACATTTATATTGGGATTTTGAAAGAGGGATAAAGAAAAAAAGGATAAGAAGTAAAAATAAAAGAGCGTTCTTTGCAAAGGGTGTAGTTTAAGTATATTGAGTGTTTTAGGTTCACCATTTTGTGACAGGTAATGAGAAAAAGGTACAAAGATTTACCTACTGAGTTTCACTGAGGCATTCTGGAAAACACCTTTTTACCTTTGTTGATCACAAATTAACATCTCTTGCAAGAAAGAGCTCCTCTTTTGTAAACACTCTGCAGCACAAAGTTTACTCAATTTCTCATACAGCTCATATGGGTTAGGAGGGAGAAAAAGTCTGTTGGAAGTCACATTCCTCACCATGGTCCAGAACTGCTCTTCCTTGACCCTTGTGCCTCCCAACAATGGCTAGAATCACAAGAAAACCTCTTCATAGTGAGTGGCTCAAGTCTACCTTCCTCCAGCTTAAAGACCCTTGTTGCAGGGGGCCATAGAGATCTTGGCTAACACCTGTAATGAACCCCATGGGTTGGAACCCATGGAAGAGCTGCCAATGTACTGTAACATTATGTGATTCTCTGCAGACATCATTAGTGTCCTAGGATAGGATATTGCAGAGGCTTTTGGGGCAGTCTTCCCAGCTTATAGAGGGCAATGACATTATAAATGGAAATTAACATTTTATTACATTTGGTTAATTTTTATTATACTTACTATGTCAAGTAGTGCCATAGATATTTTCATATATTATCTGATTTCCATGCACTATTTGTACCAACCCAGTATATTTAGGTATTATGTTGATCTTATACCTTCATGATTTATTAAGAACTATACTTTATATGTTTAATAGAATAGAATCAATTTGTTGTTGGGTACTTCTTGACTTTACAGTAGTACTGTAGCTACTTGAGGGCAAACACTTCATCTTCTATTACTCATAATGTCTAATCAGGCACATAGCAAGTCTACCGACTTAAAAGTTTTCAATATGAAATTTTTTTAATTGAAGAATTATTGACATGTATTATATCAGTTTATGGTTAAATATAATAATTTGTTATGTATATATATCATGAAATGGTCACTATAATAAGTCTAGTTACAATCTGTGACCATACAAAGTTATTACAATAGTATTGGCCCTATTCCTTATGCTGTACATTGTATCTCTATATCTTATTTTATTACTGGAAGACTGTACCTCTTAATCCCCTTCACCTGTTTTGCCCATCCTCATCTGCCCTCTCTTCTGGCAAGCATCAGTTTGTTATCTATATCCATGAATCTGTTTCTGTTTTATTTGTTTTGTTTTTCAGATTCTACATATAATTGAAACCATACTGTGTCCTTCTCTTTCTGAATTGCTTCACTTAACAGAATACCCTCTATTTCCTATCCATGTTGTGAATGGCAAGATCTCAATCGTTTTATGGTTGAGTAATGTATATTCCTGTATGTGTGTATATGTGTGTGTGTGAGAGAGGAAGGGAAGGAGAGAGAGAGAAAAAAGGAGAGAGAGAAGTATCTTCTTTATCCATTAACTTATTTATGAACACAACTTTCTTCCCTATCTTGGCTATTGTTAATAATGTTGCAATGAACATGGAGGTGCATATATTTTTTTTAAAATTCATGTTTTCTGGTGCCTAGTTGGCTCAGTCAGTAAGTGTCTGCCTTCAGCTCAGGTCAGGATCCTGGCGTCAAGGGCATTGGGCTCTCTGCTCAGCAGGGAGCCTGCTTCTCCTCTCCTGCTGCCCCCCTGCTTGTGTTCTCTCACTCCTCATTCTCTTTCAAGTAGAAAAAAAAAAAATCTTAAAGAATTCAGGGACGCCTGGGTGGCTCAGTGGGTTAAAGCCTCTGCCTTCGGTTCAGGTCATGATCTCGGGGTCCTGGGATAGCCCCACATCGGGCTCTCTGCTCAGGGGGAACCCTGCTTCTCCCACCCACTGCCTGCCTCTGTGCCTCCATGTAATCTCTCTGTCATAAATAAATAAAATCTTTAAAAAAATTCATGTTTTCATTTTCTTCAAATAAATATCTGGAAGTGAAATTGCTGGATCACATGGTAGTTCTATTTTTAACGTTTTTGTGGGACCTTTATACTGTTTTCCATAGTGGCTGCAATAATGTACTTTCCCACTAACAGTGTAGAAGGGTTTCTTTTTTTTTTTACTTCCTCTCCAATAATTGTTATTTCTGGTCCTTTTGATAATAGCCATTCTGACAGGTGTCTAGCTGATACCTCATTGGGGTTTTGATTTGCATTTCCCTGATGATTAGTGATGTTGAGCATTTACATGCCCATTAACCATCTGTATGTCTTCATCGGAAAAAAAATGATTATTCAGGTCCTTCTGCCCATTTTTAATCAGATTATTTTTTGTTTGAGTTGTGTGAGTTCTTTACGTATTTTGGATGTTAACCCCTTATTGGGTATATCATTTGTGAATACCTTCTTCCATTCAGTAGTTTGCCTTGTTATTTTGTTGATGATTTTCATTTTCCTGCAAAGGCTTCTTAGTTTGACATAGTCTATTTATTTTTGCTTTTGTTGCTCTTGCCTGAGGAGATAGATCCCCAAAATAACACTAAGACTCATGTCAAAGAGCTTACTGCCTATGTTTTCTTCTCTGAGTTTTATGGTTTCAGATCTTACATTTAGTTATTTAATCTATCCTGAGTTTATTTTTGTACATGGGGTAAGAAAGTGGTCCAGTTTTATTCTTTTACATATAGCTGTCCAGTTTTCGCAGTACCATTTATTGAAGAGACTGTCTTTTCTTCATTGTATATTCTTGCTTTCCTTGGCATAGATTAATGGACCATATAAGTGTGGTTTATATTTTAGCTTCTCGTCTGTTCTATTGATCTGTATCTGTTTTTGTGCCATACCAATGGTTACCATAGCTTTGTGGCATAGTATGAAATCTGAGAGTGTGATACCTCCATCCAGATCTTTCTCAAGATTGCTTTGGCTTTTTAGAATGCTTCCATGAAAATTAGTATTATTTCTTTTAGTTCTGTGAAAATGGTATATTGATAAATATTTCATTGAATCTGTAGATTGCTTTGAGTAGTATGGACATTTTAACATTTCAGTTTTTCCAATCTATGAACATGTCATATCTTTCCAATTTTTGGCATCATCTTCAATTTTTTTTTCCCAATGTCCTTCTCAATTCACCTGTGAAGCCATCTGGACCTAGACTTTTATTTATTGGAAATTTTTGGTTACCAGTTCAATTTAATTACTATTAATTGGTCTGTTCAGATTTTTATTTATTTCTAATTTGGTTTTGGACGCTTCTATGTTTCTAATAATTTCTGTATTTCTTCTAGGTTTTCCAATTTGTTGGCATAAATTTCCTCATGATAGTCTCTTAAAATCCTTTGTATTTCTGTGGTTTCTGCTGTAACTTCTTTTTCATTTCTGATTTTATTTATTTGACTCCTCTTTCTTTGTTTTCTTGATAAGTCTGGCTAAAGTTATCAATTTTGTTTATCTTTTCAAGAACCAGTTCTTAGATTCATTGATATTTTCTATTTTTTCTACTCTATTTTATTTATTTCCTCTGATCTATTTTTTTAAATTTAATTTTTTATTTTTTACAAACATATATTTTTATCCCCAGGGGTACAGGTCTGTGAATCACCAGGTTTACACACTTCACAGCACTCACCAAAGCACATCCCCTCCCCAATGTCCATAATCCCACCCCCTTCTCCCAAACCCCCTCCCCCCCGCAACCCTCAGTTTCTTTTGTGGGATTAAGAGTCACTTATGGTTTGTCTCCCTCCCAATCCCATCTTGTTTCATTGATTTTGATGAATGGATCAAGAAGATGTGGTATATATACACAATGGAATACTATGCAGCCATCAAAAGAAATGAAATCTTGCCATTTGCGACAACATGGATGGAACTAGAGCGTATCATGCTTAGCGAAATAAGTCAAGCAGAGAAAGACAACTATCATATGATCTCCCTGATATGAGGAAGTTGTGATGCATCATGGGGGCTTAAGTGGGTATGAGAAAAATCCTCTGATCTTTATTACTGTCTTTCTTCCCCTAGCTTTGGGTTTTGTATTTTCTTCTTTTTCTACTTCTTATAAGTAGAAGGATAGATTTTTTTTTTTTGAGATTTTATTTTTGTTTCTTAAGCTTGGTCTGTTATAAACTTCCCTCTGAGAACTACTTTTGCTGCATCCCATAGATTTTGGAAAGTTATGTTTTCATTTTAATTTGTCTCGGGTATTTTTTAATTTACCTTTTAATTTGATTGACCCAGTGGTTGTTTAATAGCATGTTTTTTAGTTTCAATGTGTTTGTATTGTTTCTAGTTTACTTCTTGTGATTCTAGTTTCATACCATTGTGATAAGAAGAGGTGCTTGATATAATTTTAATTTCCTTAAATTTATTGAGAATTTCTGTGGCCTAACACATGATCTGTCTTGGAGAATTTTCCATGTATACTTGAGAAGAATGTATATTCAGTTGATTTTGGATGGAATGTTCTGTATATATCTATTTAGTCCATCAGTTCTAATGTATCATTTAAAATTTTTTTTTATAAGATTTTTTATTTTTTATTTATTTATTTGACAGAGAGAAATCACAAGTAGATGGAGAGGCAGGCAGAGAGAGAGAGAGGGAAGCAGGCTCTCTGCTGAGCAGAGAGCCCGATGCGGGACTCGATCCCAGGACTCTGAGATCATGACCTGAGCTGAAGGCAGCGGCCTAACCCACTGAGCCACCCAGGCGCCCTAATGTATCATTTTAAGACCAATGTTTTGGGATACCTGGGTGGCTCAGTTGGTTAAGCATCTGCTTTCAGATCAAGCCGTGACTCCAGGGTCCTGGGATCAAGTTCCATGTTGGGCTTTCTGCTCATTGGAAGCCTGCTTCTCCCTCTCCCTCTGCTGCTCCACCTGCTTGTGTTCTCTCTCTCTCTTTCAAATAAATAAATAATTAAATTTTTAAAAAGACCAATATTTCTTTATTAATTTTCTGTTTGAATCCTCTATCCTCTGAGTTAACTGAGATGCTGAAGTTCCCTACTGTTGTATTACTGTCCATTTTTTCCTTTGTGCCTGTTAATATTTGCTTGATATACTTAGGTGTTCCTATATTGGGTGCATAAATATTTGCAAGTGTTACATCTTCTGGTTGAATTGATCCCCTTATCATTCTGTAACACCCTTCTTTCTCCATTTTACAGCCTTTTTTAAAAAAGTCTATTTTGTTTGATGTAAATAATGTTATTCCGGCTTCGTTTTTATTTCTTTTAGCATAGAATATCTTTCCATCCTTTCATTTTCAGTCTGTGTCTTCAGATATAAAGCAAGTCTCTTGTAGGTAGTATATAAATAAGTTTTTTTAATCCATTCATCTACCCTACATCTTTGATTGGAACAGTTAATCCATTTACATTTAAAGTCATTACTGATTGGTGTGTATTTATTGTCATTTTGTTAGTTGTTTTCTGATTGTTTTTGTAGTTCTTCTCTTGCTTTCTTTCTTTGTGATTGATAAGTTTCTGTTGTGTTATGTTTGGATTTCTTTCTCTTTGTTTTTTTGTGTATCTAATACAGGTTTATGATTTGTGGTTACCATCAGGTTCATATATAACAACCCATGTATATAGCAATTTATTTTAAGTTGGCAGTCACTTAAGTTTGAATGCATTCTAAAAGTACTACATTTTTACTTCCCTATACCCCCAAGTTTTATGTTTTTGAGGTCATATTTTATCTTTTTATTTTGTGTAACTTTTGGCTAATTATTGTAGATATAGTTGATTTTACTATTATCTTTTAACCTTCATACTAGCTTTGTAAGTGATTGATCCACTACCTTTATTATGTTTGCCTTTACCAGTGAGATTTTTTTCTTTCATGTATTTTTTTGACTTCTAGTTATAGCCTTTTCTTTTCCTTTAAAGAAATTTCTTTAATAAATGTCTTTTATAAGAGAAGTTTAGTGGTAATGAATTCCTTTTGCTTCTACTTGTCTGGGAAACTATTATCCCTTCATTTCAGAATGATAACCTTGCCAGGTGGAGTATTCTTGATTGTAAATTTGTCCTTTCAGCATTGCCTCCTGGACTGGAAAGTTTCTGCTGAAAACTTAATTAATGTTGTATGGGTGTTCCCTTATATGTAATTAATTCCTTTTCTCTTACTGCTCTTATGAGTCTCTATCTTTATTTTCTGAAATTCTAATTGTCATATGTCTTGGCATTGACCTCTTTTAAATCATCTTTTTTGGGATTCTCTGTACTCTCTGGACTATAGATATAGATATCTTTTTCTTTCTTCAGGTTAGGGAAATTTTTAGCTATTATTTTTTCAAATAAATTTTCTCTTATTTTCTCCCTACTCTTTCTGGGACTTCTATAATGTAGATGTTAGTATGGTTGATATTATCCAGAGCTATCTTAAAATATCCTCATTATTTTAAATTCTTTTTTCTTTTTGCTCTTCAGTTTGAGTGATTTCCACTATGCTGTCTTTCCAATTGCTGATCCATTCTTCTGCATTCTCTAAAATGTTATTGATTCCCCCCCAGTATAGTTTTCATTTTTGTTATTGTATTCTTAAGCTCTGATTGGTACTTTTTTATATTTCCTGTCTCTTTGTTAAGGTCCTCACTGTGTTTATTTGTTCTTCTCCAGAGTTTGGTAAGCATCTTTATGACCGTTGCTTTGAACTCTCTTTCAGGTAGATTGCTTGTCTCCCTTTCATTTAACTTTTTCTGAGGTTTTCTCTTGTCCTTTGATTTGTGATATATTCCTCTGTCTCCTCATTTTGCCTAACTCTTTATGTTTATTTCTTTGCATTAAGAAGTTCAGCTTTATCTCCCTGTTTTAAAGAAATATTCTTATGTAGGAGATGTCATGTGGGGCCCAGAAACAAAATCCTTCCTTGCCACTAAAGCCAGGTACTCCAAAGGCGTCCCCTGTGTGGGCTGTTTGTGTCCTCCTGTTGTAGCAGGGCTATGACTACTGCAGGTACACAGTGGGTCAGGTTGACTTCTGATGCAGCTGGCTACAAGGCCTGGCTGCCACTGCTTGCTGCAGGTGTGCAGAGAACTGGTCCCTGGCTTGGCTGGCTATGAGGTCTGGCTATGACTATTGTGGGCATGGTGGTGAGTGGGTTTATTGTCTTGTCTATTGGGATACCCAGACAAGGCACAAAGTTGTGTGGAGCTCTCAACAGGGCATGCCCCTTGACCTTAGTAGTCTAGAAGGAGGATTCCAAAATGGTGCCTGCCATCACTGGGATCAGCATGCAGACAGAGGTAGCACAAATGCCTTCCACTAGTGTCTCAGTCCCCAGGGAGAGGACCCAGTTACTTCAGGTCTCTCTGGTGGGTGCTCGAAGATTAATAAGTGGGACTCCTTTGCCTATGGTCTATGCAGTTTTGATATGGTGTTTTACATTGCTTTCCAGGTCAAGAGATTATTATGCATGTAAGCTCTTTCAGAGTAAGTTTTCCTTTTCCTACAGTTGTATAGTTTTCCTGGTCATATTCCCTGTTGGTTTCCAAAACCAGGCATTTGGGGAGCTTGTCTCTACTGTGTAGAATCTAAGGGTTGGGGTGCTTGATGCAGGACTCAAATCTTTTACTCCTAAGGGAAAAGTCCCATACCTTTAGGATCACTCTTAACTGTGGAATGCCACATATGAGGTCACAGGTTTCTCCCACATTGAAGGGAAATAAATTATACAAGAGTGTGTACACTGAAGATTGCCTGCCACACTGAGGGTGAGATCCAGAGTGATGCTTATATCCAATTAGCAAGAAGATGTCTCTCACTCTCAATTACCTGAGCTTGATTAATAATTAATAGGATAATAGTTCTGCTAATACTTATGAAGATGTAGGTGACAGAAGAAATAAAAAGGATACACATGCTTAGGTAGATGAGTCAAAATGTGTGTGTATTGGGTCTGGACACAGGCTTCGGAGTGATTAAACTGGGGTTAAGTCCTTATTGATGAACATATAGAAACATCACTCTCAAATCTGAAAATAACATTTATTTTTCAAGGTATCTATTACATTACAGGTCAGAATCACATATTAAAAAAATAAAAGATCTTGGGATGTATGGGTGGCTCAGTTGGTTAAGCGTCCCAGGGTCCTGGGTTGAACCCCATATCAGTTTCTCTGCTTGGCAGGGTGTCTGCTTCTCCTTCTCCCTCTGCCTGCCTCTCTCTTTCTCTCTCTGTCAAATAAATAAATAAATTTTTTTTTTAAAAAGTAAAAAGATCTTATTGCTTGATTATAAATAAAACCAGTAAGATAAAAATTAATAGAAATAAATGAAAATCCATGTATATATGTTTTACATGTACCCTGATTCTTGTCATTAACCCCAATTCCAGCCCCTGTGAAAGAGTATTAATAAAAAAGAGATTAATCTTTGGATGAACAAAGTGGTACCAAATATATGAATAGCATTATATGGCATCTGATAAGTAGAATTATAATGACCAGATAAATGGTGATAAGAATCCCTCTAATACCTGTTCTGATCATACTCCATCTGGAATCCTCTACAGGGAACAGTGCCAAGACATCACATTTCATGAGGAATAAACCAAGCTTCTACCATTGGAGATATAATGGAAATTGACATAAGAACTTTGTGAAAAACACCCAAGATAGGTTATATTGTATGGAAATTACAGATGATTTAAAATATCTGAAAGCTGTCATGGAAAAAAGAGGATGGTTTATTTGGGGTAGGACTAGTGGGGACCAATCAGGTAGACTACCTTTTAGGTGTGAGTATTCTTCCAGGCATGTTCAGAGAAGTTGTTGGAGCCTGGTGAAAGAGAACTTACTCGCATTGGAAGGAAGGTGTACTTTTTAACTTCAAGGTTTTTTTGATTTCATGAGAATGGAAGGACTTGAAGGGTAATGCTATAAAAGCATGTGAATGAAGCTTGGATCTCTCAATGAAAGAACAAAAGAAAATGAAGAATCTGCTAGAAGAAAAAGAAATATAGACCCAAAAGCACAGAGAATATGGTTGAGTGGCAGAGAGACTTCAAGATCAAGTCATTGCCAAAAAGCACTTCAGAGAGCGAACACTGACTCAGGGAAAGTGTTGCCAGGTGGAGGATGGTTTTATGCATAGAATCTACAAAGGTACAATGGTGCTTGGATTATTACCTTTTAGAAAAGTATCTCTAAATAAGAAATGGAGAGTGGATCTTTCTTTATCAGGGCCCAGATTAGCAGAGAAAAAGAGCCCTTAGATGCATAATAGAGAAATTAGAAGAGAAATAAGACTTAACAGTGATTATAAAAGTTAGACTTGTGGGTACTTATAACTCATAATTTGTGTACAGTTTGTCCAACAATTTTTTTTTTCTAAATTGTAACAGTATAGCCTGCTCATGTTAAAGAACACATTTTTTCAGAAATGGTCACTGAGGAATGAGGAACAGGGTTCTGTCCAGTGGTTTTAAAGGAGTGTTCACTGGTCATCAGTCTAGTGGGAATGGGAGAAAACCTACTAGAGGATTTTCTATTTGGTAGTTTCTCCTGGAGGGACTTTTCCATGATTTACTGGAACCACAGGACAGTAGCTAACTTTATTCATGTGCTAAAATAAAGCACAGTGTCTTCCTATGTTTTATTTATTTAACCTAGGTTATATATCTTTTCAGTATGCCCCCATAGCACCTGTACTTCCATCTTTAATGGCTTATCACACTGGCTTGTTGACTCATCTACATGTTTCTCTCTCCTGAGAGCTCCTTGAAGGCAAGAATCATCTCATTTTATCTCTAGTGCTAGAACTTGCCATATATTTAATGAGCATTAAATATTTTCTAAATAGATATGATCAGCACATCAGAATTATGTAAAGCCAGCTATTTGAAGTCATGATGCTCCTACTAGAATACATAATAAAGAGACATTTGAACTCTGATCACAAAGCACGTCATATACATGGTTAGTGACATAAAAGCCTAGAAACACAGTTGGCATTTGCACCTAGAGTTAAACATGAGTTTAACAAAAATCTCTAAAAAATTTGTAAAAAATTTTTAAAAATTAATGAAGAACTCATTAATCTGTTCAGCATATACCCCATACTTTATTGGATCCAGTGGTCTAAGATTCACAGGACAATATCCCTGTCCAGGATGTGCTCCCAGTCCAGAAGGAGAAGCAAATATGCAAGCTGAAAATTCCAAAGCAGTGAGTAAAATACTAATATAGATTTGTACTGTTATTTGAATACAGAGGAAGAAACAACTAGTTAGGACTTTATAGAGTTGCTGATAAATATCACATAATTTGTAAAAAGGGAGGAAGAGCAGTTCATGTGAAGACAACATGAAAGAGAATAGAGGTACAAAAGATCATGGGGTACTTGAAAATAAGAACTAATATATTACTTAGGAGACCATAGGGTCCATATAGAAGATGGGGGTGTTGAGGACGGGTCAGCATTGTGAGGTGGGTTTTGTGCCATTCTAAGGCATGTGGGTCAGGGTAGGGAAGAAAGAAGCGATGGCAGTCTGGGAAACAACAAAGATATTTTTAAATTAATAAGTTACTAAAGTAAAATTATTGCAGAAAAACATGCACATATATAATGCATATAATTTGATGAATTTGGATATATGCCTATACCTATGAAACTATTACAATCAAGATAATAAAGCCATTCATCATCTCTAAGTTTCCACAACCCGTTTTGATTTTTATTTGGATTTTGTTTTGTGATTAAGAACAGCTAATATGAGATCTATCCTCTTAACAAATTTTTTTAAAAAGATTTTATTATTTATTTATTTATTTGAAAGAGACATAGCAAGAGAGGGAACACAAGCAGGGGGAATGGGAGAGGGAGAAGCAGGCTTCCGATGGAGCAGGGAGCCCAATGTGGGGCTCAGTTCCAGGACCCTGGGATCATGACCTGAGCAGAAGGCAAACATTTAATGACTGAGCCACCCAGGCACCCCATAAAAAATGTTTGAACTGAACTATACAGTATTGTTAACTATAGATACTGTTGTATAGCAGATCTGTAGGACTTACTCATCTTGCACAACCAGAACTATTAGCCATTGAACAATACCTCCCCATTTCCTTTTCCTCCCACCCCTGACAACCATGATTCTGCCCTTTGTTTCTATGAGTTTGACTATTTTAGCTCCTTCATATAAATGGGATTATGCTGTATTTGTCTTTCTCTGATTAGTTTATTTCACTGAGCAATGCCCTCTAAGTTCCTTGAGTTGCATATGGCAGGATTTCCTTCTTTTTAAAGGCTGAGTAATATTCTATTGTATGTAGATACCATATTTTCTTTATCCATTCATCCACTTATGGACATTCAGGTCATTGTCTTAATATTGGCTATTGTGAATAAGGCTGCAATGATTATCAGAATAATAATGCTGAATGAATATTTTCCTCCTGCAATACAGGAGGAAAATATTGCCAAGTCATATATTTGATAAGAGGTTATTATCCAAAAAATATAAGAAACTCCTGTGACTCAATAGCAATAAAAATAAATGACCTGAATTTCTGAATGGGCAAAAGATTTGAACATTCTTCCAGGGAAGACATACAAATGCTCAAGAGGAATATGAAATTCAGCATCACTGGTTACTGGGGAGATGCAAATCAAAACCATAATGAGATATCACCTCCCACCTGCTAGGATAGCTCTTATCAAACAAACAAACAAACAAACAACCCACCCCCCCAAAAAAAACAACAAAAGGTAACAAGTGTTGGCCGGGATGTGTAGAAATTGGAACCTTAGTACATCATTGGTGGAAATGTAAACTGGTGCAGCTATTACATAAAACAGTACAGAGGCTCCTCAAAAAATTTAAAATAGAACTACCATATAATCCAGCAATCCCACTTCTGCCTAAACATCCAAAATAACTGAAATCAGAATCTTGCGGAGATAACAAAGACCCTTTTCACTAAAGCATGGTCACTTGTGCTCCTAAATAAATAAATATAAATAAATATGTATTTATATACATATCAGACAATTAGGTAAAAATTTTCTGCTCTTGCTATAGAACTTATTGGGCTAATTTGGCTAACAGAACTAGAGGATGGGATGACTCTCTGAGAAAACTGTAGAAATAATTGCTTTTCTATGTTCCTCTGCTCTTACTCCCCACAAAGGAAGAGTGAATGCAGAAGAGTTCAAACCTCTCCAGCACCACCTCATCAGACACGGGGGACTGTGAAGTTCTTCCCCTCTACCTTTTGATAAATTTATTGATAAATACTGATTTTTTTTAAAGATTTTATTTATTTATTTGACAGAGAGAAATCACAAGTAGATGGAGAGGCAGGCAGAGAGAGAGAGAGAGAAGCAGGCTCCCCGCCGAGCAGAGAGCCCGATGCGGGGCTTGATCCCAGGACCCTGAGATCATGACCTGAGCCGAAGGCAGCGGCTTAACCCACTGAACCACCCAGGCGCCCCAGATAAATACTTATTATTGAGCAGCTATATGGTAGGCCTTTGACTTCGATTACCTCATTTAACCCTCATTCTGTAAAGTGGATTCTATTGTTTGAATCTCCCTTAGGACTTTAAAAGATGGCAATTCCAGAGAAAACAAAACAGATCACAGGGACATAGCTCAGAAGCCAAGGACCAGAACTCAAAATGTAGGAGACAAAGAATAACTGACTCAAAGGAGTTTCAGATATGGAAAGAAAAGTTTCAGGATTTTAAGACCTGTAGAAAGGGGGCAGTTCTGGCTCCAGGGGAGTGCAAAAGAAGAGAGTTCTTGGTATCCATCTTGAATATTCACAAGTGTATTGTTTCTAGTGGCTTTGCTTTTATGTCCCAACTGGGGCATTGTATGAGATAGCAAAAGGTGTAGGTAGGTTTAATTTAAAAGAATGGAAAAAAAAATAAAAGAATGGAATGGATATATTTAAATCATACGTAAAGCTAATGGTTTTTAAATTTTAACTGATTTACAATTTTCATTTTAGAAGGGGAAATTGAAGCCTGAGGTATAAAGCTCTAGTAATTAATTATATGGATCTGTGAGCAGAAGCTTGAGGTGGCTTGAGAAGTTTGGAGGCAGATATAGCATATTTTAGCAGTCCGTAAACCGTACCGTACATGAGTAAATCTTGTTTGTCTACCACAGGGGTCCACAAACTAGGCCTATGGGCCAAATCCAACACATGGGTAAAGGCCTGTGTGAAAGATCTCCTAGTTAAGAATGATTTTTATATTTTTAAAGGGTTCTAAGACACATACAAACACATACACACACACACACATACCACACGCACAACTATAAGACAGAGGCTGTAGTTGCCTATAAAATCTAAAATACTTACTATCTGGCCTTTACAGAAGAAGTCTGCTGTGCCCTGGTCTGGAAGACAGACCCCCATATGGATTTTGTGGTTTGTTCCTCAGCTTCACACAGCCTGACTAGATAGAGGTCTCTCCCTTCTCAGGCTTGTCAGGCTTGTTGTGCTCTCAGTATTGCTCTCTGGTCTTGGTCCACACCTGTAAAGCAAGTCAGCAGACTCCATTTTGACCGTTAATGTATTGTGACATGAAAACCATGTGGGCAAATAAGCCTCTTTCCAGGAGTCCCTAGGGAATTAACCCATGGAGACCAGACCCTCATCCTTTCATGTTGTGAGGTGGCACCCCGCCAAGGCCTTTAGAAGTTTTAATTGCTGATGCCTTTTCCTAGAGATAAACAGTGGCTGGCACTGTCAATCTGTCTCTTTTCAGGAGCACTAAAATCATGAAGAATTCATGGGAAGCTGCTGTAAATGTCATACATTTTTGAAAGAAAGCTTTTTAATCAATTTTAAAAAATAATGTTTTCAAATCAAAACTTACATGATTTACATGTCTTCCTTTATTGATCTCAAGAACACTATTATTGATGCTTAATTACTTTAGTTTTGATGTGCTAGAGTCCACAATGAAAATATCAATAGTTCAGAAACTGTAAATAATGCAAAAACTTCAGTTTCTCATTTTACCCTTATTGTAATAATAATGATGACAATAATAGTATTATCACCTTACACGTCTATGAAAATTTATAGCTTTTCATGCGCCCTCATATTTACATTTTATCTCTTTCACATAGTTACCCTACGAGTTGTGAATGGCACAGCTGATACTAAGTTTATTTCTTCACTAAAGGAAACTATACTTACCAAGATTAAGTAAATAATTTAAGGTGATCAAGCCAGAAAATAAAAGAACAAGGATGAAAATATAATTATTTGGACTTCTGGTCTGTGATTCTTCTCCTATACCAATGTTAATACTTGCCTAATACAATAAAGAATTTTAATGTTTAAAAAATGTTGTTATAGAATTAAAATAATTAAAAATACAAAGTGATTAAAAATAACTTTAAAACATCTTAGCTGATGATCATTTTCCTGCCTTTGGGCAAATTCTGTAAGTCTAAAAGATAAGATATAGACACTAAAAATGTTATGTGCAGATCAGTTTCAGTTGCCTGGTAAATATTTTTCTTTCTTCCAGTCCTTTAAAAGATAGAAAAGCAACTTCTTTATTATTTCCCCAGCTAGATTCCTCATGGTCTAGTTATTTTTTTCACAATCACCTGAGGCTATGATCATGGATGAAGAGATCCCTTTCCAGTAAACTTCAAAAACAATTTTCAAATCCTGTCCAATTCCTTTGGAATTTGTTTTCAAGTCAATTGCTCTGTTATTTACTTAATGGAAAAAAGTAAATGCATCATAGTCAAAATGTATCAAGATGAACTCAAAAATCAAACTTAAAAATTAACCCAAAATTTAAATTTGAAAAAAATATTGTAGCATTATTTAAAAGATTATCTACAGTTAATTAAAAACAAATTTAAGGGACATCTGGGTGGCTCAGTCTGTTTAGCATTTGCCTTTGGCTCAGGTCATAATCCCAGGGTCCTGGGACTGAATAGCACATCAGGCTCCTTGCTCAGCCAGCAGCCTGCTTCTCCTTTTGACTGCTGCTCCCCCTGCTTCTCTCTCTCTCTCTGACAAATAAATAAATAAAACCTTAAAAAATATATAAAGATAAAATTTATTTTCCATAAAATACTCTAGTAATAATTGGTATTTGACAAAAGATACATTTTAAAGGTGGAAAAAAAGAAAAGCGGTACTTTAGTGTATCTCAGATTAGTAGTAAAAGTGTTAAATGAAAGATTATAAAATAAAACATCATATTTCATTTGTATGTTTAAAGAAAAAAGGATGGTCTGGGAACATACAAAAGAAAGGGCAAAACATTTATAAGTGAGGCATTTTATATGGTACTAACTTCAGACAAAAGAATAAACTCCATCACTGAAGAATATACTACTGGTATACACATCTAGGAATATGCTCAAATTGGTGAGTTTTAAGGAAAACAAAGTTCCTATCTAAGCCTATCTTGCTCTGTTCCATGAATCATTCTTTTTTTTTTAATTTTTTTAAATGTATTTTTATCCCCAGGGGTACAGGTCTGTGAATCACCAGGTTTACACACTTCACAGCACTCGCCATAGTTCATACCCTCTCCAATGTTGGACCATTCTTTTTAAATAAATTGACGGTTACTTTTCCAAAATCAAAATAATTCTCAATGTATAAAATTAGGGAACAGAAAAAAGGAAGACAACAACTATTATCTATAACATTAACTATTATCTATTAACATTAATTCTCTTATTAATTTTTTTTTTAGTCATTTTGTTTGTAATATACTGGGATGATAGAACCACAAGTGAATTTTTTTTAGCCAAGTAGGAATTACTTGACTCAAACTACAATAATCCAACTTCCTTTGGATTCTTTGAATTCAGTGTTATCAAGGACAGAAAAAGAAATTGAGTCACGTAATGTTAAGCAGATGAGGCTGACAATTATCTTTCATTGCCTGGATCCCCACAGTGCTTCTCCTGAGTCTGATTCCTTTAGCTCCCTTTCTTCTCCCCTTCATCTTCCTCTTCTTCCTCCTTCTACTTCTCCATGTCTTCCTTCTCCTTGTCCACCATGTCATTTGGGTTCAAGTAACTAACCTTTGCTTCTGTTGGTTGGAACCAAAAAACCACAACTCATGCATATGCTGTTTTGTATCCTGTTTTTGTTGTTATTATATAATTTAATTTTGTAGTACTGAAAATGTTCAATGCCTTAAGATTTTCCATCACATGGGTGTTTCAGAAATTTTTTTAACTAAACTCTAGTGTTAGATATTAAATAACCCATCATGGAATATCTTTGTGTATAGATCCATGTCCATATGTCTAATTATTTTCTAAGGTTACAACCTGAGGTAAAATTGCTGGATTGAACATCATGGGCTTGTTAAGAATCTTGTTCTTAAAAAAAAACATTAAGTACATTTTAACCAAGACTATATTTGAATATATTTCTCATGTTCTTACATTATTATGACTTACAACTCCCTTGCTAACTCAATAGGGAAAAGAGGATATACTTTCACTTGATTTTGTATATTTCCTTCACTCCAAATAGACACTTTCTTTTTGTCCTTCCAATTGAGTCTGAAGTATAGCATGAAAAGAAATGTAACATTTTCCCTCCAATTGCAGTGTGATACAGTGGTTTATAAATCAGTTAGAATATAAAAATTTTAAAATGCAGTATGAGTGTCACATTTTAAATTGGTTTAGGCATGCATTTATCTAGATTTGGAAATCTTACTCTATAAACACTTTGTTTCATCTTTTTATTCATGTAATGGAAATGCTTATATTCACTTCCCACATCTCACAAAAAGGCTTAGTTAGGTTCAGTGAAAAAAAAATTGCTTTGCGTTCTTTGCCGAAATGTGTTATTACTTTGACCAACTTGCTGTAGGAATTACTTCTACAATTTGGTAGACTTGACCTCGCATACAAATTTACAAATATAACAGAGTCATATTAAGGGATGACTCAGAAACTCAAAAATGTTTTTCTATGTCCTATGTGTTTTGTTTCTAGTTTTAATCTTAAAAAAATACTACAATTAAGATATCTACTTAAAGACATATGTCATTGAGGCATTTGTTAGACTGTGGTCAGTCAACATTACACAGCAGAGAGTACTTTTAAATGTAGTCATCCTGAATCCATTTTTTTATATCAGTACAGTTACCAAATTTAATTTGCTAAATAACTAGTGGGCATAAAGAAAGTCCATTCGCAAAATGAATTGGAGGATAGAAAATGAATCCATTTTCATATTGATATTCTTAGATCGTGTTCATGGTCACATATAAAACAGAAAGGGGACTTATAAAAATCTAGAGAAAAATCTAAATAAATTGAGATTATGTAAAAGACCATCCTAGGTGCAAATACACTCTTAAATTCATATCCACATGACTTACTTGCATATAAAATTGACCAGTCAATATTATTTGGGCACTGTGATTTAGACTCCAAGTCGTAAAGACAGAACAAGCTAAATCCCTCCTATCCAAGTTTATACTTTGCTGTGGGGCTTGTTTCAAGCAGTTCTATTGTTGGGAACCCTTCTATTTTATTAAACCTCAGCTCACCTCCCCTTAATTATTATTCTTGTGTTGTAGTTCGAGTAACCAGACTTCTGTCTCATAACTCACCATCTGAAGTTTTGTTCTATACCTTTCTATGCCCAGGGCCTATAAGATATGCAGGAAAGTCTTTGTCCCAGAGATTCATGTTGCCCTACCTCAACCTGATGACTAGCCTGCATGCTTGCTACAAATTCAGTGCTCTGCCCTCCTATCTGAAAGGTCTTCTAAGAAGAGTATTGCCAGCTAAAGTTTCCATTGAAGCTTCCTATCCACATGCAAGTTATTCTACTACTTTATCTTGAGTTCTTTGTTGTTCTCTTTTGCAGGTCAATTTTCAGGATGACCATTGTCTTACAATTTACATGTCAATACTTTGGACAGATCCAGGGTCTTACTTTTCCTGGACTGAAGAGGCCTGGTTTAGAGCTGTGTGTATTTACTCCATTCAGCAGTAAAGATACACCAAGTAGCTGGCTAAAATGTGGTATGTGCCCCCCACTACCCCCTACAACAAACTACCCTCAAAAGTTGAGATTCTCTGGCCTAAAGACAGCCATAAAAAGAAATGATTTAACTACTCAATTTAGAAAATTATAGTAACTGTTTCTCTCTACATGGTAATACCATAATTTCAACTTCCTTGAAAATTGCTCATTATAACAGAGAGGCAGACAGATAAATGGGCAGATAGATACAGAGTAATTAAGAATATTGATATCTCTACTTATTATTGGTTTTGTCCATTTCCTGTTCTTCAGTGATGGATCATAAGGTATCTTTGTGATGACTCCTAAACTGTTTAGTAACCATCCAAGTACTAACAAAGATCAGAAGTACTGGTCAACATGACTTCAGTTTTCTTTAGTTGTGAGTTATCTATTCCACCTTTATACACAATCTATGCAAATGCAGACATGCATTAAAAATGGTAGAAGACATCTGAAAGTCTACTTGGAAATACTTTTAATTTTCTATGAAATAAGAGCTGGTAGCATAGTGATTCCCAAGAAGAACTAGACTTTGAGTCAAGATACTTGCATTGTCCCAATATCACTGCTAAGTAGCATTGTGACTTGAGATCATTTGCCTTTGAACCTGAGTTTTTCATTTATAAAATGAGAGCATTGACCTGAAAAATGTTAAGTCCAATCTTGACATTCTGTAATCTTCACAAATTTGTTAACATTCTAAAGCATAATTCCAGGATTTCATAAGTAAAATATGTTGAGCAATATCAAGAATTTGGGGTACAAAATTGAGATTTTGTACTTTCTTTTTTTGTGTGCTAAATGTACCCTACTTTCCATGAATATAATCCTTGGTGTTGAGTTGGTATTGTCCATTATTTAAAAAAAGAAATTATAAACTTAGATTTGACTTTTAAAAATATGCTTTCAATTAGAATTTCACTATGCTACATAATATTCCCAACAGATGTTGTATAAAATATTAGACTATAACTACTGAATATTCAGACACATATAGTTCAAATCTTACAAAAATTCTTGGTGGCACTTTGAAAAAAATTATGATGTTTATAAGAAGCAATACAAATTAACATGAATTCTTTGTTCCAAATACTACAGAGAAATGTAAGACTCTGATTGTGTTTTTATAATATGTACATAAACTGTATAATAAGCTGATGTCTTTAAGGTAAACAGAAAAACATATGATATCAGTAGCATCTGTACTCCAAAAAATTTTTTTTCCAGTATTGGCAATGAAATTTCCCTCTTTCATCCACAATCTTTCCTAGGCACTCTTTCTTATGAAAGAGTTATGATCACAGATTGCATGCTTAGGACAGGGGAAAAAAATAATCATTTAAGAATCCAGTCAAATCCTTTAACTTCATAAGTGCATCATGTTCCAACCAATCTAGTGAAGCAAGTGGAAGAAAGTTCAGGATAGAATCTACCCTTGACACTCATAATAGCACATCCTGAGACTATCACAAATTCCTAAATTTATAAACACTATTATTACAGATATGTTTTCTTTCATAAAAACCAGCAAAGTAGAACGAAAAATAAAACAAAATATTTTTCTCTCCTCTCTTTAAACTGTCCAACTCCTATTTATTCTTCATATCTTAGCTTTTCCAGGGAGAGATTTCCTGTCCAGTACCTAGATTTCAGAGCTCCCTGAAAATCATATTTTATAATTCTCATCCTGCCTTATTACTGATTTTTTGCCTAATGCCTTTTCCACAGCTTCATGCTCCTTGAATTCAGAGACCGAGTCAGCATGGTGTACCACTGTCTCTCCCATATCCAGTATAGTACTTGTCACAGAGTCACTGAGAAGCTTTGGTTTCTTTTCTTTTCTTTTTTTTTTTTTTTGGATGCATGAATGACCCAAAGTATTTTTCGATTTATCCGGATCCTTGTGAAATTAGCAATAAATAGCAAAAAATAAAATAGTAAGTTGAAATGCAGATGCTAGGCAGTAGCTAGGTCTATTTTCAACTAATGGACTTAGATGTAAACATGCCTTATCATGCACTGTTTTCAACATTTTAACCACAAATTTTATAAATTTGTACAAATATTTTCTTGAGGACACATGCGTAGTTACAAGTGCGATTATTATATGACAGTATCCACAACCTATTATACAGTAAGCACATCTGTTTTGTTTTATGCTCATGAGAAAGTTTTAGCTTTTATCAACCTCAGTTTCTTCATCTGCAGCATGGCTATTATAATGCCTTTCATGTTTAAGTCACACATGTTGTTCTTGAGAATTGAGTGAATTAATTTGTATGAAAATTTCTTGAGGAGCACTCTACAACTGTATGGTGTTTGCATAAACTGTGATTAGGGCATGGTGCCATAGTTATTTCAAAGAGAGTTGTAGCTACGACGTTGTCTGCTAGAGGAAAGATAAAACAAGCATGTGTTATTTCATAGCTATTTCATTCCAGTTTTCAGCAAACTACTGATGATTGCAATCAATGAATCTACAAAGAGACATTTGCCTCAGAACATGTGATACAGCTTCACCTGGCTGAGAGCCACAGTAAGAAGCAGAATTTGTCACAGGCTTGCATATCCAAATGTTCCGAAGGAAGGAAAATCTCCTTAGAAATACAATAATACTGTTCATATTAAAAATTGTGATGTCTCCCATGGCATCAATTTTAACTGAGCACATTTCTTTCTAAAAATTCTTTGAACATTTATGCAATTAATTCAAATGCAAAAACCAATTAACCATATATCCTATAATCAAATCAGTTTCAAGCGAGTGCCCCAAATTTCAAGAGGACTTTGAAAGCACTACCAAAGTGAAATGAGACAAATGAAGTATTTAGTGCTAGCATAGGAAATTTTTCATTATTTTTTTTCCCGGCCCAAATATAGCACAGTGTTATGCAACTTACTACATCGGGGCTGCACTAATTATGCTATTTTCATTCACCAGGATGATTTTATGTTGATATGTCTCAAAAGTCAGGGACTTTGGAAAAAGACATCCAGAAGCCTTGATTCCCATTGGTATTAGAGTCAGATAGACTTGTGTTTAAATGCCTCTTAAAACTAGCTGTGGGCTCTTAGGTTAATTAATTAAACCCTTTGGTTTAGAGTTGTTTTAAGGAAAATACCAAGCATGGGATCTGCAAAGTGTTCACCCCACCACCAGGGCTTTTGTTTATTGTGTGTCCTCTGGGTCAGGAGTTATCTGGTCCATCTTATTCCCCCGTGACCTGATTTTGTACATCCACTTGTGGACTAGACATAGGCATCTATCTACCTTAGAGATAAACACATGATCAATGCCACTGATAATTGTCATAACTATCTCTTCAGAATAGATTGTGTCTTTGATAATATTGTTGCCCTTTTGCGGAGTAGGACACAAGTGATAAGCCAACTGAATGCCAAAAAGACGAGGTTGTGTATGTGATTTCAGAAACCCTGAAAATGTCACTTTGCCAACAACTATCTCAGCTGTTAATATTTAAAACTAAACAGATTCACTGGAGCACTTTTTCTTTTCCTTGATTATGCAAATACCCTGAGATGAGTCCCTGTAGAAATTTATCAGTATAGATAAATAATCTTTGAACAGGTTATGTTAGGAGGTTGGGAAGAAAGGCTGAATGTTATAGGCATATGGCAGAAAGAGGCCATCTTGCCTAAGTGAGAACTAGTGTGCAGCTAGACTAGACTAGTATATGGCTAGACTAGAACCTAGACTGACAATGACAACTTATCTTTTTGACAAATATCACATTATATCTATTATTAATAGTTCGACAACTTCTTAACTATATGACTTCTTGCAAGGAGTTAACTTTGTCAGTTTCTTCATCTGTAGGATGGGGATAATAATTCCTATTTCATAGATGATTGTAAGAATTAAATGAGTTAGGGGCGCCTGGGTGGCCCAGTGAGGTGTCTGCCTTCAGCTCAGGTCATGATCTCAGGGTCCTCGGATCGAGCTCCACATTGGGCTCTCTGCTCAGTGGGAAGCCTGCTTCCCCCTCTTTCTCTGCCTGCCTCTATGCCTACCTGTGATCTCTCTCTGTCAAATAAACAAATAAAATCCTAAAAAAAAAGAATTAAATGAGTTAATAAGTGTAAGATAATTAGAATAATGCCCAGTACATAGTAATTATGTACTTAGCAACTATACATTTTTAAAGTAACACAAAGATTTTTTAAAGAAAGTTTAGTTTTCTCAACTGTTAGGTCCTCAAAGTATCTTCATTAAGAATTGTTTCACACCAAAATTGTTGGATAAATAGGTAGTTTTGCTGATATTTAATTTTAGTCCCCAAGGCTAATTATTTTTATAACTATTTTAGTAATTTTACACATTTGTTGATGATCGTCTTCATCAATTCATTAAAATGTGTGACATTTTGGAGCTAAAACTTTTACCAGACACTGTCTACTAATTTGCTGATCTTTGTCAGATATAATGTAGTTACCAGAATTCAGCTAGCTATGTACACTTTGGTATTTTGAAAGTGAATTTATTTTGGTATTTGATGAGTCACTGACAGTTAAGCAGCTGTCACCATCTTATCCACACATACTAAAAGAATTCCTTTTGTTGTTGTTACTAAAGACTATTTTGTAATTTATACTGATGAGACATCATTAATAAGGTTTTTACAGTGGTGTGATGTGCAAAACACTTTCTTAAATGGAAAGACCAACGTTCATTATTGTAAAAGACTAAAATTAAATTATCAGAAAGCAAGACGGCAAAATTAGTCTGTAGTTAGATACTCATCACTTGGAAAGATCAAGCAGATGGACGTGCAGCAGAAGCTGGTGTCTATTTCATCCTTTATCTCTTAGCTCTCTAATGGCAAAACCGGAAAATTCAAAACTAAACTATTTTGAATACAGTAATTTCCATCATTCACATAGAACAAAATGGTACATACTAAGGATCAAACAACAGGTTTAATGTTTTTGGTATTACATATATATTTTAAATTCCATTTTTTGTAACTACTTTGTTTCTTCTGATTTTTTTTTATTCATCTACTCATTTTTCATTTACTTGTTCATTTGTTTACTCATTCGTTCATTTGTTTGTTTGTTTGTTTGTTTTTTAAAGATTCTATTTATTTATCAGAGAGAGAGAGGGGGAGAGAGCAAGCACAGGCAGACAGAATGGCAGGCAGAGGCAGAGGGAGAAGCAGGCTCCCTGCTGAGCAAAGAGCCCGATGTGGGACTCGATCCCAGGACGCTGGGATCATGACCTGAGCCGAAGGCAGCTGCTTAACCAACTGAGCCACCCAGGCGTCCCTCATTCGTTCATTTGTAAGGAAACATTTTAGCCAGGAGCTCTCTGAGGTAATGAAAATACAATACCACTGGCCATACCCTGAAGGAGTTTATAGACTGTGAAGAGACAGACATATTAGATAGATAATGAGAACACAAGGTGATGAGTGAGCAAGAGGAGCTCATAAAGAAGTTGCCTCTTTAGAGGACGTTCCAGTGGGCCAGATGGTGGTTTTAAGGAAGGTTTCATCGTGGAAGTGACGTCTAAATTTTGATGCCTTGTTGCATGGTATGGTCTTCATTGAAGTCTTCTGACCCTGAAGTGGGAGTCTGGTACTTTTGTTTGCTTCTTGGTTTTTGTTTCTTGTCTACAGTTTGAATTGGACTATTGCTAGTTCCATAGGGAAGGGCTTGAGGAGAAAAACTGTAAGAACATAATATTTCTCCTCCTTCACTTTGGTGAAGGATTTGCCTGAGGTCACTCAACCATCAGGTGATAGATCTGGGACCACTGTAGCTAAGATTTCCTGTCTACAGTTCTAAACCTCCTTGCAAGCTGTTTTCAATTTTTTCCTTTGATTTTCTGAAAAGAAGATTTGGTAAACTATTAGGAAATAAGACATAGCTCTTTGATGGTTTTACTAGTTAGGAAACGGCAATTTCAAACTTTGTAGCAGGATTGTCCTATTTCGTTTTCTTACCATTGTCACTTTCACACTGAGGGAGAATACACTTTTTCATTCACTTTTTTATTATTCATATTTTTATGCAAAGAAGTTGAGGCTAAGAAGATGTAATTTGTTGAAGGTTACAAAGTGTCATTGAAACAACATGGTTCCAAGCCGGGAAGGTCTTTCTCTAAGATCTGTACCTTTCAACTTAATCTTGCTGCCTCTTCACATCAAGGTCAGTCACATGGTTCCTGCTCTGAAGGAATAAATTTGTAGAAAAACACAAATTAGTAGAAAGACACATACGTAAACAAAACTAAAGGAAAAGAAATAGCTCTTATCATGATCCATCAAAAGAAAGATGGGGAATTTCTATAAGAGTTCAGAGAAAGGTTATGAATTTAGGAGGAATTTCTGGGAAAGGTGATATTTACACAAGTATTTTAGGAATTTATATGATTCAGGGATGTAGATATGGCATGATAATGGGGAAGTAGATTCTGGAAAAAATTAAATATAATTACCGTATCTACAGAAGTCTTAAGATGTGTATAAAGTGGGAAGTTCATCTTGAGTGACACTGGTATATACAAAAGACATTTGGCAACAGAGGTAGAAGCCTCAATGGGACAAAGCTATGAGAAGACGCAAATGTCCAGATAAGAATTTGGACATCTTACTATATGATGGTGAGAGTTCTCCAACCATGTAATACAGAGAAACAGAGTAATCTGTGTTGAGCTTTATTTTCTTCCCTAAAAAAATTTCATTTTCTTTAAAGCCTATTCTTAGAATTTGCTTTTTAAGTCTTTTGATTCATTCGATCTATATGAATTTAATAATGTGGATAATACCTTTTATTTTCTGTCTACTTTTAAATTTATGTTTTGAGCTATTATTCTCAGAAGGATCAATTTGTATTTATAGCATAAAGAGCTAGTGATATAGCAAATATGTTACGTTATCAAGTTAAGAATATTAAGTTGGTCAACATTGTTTTCCTGAAAGTTGACTCACTTTTTTCATGATAAAAATATAAGAATCACAAATTGATGATGCACTTATTAAGTTATAAAACTTTCAAGTCGTACAGGGTAGGGAGAATAAGAGAGGATATATGATTCTTTATGGATTATAGTAAGAAGCATTTATGGAATGTATTCCATAATCTAGTCCTGTGAGAGAAGCCTCACCTCTTTTACTGATTTTCATGGTAACCCTATAAGGTGGTATTAGGATTGCTGTTACAGATGAAGAAAAGGAATCTCAGGAGATTAAGTGATTTACTTAATTCTCATTGTTGATGAGTGGCAGAAGAGGGATCAGCACCCCTTTGTATATGATTTCAGAGATAATGCTTTAGTCACTTCACTCAGCCTCATGGTTATTACCTAAAACATTTTCTGTTTTCTATTTTCTGTGTAACACATACAGCCATCTTGATAGCCACAGCCGATCTTTTAGAAGGTTGAATTCTGTCTAACAACCAAATTCTCAGCATCCTAAAAGTGTTTGAATTCCATGTTTCAGTGCAAAAAAAATTCACCTTAGTGTATAGCCATAGTCTGATTTTTATTTTGACTATTGCCACCTTGAGTTTCTAATAAAACAGAAGGCAGAAGGAAACACAATTTATAATCTTTGAAAGATGTCAGTATATATTTTAAAACCACCTTACTGGTTGTTACGAGAAGCTTCAGACTGGGCCTGAAAAATATATATTGTTATGCCCTGTGGCATTTTCTGACCTGTCATGATGCCACTCAGTTTCAGAATAACTATTCATAGACGTTAAGAATATTTTTGTTGAATAAAGAGGCCATTTTGGAAACGTGTGGAGGTTAATATTATGCACATGAAACTGTGCTTTCAGCTTTCCAACACCCTGTCAAATCTGAGCAATTATTCTACCAACTCGCTGCCTGTCCCCGCCCCCACATCATTTCCTTAAATTGCTATGGAAATTAAATCGAGAGACACACTCTTCTTTGCAAGATACCTCCTTCAGAATTCTCTCTGCTTTGCCCTCGCCAGTTTGGAATGGAAAATCAGCCCACATTTCCATGGAACTTAGCAAGGCCTGGGCCAGATCTAAAAGGCATAATTTGCCTGACATCTGTGTGCCAGCGTCATGTTGCATCAAAACAATCTGTGATGCTCAGAGGAAAGTAAGCATCCTGTTGTATTAACTGAAGCATTTAACAAGCTAATGGCAGTCACTTTCTATTCTTGCATCCATAGAATCACATCCCACAAGGACAATTATACTTGTAAAGTATCCAACTCCAATTACATTATTCCATGATCACACTGATATATTGGATATGGTTTCTATCATTTTGTTTTCATTTTTTCTTCCAATGGATGTTGTGTGTAGCACAGCTGAGGAGAGCAGAGGGTTTTTTGTTTTGTTTTTGTTTAGTCTTTATTGGAAAAGACTAGATATCTAATTTATGGAGGCAAGAGCTTCCTGATAACTTGCAGGTGCTATCCTTTGCCACTCCTCCTCACCGTCAGAATCCAGGTGCTTGGTTGGGCCTGTTCTGTGGCTGTGTAGTTAGCTAACAATGACTTAACCTCAGGGGTTGAAATGGCCTTTGGGAACCAAACATCTGGGTTGATCACTTTATGTTGCTACCTTTAGAGGCAAGACAGTGCATCTAAAGTTTTGGAACCATGACATCTGCCCCTTTTATAATTATCGATAGTGCACGCAAATTTCTAAAGGCCTCATGGTCTGGCAGCTTCAGATAACTTCCCTGTACGACTTCAAATGTCCTCTCCCCCTTAAAATAAAACATGACAAAACAAAAAACAAATAACAGCTTCTTTAGGTAAGCTAGAGCAAAGTAACTAATAACTTGAATATTACGGGAGAGATGAAAAAAGAGATTGGGACCTATGAGTAGAATTTATAGCTACTGAGGATCAATAGCTATATTAAAGAGATATTAAGAGTGCTGCATTATAAAGATATAAAGCAATAGAGTAAGTGTAAGGCCTATCATAGGAAAGTAACTGAATTTGGGTAACTAAAAAGGAGATAATTAAGTAAGACAAATTTCAGGGCACCTGGATGTCTCAGTTGGTAGAGCAAATGATTCTTGATCTTGGGTCTTGAGTTTGAGCCCCAGTTTAAACATAGTTTACTTAAAATAAATAAATTAATTAATTAAAAAAATTAAGCAAGTTTTCCTAAGTGACTCTTTTAGACCAGTAACTACTCAACATTCTGCAGGTTCTTTTGGAAGGTGAGGAAGCTAAGTATTCTCTGAGGTCTAAGCTGAAAATTTCTGGCTTCAGCTATAACTAAAAAATAACTTTCTTGCCCATAAATACAATATAAAGTAAAACTAAGTTATAGATTCTCAACTTTTGCAGCATAAATCACAAACAAATCACTTGATCCTGATATTTTGAGTATGTTGTCCCCCATTAAATTATTAAATTATGGCTTTATAAAGTTAGAGTTTGGTTTCATTAAGAATTCTCCTTCCCAGCTCAACTGGACTCTGATGTCTTAATTATATCCACTATTATACCTTTCTGTACTTAATCTACCTATTTTTCTTAAAACACCATGAAACAGTGTCTTTGAACACACTCTTTTAGGCCTGCCAAATTCAGTAAGCTGAAAAGAAAGATATACCTCATTGTGATAGTCAATTTAATAGTTTACTCTTTCTTTTTTTTTTTTGGCCTTGAGATTTTACTCATCACTCCTATTTCAGTTTCCGTGCCCAATCACAGAACTCTCATGGTTGCCTCTGTTCTGTTGTATCTGTCAGGCTTTAATAACATTGTGAGCATAACTACTCATTTCCAGTCTGGAAGACCAATACCCAGCATACATTTATTCTATCACTGGCAGTTTAACAATGGAGTTTTCAGAAACACCCAGGAAGATTTTCCCCATAAAACACCCATTGTTGGGTAACTAACAGAAATCCTGAAGAGCTAACACTTTGGGCTTATTGAGCTCTCCAGAACTTGCCATGCTGGTGCTATCCAGAAGATGGTTACAGACATTAATGATTTATGACTTTACATCCTGGTTCCTTAAACTGAGATTGGAAATAAGTGTTGTGCATAGATTCTACCACTTTTTGGTAATTGTGCAGTGAGCAAGAGCAAGATTCTTGTGGGAGGTTTCATTCTGACATGGTGGGTTTTGAAGATACTGCATGGAAATCGTGTTAGGAAAAAGAAAAAAAGGCTTATACTTCCTTTTGCTAGATTAAAGCCTCCTTTTAGCTGTAAAAGATTATAACCACAAAAAAATCATGAATTAATAGAGATAGTTGAAGTTTTAGTAATAGAATGCTTTATACTAAATATTTATTAGTGAATATTAATGCCAATTTTACATGGTTTTTATCCTCACAATTTTCTTGCTTACCATGACTTCCTCTTATCACGAAGAATATCTCAATTGACAAACACTGCCGCCTTATTATTTTTTATAATAAGGTGTGATTTCTTGATTTTTTACTTTAGTGTATTTGTGTTATCCAAAAAATTCTAAAATTAGGATGTAAAGTGAGAAACAAGGTAGATATTATTCATGATATAGTTTCGGTTTTGTCAGTATGATAATCCTTCTGTATCCATGGTTTTGCTTTCCAAGGTTTCGGTTACCTGAAGTCAGCTGTGGTCTGGGAGTGGATGATCCTCCTTCTGATGTGTAGTCAGAAGGTTAGTAATACCCTAATGCTGTGTCACAATGTCTATGTCAGTCACCTCAATTCATCTCATCTTATAGGCATTATAGCATCTCACATCTACAAGAAGAAGAAGGGTGAGTTAAGTACAATAAGATATTTTGAGAGAGAGACCTCCTTCACATAACTTTTATTACAGAATATTGTTATAATTATTTTATTTTATTATTTGTTGTTGTTAAGCCTAATTTATAAATTAAACTTTATCACAATTATGCATGTAGAAGAAAAACATAGGGTATATAGTGTTTGGTACTACCTATGGGCAGACATCCATTGGGGTTCTTGAAATATAACACCTATGGATAAGGGGGGTGGACTACTGTAATTAGTTTCATACATTTGGAAGAATCAGTTCAACTCCCTAAGTCCCAATTTCCTTATCTGTAAAATAAGATTGTAGTATAAGGACTCTAAAATTTTTCCCAGTGTAACTTATGATGTTATGTTGAAAAGTTTCATTTTTACCCTACAGTCTTTTATACATGACATTATGAAAACATACTGGCAAAAATTGACTGATTCAAATGAGTAAAAGGCTTGTAAATACATGAAACAGAAGACCCACCAGATGAGCAGTCATTTAAAGTGATGTGTATAGCTCCTGTTCTAGATGAGTAAATACTGACAAAATTTTCTTTAGTCAAGTTATTCTAAATGTAGTAAGGGATAAATTCTAAATGTAATAAGGATTGGTTACTTGCATAAATTGATACATGTTGTGAGTTGAGCATTCTTTTAGCAAATATTGCTCATTTCTATTTTATAGTCTAGTGAAAAGAATATTGGGTTTACTTTCCTTAGTTTGCTACTTAAAAACCTACGTGACCTTGGCTAAATCACAAGTTTGGACTTAGTCTATCTCTAGAACTTTTTATACTTCTGTAGAAGTTATATTATGATGACAGGGATATATGGGTGAATTTGTAGAGTATAATTTTGAAGCTAGGCAAACCTAGGTTAATATGCTAGCCTGTTTAGTTTTTTTTTTCCTAACTGTGTAAACTTGGTCAAGCCATTAGGGCCACTGAGGTCACTGGGTCTCAGTTTTCTATTTGGTCAAACTTCAGTAGCTTAACTAAATAAGCACTCTCATTGATGTAACAGCACAATGCAAGTATTCCTGGTAATGAGGTCACTTTCCTCTGTGTGTCATGCAGGACCTTTACAGGGAAAGGAAGGTGATGTGGAAGACTTATTTTCTTTTTATAAAAATCTTCGCCTAGGGGTGGTACACATCACCTTTATTTATATTCCTCTGTTGAGAATTAATATATGGTTATTCATGGATGCAAGGAGAGCTACAAAATATAGCTCTCGTCTCAACAGTTCCAGAGGCCATTCCAGAAAGAAAACAAAAAAACAAAAAACTTTTTGTGGACAACTAGTACACCCTGCCACAGTAGGCATTCAACATTTTTTCATTACCCACTTTCTCCCTCTCCTGATCTGACTTCCCTCTTTAAGGATAGAGACCCTTCCCATCACTCATGTAGTTATGAGGAATGATCTCATTCCTTAGCAGAGGAATGAGAAGCAACACGAAGTTAATTCTAATAGGCAGAATTGCTGCTTTTTCAGACATCATATTCTGAATGCCATGTGCACAATCTCTTGGTACATGGCTATATGCTAATATCTGGTATGTACTTGAAAATTACTATTCTAGTACAAACTGGACTAGAAGTGTTTAGCAATAATACCAATAATAACCCTTTTCCTTGAAAATGTTTGTGACATACCATACATTTCCTGTTATAGCAAAATAATTATTGATTTATTATAATTTCCTAAATCATTCTGCATATATCATCTTCACATGTGTTTGTAAAGTTTGCTACTCATCCAAGTGCTCTTAAGAGTGAATTGACAAGTAATGCTTTAGTTCTATATGAATGAATTCAAAAGCATGGTTTGTGATTATTTTTGGATGTTTCTGAGCCAAAGCTATGTTGCAGTGTGTGTGTGTGTGTGTGTGTGTGTGTGTTTGGTATGTCACTAGAGCAATAATATGCCTCAATAAATTCATTACATTTCTTGGGAATTACTGCACATAAATAAAAACAGCCTCTAGCATTCAGCTTCATGCTGTTTTTAAGGAAATAAAATACCCTTTGTTATTCCCTGGAAGTTGTGTTTTAGTTTCTGATTATTGTCCACATTGTAGTTGTCTGTAGTATCTGTTGGTAAAAGTCCAGATGGCTGACATATAATTGATAAAAACAACTTTCATCTCATATGCAATTTTTTTGCTCTGCAGAATATGTCTAAATATTAGGCAGAGTAGACTGCCAGCCTGTATCTGTCTTCAGTGGGAACATACCATGCTGTTTTCCTCTCCTGTGGCTGTCATTATTCTCTGTACTCATGCTGTCACTGGCCAACTGATCCCCTAAAAAATGAAGACAAGGGGAGGAAGAAGCTTCCATGCTGACTTCTTCATTGATAGAATTGCCAGTGGGAACACGTTTGATTCAATTAAACAAGTGTTTATTAAACACAGTCACCAGGCTAATGCTAGAGCAAAAATAAAAGAATAATACAACATGGCCCCTGTCTGTAATAAGTTTACTCTAGGTGGGAGGATAAATTTACAGACTAGCAATTTCAATCTTCTGTTAAAAGTGCCGTATTAGTAACTTTTACATCAGAGCTATGGGAGATTACCTTCTGGTACCCCAAAATAAAACGAAACCCCAACCTTATCAGCACAATGAGATACTACTATATACCTGGCAGAATGGCACGACTTAAAATATCAAATATTGGAGAGGGTTTGGATAAAGTGGAACTCTCCCACATTATTGGTGCGAGTGCAGAATGGTACAGTTACTTTGGAAAAATGTATCCAAGTTTCTTTGAATATATAGCAACTGTAAAACCCAATAATTCTGCTCTTAAATATTTACCCAAGGTACATGAAAATATATGTCTCAAAAAAAACTTGTACAAAAACTTTGATAGCAGCTTCAGTCATATTGGTATCCAATGTGAGAGAACGGTCACAAAACCGAAAGCCACTTAACAATAAAGGGGAATATGCTATTGATCCACCAGGCAAAAGGATGACCCTCAAAAACTTTATGCTGAGTCAAAGAAGCCTTATACAAATCAATCAATAGACTGACTATCTCATTTTCATGAGGTTTTAGAACTAGAAAATCTACATGAAGAAACATCAGAATATTACAGTAGTGGTAGACTCTGGGGGCATGGGTGAGGATTGCCTGGAAACAGACATGAGGGAACTTCATGGAGTGATGGGAAGGGTCTCTATCTTGATAGGGGTTTGGGTTATACAAACGTCAAAAGTCAGCGAATGTACATGTGAAATTTTGCATTTCATTGTGTATAAATTTTACGTGAAAAGAAAAAATATTGTAAATAAGTACAGAACTCTAATTAATGAAATTCATGATACAGATTCTAGTAAAAAGCAATTTATTTCAAAATGTACCAAAAATAAATGGAAAGATTAAGAGGTAGGTAAATGGATAGACATATACTAATATAGAGCAAAATGTTAATGCAGAACATAGTGGTGGGCGTATATAGATATTCACTGAAAAAATTCTTTAAATTTCACTATCTATTAAAAATTTCATAATAAAATAGTTTAAGTAAAGAGAATAGAGCAGAAATCATTCTGATTTTATACCTATGTCATTGAAGCTCCCATGTGAATGAGTCTTATCATCTACTCCTTTATTTTTTTCTTCTTCAACCTATTGTTTTGCTTTTTCAATTTACAAATTTGCTTAGTTTTCCACTGCCTCAAAAAATACTCATCCTTAAACGTGGTCTCTCTTTGAATTACTCTCCTTCCTCTCTCAGTATATTTTTTCAGAGCGAAAGAGTATCTAAATTTGCCATCTTAATAACTTCCCTTTCTCACCCCCTCACAGCTTGGTGTTCATTCTTATTATTCAAATAAAGCTGCTCTCTCCACGGTTACCAAGAACCACCTAATTGCCAAATCCAATGTTCCTTTCTCAGTTCTCATCTGTTGCCTCTGAGGTCATAGCAACAGGCAGAGACAGCTGGTTTGGCTCAGAACATTATTATGGCTATAAAATGACAGACCCCACCAAACTGCTTCCTGTGACAGACAAATAAACTGACAGCTGAAGAAGTGCATGGACGTCACATTGCAACATCTCCTAGGACACATTTTTTCCTGCTTCTCTGTATATTTACTGCTGCTGACCATCTACAAGTAGAAAATCTTTCTTCATCCAGTTTCTATGATTTAGATTTGAGCGACTGTTTTTCTTCCTCTGTTTCGCCATTTGCTGACCATTATCAAGCTTCTGTTAGCTCCCCCTTTTCTTCTTTTGTAAATTTCTACTTTGACATGAGTATGTTTCATTAATATTAATGGCACCTATGTCTATTTTTAAAATAGTGTAAAATACTGAGAATTCAGGTCCCAGACAAAGCAGATAAGAGTGCGTGCGTGTGTATGTGTGTATGTGTCTGTGTCTGTCTGTCTGCTTAGGATCCCCAGCCTACAGGTTGGGAACCACCACTCTAGGGCATTTTTAGACTCACTTGTTTGATGACTTTCAAACTTTCCCTAAGCAAGAGATTACATTTTTAAAATTTAACATGGAACTTCAGCACTTTAAAAAATCAGACCAAAACTACACTGTTCTGGTGGTGAGGAGGTTGGAGAGAGTCTTCCAGAGGTCATTACTCACCTCAAGGTAGGCCCTGAAGTTTATCCTCAATACTCCAAAATAATGTTCCCTAAAATTTGTATGCTTACTAATCACCTGGGAATGTTATAAGGATGAAGATTCTGATTCAGCAGGTCTGGGATGGCATCTGCGAGTCTATAGTTCTAACAAGTTCTTGGGTGATACTTGTGCTTCTGGCCCACAGACCACACTTAGGGTGCAGAACAAAACTCTAGATTTCCTTGGTGCCATGTCTGAATGCAGTGTGTAAGCTTATTATATAGTCCAGAGAACACTCTGGCTTTTTTGTCCTTTAGGAGATGGATATTTGTTTCTTCAAGGATTAAGACAATACATATTTTATTGTATAATTATTCATATAATTAGAATTATTTATATAATTATTCATATAATTAGAGTTCCCATGGAACTCTTCCCCCTCCAACAGTGGCCCCCCATATATAAAATATATTATATAATGATATATATTTTATGTATAATTATTCCTCTCATATGTATTGAATTTTGAATATTCTATTTGGAATTGGACATTGGCCTAGTGGAATGATCAAGGAGACTATATCATAAACCTTCTTTTAAGAATTAAAGTAAATAGGGACGCCTTGGTGGCTCAGTTGGTTAGGTGGCTGCCTTCAGCTTGGGTCATGATCCCAGCATCTTGGGATCGAGTCCCACATCGGGCTCCTTGCTCAGCGGGGAGCCTGCTTCTCCCTCTGCCCCTCTGTCTGCCTGTGCACTCTCTCTCTCTCTGACAAATAAATAAACAAAATCTTTAAAAAAAAAGAATAAAAGTAAATAGGGGAGGAAGACATAAAGACAACAGGTTTAAGAACAGAAACAAAATCAAAACTCTTTAAGGAAACTCAACCCGTACTTGGGACTGGTAACCAGCAAGTTTAGTCACAGGAGGACTCAATAGAGGAATCAAGATTGTCAGGATGGTTAATAGTTCTGCTTGCATTCACCTGTTTTGTCCCTCTCTTACCATGGCAACCAAAAAACTCTGTTCAATAGGGAATAATGTCTGATGCAAATAGTTTCCATGAGTCGGGGGGTTAGAGCAAATGTCAGCCTGATGGTGCAATCAGCAGAAATGGTGGATTCTGTATGCAGACTGCAGAGCACTGTCTTTCATTTTCTAACTTAAAAGGGCTATTCCTCAGACTGAAGACCTCCTTCTTCTCCTCTCTAGATGGCCTTTTCTCTTTCATCTGCAACTCATTTTAAATTCTAATTGATGACCTCCATATCTTTTTTTTTAATTTATTTTTTATTTCCTACATAACAGTATTCATTATTTTTTGCACCACACCCAGTGCTCCATGCAATCCGTGCCCTCTATAATACCTACCACCTGGTACCCCAACCTCCCACCCCTGCCCCTTCAAAACCCTCAGATTGTTTTTCAGAGTCCATAGTCTCTCATGGTTCACCTCCCCTTCCAATTTACCCCAACTCCCTTCTCCTCTCTAACTCCCCATGTCCTCCATGCTATTTGTTATGCTCCACAAATAAGTGAAACCATATGATAATTGACTCTCTCTGCTTGACTGATTTCATTCAGCATAATCTCTTCCAGTCCCGTCCATGTTGCTACAAAAGTTGGGTATTCGTCCTTTCTGATGGAGGCATAATACTCCATAGTGTATATGGACCACATCTTCCTTATCCATTCGTCCGTTGAAGGGCATCTTGGTTCTTTCCATAGTTCTTAATCATCAACTTTGATCTTTCTTGAGTCTTTACTTCTGTTCTAAAGGTTCATTCATTTCTCTGCATTCATTCATTCCTTCGTTCATTCATTAATTTATTCATTCATGATATATCAATATAGAGACATAAGGAGATAGAAAGCATAAACTAGTCCTTAGAGTTCTGTGGGGAAGGTAGAAAGCCCAATAATTTCAATTCACTGTGTAACTATCAGTCCCAAATTCCCCTAGCACTTAGGGTCTCACATATTCTTTTAATCATCAGACAATATAACTTTAGCCCTCATCCCACATATTGTGGGATGCTTGGTGACCCACCTCTCCACCCCCCCCTCCCACCATTTTCAAGCAGTCTCAGGGCTCTTTCATATACCTGGATCACACTTGCTTAAAATTCCAGTCTAGTGTTAAGGACATGCTCCTTCCTGGAACTGTTATCCTGTTTCCACACAGGTATCATAGCTGTCTCTTCTATTTGCCAGTACTAGACTTTTATATAAGTACTGGACATAACAGAGGAGAACTACAGAAAGTTAGAAGGGGAAACAATGAAATATAGATGCTTGGTGGGCATTTTCTCATTGGTATCCTTCTCTACAAGTCTCAACCTCCTACCTTAGTTGTGAGTATCTCCTCTTTCCCATGGAACTCTTCCCCCTCCAACAGTGGCCCCACAGCCCCTACAATCCCCATCACCTATAAGCAATGCCATATAGCCCCTTTGTGCAGGCTTTCCTTTCCTGATCTTACACAGAGGCTTCTCTTTTCATAATCAATGCAGGTCAATTATGGTGTCATCCTAAAGAAAAGAAAGTATTCTTTTTCTCCCTAAAAAGAATTCCAATCTTTCTAGGGAAATCATCTTTAACTTAATTATAACTTTTTTTCTCTTTAGTATGTGAGAAATGCCACAAAACAACAGTAAAAATGAGCATACTATAGCTACCTACAACAGAAGCAAGTCTCAGAAATATCATATTTGGTGTAAAAGGGAAGTTACAGAAAAGCATGTGATTCCATTTTCTAAAGATTAAAAATGAATGTAAAAATGTATAGGCAGACATACATATATGACAGAATTATTTTAAAGTTTATTTTTGAAAGATAGCTCCTCATTTCCAAACAGGATAATGCTATCTCTAGGGGCTGGGAAAGGCAGTAGGAAGAGATGGACAGGAGGCTGCAGGTAGCTTTAATGTTCCAGTTCAGAACTTGGGTAGGAGCAATGAAGTTTTATTTCATTTTTATGCTTTGTAAGTGCTACATAGATTTTTTGCAAAGTGATATGATGATGAAGTATGCCCAGGGTTCTCTGGTTCCACAGATATTAAACTCATATTCAGAGCAGGGGATTAGAGGAAGCTCCCAGAGAGTATGGTTTTTGAGATAATATTGAAAGGCAAATAGCTATTTCTATCTGTAAGTTCCACTTGCAATTCAAATTCAGTATGCCTGAAATAAACTCACGTCTTCCTTTAGTTTAATCTAAGCCAACTTCTCCTATCTGTCAAAAGCTAGCTCTCCAAAATATTACAAAATAACCTGCTGATAAGACAAATTTTTATATTGCTTACCATGCTAAGGGAGAATAGTACTCCAACAATTTCAGTAACATTGCAGAGGGAGAAGGACAACATTGGGAGAGTTATTAAGATACTTAAGTCTAGTGATGATGAACATTTTTTCATGTGTCTGATAGCCGTTTGTATGTCTTCATTGGAGAAGTGTCTGTTCATATCTTCTGCCCATTTTTTCTTCATCACAAGCCATCAGGCAGATTCAAATTAAAACCACATTGAGATACCACCTTACACCAGTTAGAATGGCCAAAATTAGCAAGATAGGAAACAACGTGTGTTGAGAAGATGTAGAGAAAGGGGAACCCACTTACACTGTTGGTGGGAATGCAAGTTGGTGCAGCCACTTTGGAGAACAGTGTGGAGATTCCTCAAGAAATTAAAAATAGAGCTTCCCTATGACCCTGCAATTGCACTACTGCGTGTTTACCCCAAAAATACAGATGTAGTGAAAAGAAGGGCCATCTGTACCCCAATGTTTATAGCAGCAATGGCCACGGTCACCAAACTGTGGAAAGAACCAAGATGCCCTTCAACAGACGAATGGATAAGGAAGATGTGGTCCATAGACACTATGGAGTATTATGCATCTATCAGAAAGGATGAATACCCAACTTTTGTAGCAACATGGACAGGACTGGAAGAGATTATGCTGAGTGAAATAAGTCAAGCAGAGAGAGTCAATTATCATACGGTTTCACTTATTTGTGGAGTATAACAAATAACATGGAGGACATGGGGAGATGGAGAGGAGAAGAGACTTGGGGTAAATTGGAAGGGGAGGTGAACCATGAGAGACTATGGACTCTGAAAAACAATCTGAGGGTCTTGAAGGGGCGGGGTGTGGGAGGTTGGGGGAACAAGGTGGTGGGTATTAGAGAGGGCAAGTATTGCATGGAGCACTGGGTGTGGTGCAAAAACAATGAATACTGTTACGCTGAAAAGAAATTTAAAAAATTAAAATTAAAAAAAAGAAATGCAAAAAAAAAAAGATACTTAAGTCTAAAGGATGATTCTGAAATTATGTTGAAATCAGTGTAGGATAGACGTGTGGGGAAGGTGTGCTTGAATAGAACTGAGTAAAGGTCATAATTGATAGTGTAGAATTGGTGGACACAGGAAAAGGAAGATTTTGATGTAAAGGTTTAGTCCGGGAACGCATACTGTTGTTTGATGCTTTCTATTGAAGAATTGAAATTCTTGGAATGAATAATTCATAATTTTTCATCACAGTAATGAACTTGTTTAATAAAGTAATTTGCAACTTTTATCTTCCTAAGAGTTTCTTGGAATACTAAAACTTTCTTGGTGAGGACAGTTGAATAGTAAAGTCATGTTAATGCAGACAGTAGGCTATATTGATAGATTCAATTTTCACTAATCCTTTCTATGTCATTCAATGGCAGCATTAGTTATCCAGTGAGGAGAAGGTGATTAAATTTAGAAATATTGCCTCTTCTTCCTGGTCCTGCCACTGACAATGATGAGTCATGGCACATCTTTAAATCTCGCTTTTGATACCTTTAGAAAGCGGGACTATGTTTCCCTTTAAAAATGGGTGATAGATTTAAATGAAGAAAGTGTAGTAGTATTACAGTATTAGCTCACCCTAAATCTTATAGGGGAGGAGAATATCTTTCTCTTCTACTCTTCTAAGTTCTTAATGGAGGGTCTTATAACAAAAGATGGATTAACAAGAGAAAAGCATACAAATTTTAAATATAAATTTTACATGACATAAGAGCCTTCATAAAGAAATGAAGACCTGAAGATGTGGTTGAAACCTGAGTGGTTTTATGCTAGGTTTGAGGAAGAATGGAAATGTGTGAAGGAAATGTGATAATTGATGATCTTTTTTGTTGTTGTTCTAAGTGTAGTAAACCAGGGAAAACAGCAAGGCCAGATTCCTCTTGGGGTCTTAGAGAAGCATGTTCGCTTACTCCAAGTATGAGGAAAACACCTCACAAGAGGGTTTTGTGACCTGCTTCAGGAGAAGTTCAGAAAGTCCTTCTTGTACCTCCCATTTCTCAAATTCTTTCAGCTTGAAATATTCAGTATGCCAAGGTGCTGTATTTTGGGTAGTATGTCCTGAACCCTGTCAATCCCAACCACCCACCACCTGTAGAGTTGTCAGAAAATCAGCCCTGAATGTAGACACCTTTCCCAGCATGGGGCAATGCAGGCATGTTTCTCGTTATGTGTTTAAAACTTTCCACATAATGCTGAAAAAAAAAATCATAGTCTACTTAGAACAGAATTAAAACAAAGCTATTGATCTTAGATTTAAATTCTACCTGGAATTTGTCATTTCTGCCAATGCACTCAGCTTACTCAATATTATAATTGACTGAGGTTCTATGTATCTATCTTGCTTTTCTTTCTTTCTTTCTTTTTTTTTTTTGGATCACTTTAGCATTCAGAATGAGCTAATTCTGCTTCAGTCACGCTTGATGAGAACTGGTGATTCAACTGTTGCAAAACTTTGAAAGTGTTCATTAATTCAGGCTTAATTAATGCAGAATGACAATTAAACTTTTATGGAGTATATGTCATCAACATGAATACCATGCATTTATTATACTCCTGAATATTGGGATGAATACAAATGAATTTCAATGACCAAAAAACTTAAAAAGTTACCCCAGTTGGATAGCTATGGATATATATGAAATGTGCCTCATGTTACTGAAAGAGATTTGAAACTACATTTTATAACCTATGATCTAAATGCAGAGAAAGCACTATATTTTTATTAACGTAATGGCAGCTTTTCTTATGAAATCAGCCTCTGGAAAAAAAAAAGGCATAGATAATTTCTTTAACATCTTGCTCAATAATTTATATGTTCTAAAAATATTAGAATTCTAGATTCATGATATTAAAAATTCAGTCCATGATTTCAAGAATATTTAGTGTTTCTTAAACTCAAATGTCTGTTCTTTTGTGTTAAGTGAAACAGCTGTACTTTCCAGAATCTAAACCAGCATAAGGTGAATGACAATGTGAAATATGCCTGTTCATTTCAAAATTGCATGGTTTCATCAAATCCTAGGCTTATATTCCAGGTTCCAGTATTCAACAAAACCAGAAGTTTGCCATGGCAACTGCTATTTCCTTTTTTTTTATATATAAATCACCAGACTAACAGGAGGGAACCATCATGTCAGGATGCTCTTCCAACTCATATAGAACTAGATTTTTATTGATGTTCATTTCTTAAGATAATGGAGGTTGAATGTTAAAAACTTTGGTTTTGATTAAAATTTACAATCAATAAACTGATACTATCTCATAAATGAAGAATGTAGTCCATAACTTGCAAAATGACTGTAGAATTCTGTTTCTATATAGCTTACTATTCCATTTAATGGGGGACCAACCCACTTTTTGGGTAGGAAAATGAAAGTTTGGAATCTGTACCTTAGTTTCCTAGCTAAGTGCCTATACACATTTGGTCTCTTCATTACTTTGCACCCATACCAGTCACATGATCTAGTAACAAGATCAGTCATCATTTTATTCACAGACTATTTAAAGAGGCCTGGGTAAAACTAATAGTTATCATAGGAAAGTTCATAATAGGATAGACTTATAGGAGAAATGAGCATTTTCCTGAAAATTCATATATAGTAAACAATTTCACAGAAGAAGGAAAATTATTTAGGAAATACATTTTTTATTAAAAACCTAAGAAGTAAGATATAGTTGGGTCAAGCGATAGGCAACTGTAAAGACTTTCTTAAATAATTATGTTCAAAAATATATCACATCTTTGGTTAAGCATCCAATTCTTGGTTTCTGCTCAGGTCATGATCTCAGGGTCCTGAGATGGAGCCTCACGTTGGGATTCATGCTCAATGCAGAGTTGGCTTGGGTTTCTCTCCCACCCCCTCTGCCTCACTCTCAAATAAGAAAAAAGAAAAAAACATCTTTCAATGATCTGTTCTATATGACATTCTGGAAAGGCAAAACTATAGAGACAATAAAATGGTAAGTAGTTCCCATGGTTGAAGGGGAGCCAGAGGAGAGATGGATAGGTGAGCACAGGGGATTCCTAGGGCAGTGAAGCTATGATAATTTCAGGGTGCATACATGAGATTATGCATTTATCGAGACCCATAGACATTTACAGCACAAACCTTAATGTATTCAATTTAGGGGAAAAAATTTAGGAAGAAGTTATGGGATCCCAGGAAAGAATGCAGAGTATGACAAGAAAATCTAACCGTATTACAAATATGTAAAACAACCACTGTCTTCCTTGAAATAACCCATAGGTCCAGTCTTGTCATAATAAAAAACATCAAACAAATCCCAGTTATGGGGACATCCTACAGAACTCCTCAAAATTGATAAGAACATCATCAACAAGAAAAGTATGAGAAACTTCTATGGCCAAGAAGAGCTAAAGAGATATGAAAACTAAATATAATATAACACCCTAGCGAGGATCCTGGAACAGAAAAAGGATGTTAGGCAAAAACTAAGGATATATGGATAAAATGTAGACTTCAGTTTCCAATAATGTATCAATATTGGCTTATAATTGTAATCAATGCACCATCCTAATCTGTTAGTCATAGGGTAAACTGATTGTGGAATATATGGGAACTCTATACTATGCTCTTGATTTTTCTGTAAATCTAAAACTTCTAAAACATAAACCTGTTTTTTAAAATACTAATTTGATGCACTGAAACCTTTGAAAGTCACAAAGTGTTTTTGCATTTGTCATTTTACTTATTTTTGTAGTAATTCTCTGAAGCAATTTTTGTTATTTTCATAAAATAATTTCTTGATTAAAGCTCAGATCAGTTTTTCTTTCCATAGCTACAATTTTAGTAGTTTAGAAACCTAGAGGTATAAAGAGCTTCAAACAGTTTTCAGAAATAAGTATATCTATGTTAAATACTGGAATGTCAGTTGCTTTCTCCTTTTCTTCTCCTATCCCCTCCTTTTAAAAACAGATCTCTCCTTTTCATCCAAGGCTGCTGACAGCAAGTCCCTTTGGTGGAGCCACACCTGATATCTAACCATCTGAAGACCTCACCAGTAATCCCACCCTGTTGGAGTTTCCTACTTAATTGTCTATCATCCACCACACAGTCAGTGTCTTGGGGCAGGCACACTGTGTCCCCACAGACTTGTGCAAGCATAGCATGTAGTATACATTCAATATATGTTTGAAGAAACCAAACTTCAGTCTGCTTAGGGAACTGTGAGCTAATACAATTAGAGAGCTAATGTCCCTGTGCTTGTTAAATGCCATAAAGGAGGGTATGCACATAGGAATGTCAATTCTTATTATTTACGGTAGTTGTGTTCTGTAAAATCACTGCAAACACTGAATTGGTAGATACTGAACAACTGTGCATGGAAAAAATACAGAGTTAATTTCCTGAAACACTTTGGTCATGGTATTTTTGTCAATTGATCAATACATAACCTGGTTTTATATGTGCTTCTGTTTCCATATGCTTTATTTAATATATACTCTTGATTAATTAACAGTGAACTCAGGACCCACAGCACTGTAACAAATGCCTGAGAGAAGCTAATTATTTAGCACAGGTATTTCATATATATATATTTTTTTTTTCCATAAGGCACAGCATCACTTTTTTTACACTTCAGCACAACCCTTGGGGTCCATTTTAAACAGCAAAATAACCAACAGAAAGCACAAAGGTTTGAAGAACATGGCACTAAATTCACAATGTAAGGGCTGAAATGAGGAGGCAGAGTGTCATCTCATTCTACATCAGCTGGTAATGTGCACGGCAGGTGACTCAAGTTTTTCACCTCTCTGTATAAACCTGTGAATGACTTCAAAAGTCTTACATGTAGTGATTTTGAGATTACAAATAAATTTTAGGAAGTAAATGAATTTGAAAATACAGAATGTGTGAATCATGAAGATTGGTTGTACTTCACAGCTTCTAGAACCTGATTGCTCAGACAATAATTTCCCAATTGCTATGTAATGGATCTTTGAAAGGCACCAGCACTTGGCACCAAGGTGCCTGATTTCTGTTCCCCTGCCTTATATTTCCTGATTAGATGAGACAGCTCTAACCAAGGCACTCTATCCTAAGGGCAAATGGAAGGGAGCAAATATAGGGTAGCACTATTCATACAGGATCCTGTTGAACCATAAATCTTATAAATGGACAGGATCTCAAAGTTCATCTGTTTTATTTCAAATATACTCCAAATGTAGAAACTGAGACACAGATGCATTAAAGTGGCTTGCTTAAAATTACAGCAATGCCAGAAAAATAGCCATGTCGCACAGTTTTTACTTTGCTGGTACATTGTGTTATGTGTTGGTAGGTTTCTTTGTTTGTTTGCATATTGATTTACATTTACTGAAAGTTACCATGTGCAAGGAAATGTATGACTGCCTGTCCTCAAGAAGTCTACAGTCTAGAAATTCTATGCACAGACTCTCCCTAGACTCAGATTTTTTTTTTTTAAAGTGCTCTACCAAATTGTTGGCTTTAAAGTTTTGTTAACTCATTTAATGCATAGGTCTTGGACAATATCCACCAGGCAGACAGTATGTCTAATATTTTTACCTACAGATTGATTACAAGCCCTCTTCCCTTTTTATTCTGCATCCCATCCCTAGGAGAAAGACTTGGAAATTCATATTCCAATTCAGATTTCTCTTCTGAGCTTCAAACTAATATATCCAACTGTCTACTTGGCATCTCCACTTAGATTTCTTAAGTGTATCTCAAATTGAACATATCTCAAAGTAAAATTGTACTCTCCACTCCCCACCCACCCCCAACATACTCTAGAAACCTGGGAGCCCTTAACACTTATGTTTTCCATACCACCCACATTTAATCGCCAAGACCTGTTGAGTGTACCTCCAAAATGTATTATGAATTCATCTAGATCTCTCCATCTCTGTATCAAACACCCAAATCCAAGCCACTGTTACTGTCTAGGACACTGCATGGCTTCTTCACTGCTCTCTGCACTCCATTCTTGTCTCTCTAAAATGTTCTTCACACAGAGGCCAGAGTTAATTTTTTTAAACTGTAAAGAATATAATATTGCTTTACAGCTTTAAAAATCTCCAGTAGTGCTTGCTATATAGTTCAAAAAAGGTCCTCAAACTCCCTAAGATGATCTTCAAATATTTGTATGTGATGCTCCCTCACCCCCTCACCTGTCTCTTCAGGATAAGCGCTGGCTGTTCTCCTCACTCTGCATTTTAGCTGTCCCAGCCCTCCTTCATGTGCTCAAATGCCCCACACCTTCTCCCAGTTTAACACCTGCAAATATGAAACACTTTTCACCTTTAAAAATTCTTTCTTAGAATATTAGTTAAGACAATTCCTGCTTATATTTTAGATCTCAACTTAAACATCATTTCTTCAGTGAGACCTTTTCTGACTTTCCATTTAAATTAGAACTTCTTGTTACACACTATATACCTGGTCTTTCCTTCCATAGAATTTATTCTAATCATAATTATAAGTCTATTTTGTAATACTTTGTGTCCTATCTCCCTTTCTTCACAGTATATTCCATGTAGAAATCCTGTATATCCATAATCCATGTATAATCCACAATATATTCCATGTAGAAATCTATGTCTCCCTCTCCAGTGCTTAATTCTCAGTGTGTAGTACAGGACTTTGCCAGCATTACTCTCTGAAAATAACTGTTGAATTAATAAATATGCTGACAGAGCTATTATTTTTTTATTTAGATATGACATACATATAGTAAAATACATAGAGTGACTAATATTAAGGATATAGCTTGATTTTTAAATATATGTATATATCTGTTTACCAATACCCATGTCAACATGTAAAACATTATAATTGTTATTATAACGTTCATTCCTTAACTTGGAAATTTCAGTTATGAGCCTCAGCTGTGTAGTATGGTAGTTTAGAACAGTGTTTCTAAAAATTTTAATGAGCAAAGAATCACCTAGGGACCTTATTAAACTACAGACTCTGATATATCACATCAGAGATTGGGCCCAAGACACTGAATCTCTAACAAGTTTCCTGGTCAAGCTAGTGTTGCCAGTTCATGAACCACACTATGAGTAACACTCTTTCAGAGAAGGGATATATGAATGGGCAAAGGACTGGGTTTGAGTCCTGGCTTTGCTATTTGGTAGCTCTGTGAAGCTAGGTCAATTATTTAACTTCTCCACAACTCTTTCTTTTATTATTTGTAAAATAGGAGCAATAATATCTACCATGCCAGGACTGTTGTAGGGTAAACGGAGATGATGTATGGCACAGTGTTTGGTGTGCAATATGTGACGTATCACTACTGTCATATCTTGCATAGAACACTGACAAGTACTCCACACCAATGGATGAGGTTTCTTATCCGTAAAGTTAGATGGCACTTCATCACTAAATCCTCTTCTAGTATTCATCTTCCTTGTATAATACAGTCATCTTTTTAAAGAAATTTCCTCACCATAGCATATACGCTCCCCAGTGTCCATCACCCAACCACTCCATCCCTTCCACTTCCCTCCGCCCAGCAACCCTCAGTTTATTTCCTGAGATTAAGAGTCTCTTATGGTTTGTCTCCCTCTCTCATTTCATCTTGTTTCATTTTTCCCCTCCCTTCCCCAATGATCCTCTGTCTTGTTTCTCAAATTCCTCTTGTCTTTCTCTGACTGACTTATTTCACTTAGCATAATACCGTCTAGTTCCATCCATGTCATCTTTTATACTTAAGAAGAAAATGTGGAAAAAATCAAGAACACTGTTTAGTAGAGGGAGGTGTGGTTGAGAATCTTAAAACAATAGTGAAAGAAGTAAAACATCCAATTAATAAATGTTTATGGAATGCCTTCTCTGAGTGAGCCCTTGTCCTAGCCCTTAAGGAACTCACAGCTTAATGCAGAGATAGAAGATAAATATTTGAGCTAGTAGTAGTTTGGTAGGGGAACTCAGTACTCTGAGAAGTCATTTCTATTTACCTGATATAAAAGCTTTTATAAAACAGGCTCAGCAGAACCAATAATATCCCTGAGACTTGTGTAGAGTTAATTTACTTTTGGTTCTCTGCCCAGTTCTGTCAATTAAACACAGGGTCTTAAGTTCTTTTTTATTTTCCCAATTAGGTTAATAGAAAAAGATTTCATACAAATTCCTTAGGCTGGAACCCAAAGCAATTCACAGATGGATAACTGGCCCCCTTGGTTGCCTAACCCCCACCCACCATGCCCACTCCACAGATCTTTGCTTCAGCTTTACCAGCAAGATCCATTCCCATAAATGGGGTCATTCTCTCTACTATTCCCAGATCTTTGGTCTTGTTCCCTTCGCTTGAAGCCCTTCCCCCTAAATCCCATTTATTCTTCAAGAGTTACATTAAGCATCTCTTATTCCAGGAAATATTTCCCAATTCCAAATTTGAGTTAATTGCACCTTGCTTTTGCTTTTGTGTAAATTTTTTGTTAAATCATGGCTTAGAGTCTACTATAATCTTAGGTTTACTGGATGACACTGCACTAACTATTACCTTTAAAGAATAGTCCTGAGTCTTACCTTTCTCTGCCTCCCACATGCTAAGCAGTAGGTCTACACATGGAGGTCCATAATCCATAATCATGCCTGTAGAAGGCAAATAAAACTTCACTCCTCATGCAAAAAGCTACATGGAAAGACTTGAAACATCATCACTATTAGTAGTAGTAGTATTTTACATTTGACTAAATTCTAAAGGAGACAACAACAACAACAAAAAAAAAAAACCACAATGGCAGGTTACAATGTTAGGAAGAGCCAAGACAAACGGAATGGCAAAATTTAAGATTGGAATTTAAGCAGCAAAATACAGTGGAGGAAAATGCAGATGAAATAACTGAGAGAAAATAACAAAGCTGGAAGAATTCTATAACTAAGGTATTCAGAGAAACAGAGATCTGTGAATTGGGTGTGTGGGCAGTGAGGCTAAAAGATCCAGTTGTATCAGAAGGCATTTTGAATTGTCTTTGTGGGTATAGGCTGGGATTTTTTTGTTTGTTTGTTTTTGCCTTTTTTGGGGGGAAAGCTTCTTTGGTGTTTGCTCTTGAGAGATGAGTCCCAGAGAGGGTGTCTAGATGAAATCCAGAGGAAAGCTGAATGAAGAAGAGAACATCAGAGAGCATCATGTTTCTTTCTAGGCTGTGGAGACTAGACCTCTAGAGCAACACTGCTCAATAATAAATAATATAAATCTCTTGAATTTCATTTTTGTGGACCATTCATCCATCTGAGATAAACATGAAGGAGACAAAAAGCCAGCATTCCATTGCAGAGTTTGGCTGCTCTGACTTACAAGCCTTTCTGTAAGTTACATTCCATGAGAACACAGACATATCCATTCATTTGCATCTTGTCTATCTCTGTTTTCACAGGACTGACCACATTAGAGCTGAGTAGGACAGAGAGGGATCTTATGGCTGGTAAAGCCTAAAGCATCTGTCAGGCTCCTTGCAGATAAGTTTGCTGTCCCCTGTTCTAATCTCACACATTTCTCCTTTCTGTAACAATGTAGACAGGAAAGCCACAAACCCAATGAAAGTGATAAATCAAAACTCGAGTTGCAGTCCATGTACCATCTGATGTGTTTTTGTCTTTCAGATTGTGGACAACTATACATTAGTTCATGAAAATTTTGTTACATGCAAGCTGCTACCAAAAACAAATACTATGATGTTTCATTTTATTATTATACGAATTTAGATAAAATGAAGAACAGTAGAGGGGATTTTTATGTATCAGTATAAGGAGAATTCATATCCTGGGAATTTTGAGGCAGTAATTTGCAATAGAAAAAAAGCCTTAATAAGTATATATACTTAGACCTATGTACAGAAAGTTAAATCTACATACTTATCTTGAAAGAAATATGAATATGCAAGGAGATTTAGCAATTAGAACATTTGTGTATGTTATAAAAGATTTGAAATAATCTAAGTATCCAACAATAGAGGATTTGATCAGTAAATTAAGGTTTACTTATATACTAAAATTGATATGCAATGTATGCATTAAAAGATTTTAAACTATTTACAAACATGAAAAGATTTTTAACTTGCCATTTGCTATTAGCAAATATATAAAACTAGAAGGATAGAACAAAATACTAGTAGATGTTATCAGTAGATGGAAAAATTAGGAATGAGTTAGTTTTTCTTTTTCTGTTGTGTATTCCCATAATTAATATGTACACTTGAAAAATAATAGAAAATACACCACTCCCAATACACACATATATACTACATTTTTTCCATAAATATAATAAATATTCTTGAGGGGAGACCATGTCTAGAGAAGGTACTCTGGAGTTTGTACCAATTTCCCTACCTCCTGGGGTTTATACTTCAAATATATGCATCTTGAAACACACACACACACACACACACAGAGACACACACACACACACACACACACTCACACACACACACATAAATAGGAGGCAATACCACTTCCTGTTTTCTTGTTCCTCCCTTCACTGAAGTTCTGACCTATGAATTCCTTGGATCTCTTTCCTATGTGTATACATGCTATCCAACTAGAAAAAATACTGAATATGATTTATTTATATTCTTGTCTATAAATAGTCCTGAGTAAAGCCAGATTCCCTATTTCCATACTTTCCAAACTAATATGAGTTATTAATTACTTTCCACTATTGAATGAGATAAATCTCATAAGTAATTACTTCATTTCTATATAAAAGAGACATAACCAAAGATAAAAAATATAAGGGAGGGGCACCTGGGTGGCTCAGAGAGTTGGGTCTCTGCCTTCGGCTCAGGTCATGATCTCAGGGTCCTGGCATCTAGCCCCGCATCGGGCTCTCTGCTCAGCGGGGAGCCTGCTTCCTCCTCTCCCTCTGTCTGCCTCTCTGCCTACTTGTGATCTCTCTCCCTGTCAAATAAATAAATAAAATCTTTAAAAAAATATATAAGGGAAAAAGAGGGTAGTTTTGGGTGAAGATTTTCCATTTTTTCCACTTTTTAAATAAAAGATTTTATTTATTTGACAAAGATCACAAGTAGGCAGAGAGGTGGAGCGGGGGAAGAAGGCTCCCTGCCGAGCAGAGAGCCTGATGTGGGGCTCGATCCCAGGACCCTGAGATCATGACCTGAGCCGAAGGCAGAGGCTTAACCCTGGGCCACCCACGTGCCCCATTTTTTCCACTTTTTATCTCATGAATCAGAATCATGAAATAATTATTAGACTTTTCTTGACATTCTGAGTTTTCAACAATTTTTTTGAGATAAAGTTAGGCACCCTGGTATGATTTCCTCATCTCAACTGCTCTGATATTCTTTTGTGATAAAATAATGTTCGGTATTTAGTTTCATAGGAACTTCTCTATAAAAGATTTATTCTAAGTTTAAGTATAAAGGGCCTCCTTATAAGTTCAGCAAATTTTTAGGATGCCTGATTGGGCTCAGTCTGTTAAGTGTCTTTTTTTTTTTTTTTAAACTTATTTACATTTGATTCGTTCACATGCAGTGTATCATTCGTTTCAGATGTAGAGTTCAATTATTCATCCACAATGTATAAAACCCAGTGCTCGTGACATCACGTGTCCTCCTTACTGCCCATCACCCAGGTACCCCATTCCCCCGCCCCCCCCCCGGCAACCCTCAGTTTGTTTCTTATAGTTGAGAGTCTCTTATGGGTTTTCTCCCTCTCTGATTTTGTCTTTGATTTCAGCTCAGGTCATGATCTCTGGGTTGTGAGATCAAGCCCTGCATCAGGCTCTGCACTGGGAAGGGAGACTGCTTGGGATTCATTCTCTCTCCTTCTCCCTCTGCCCCTCCCACATACAACATCCCCCACCCTCATGCTTGCTCTTCTGCTCTCGCTCTCTCTCTCTCTCTCTCTCAAAAAATAAATAAAGTTCAGTAAATTTTCAGAAAAGAACATCATATCCTTATTGCCTTAAATTATGAAACATCAATAGTATACATGTCATAAAGTTATTATAAATTTGAGAAATGTACTTAAGATACCAACGGTGTTGCTTGACAAGCTACATCATTCAGCATATAGTTGCTAATTTGTTGCTCCTTATTTTTGATCAAACATGTTATCTGGCAAAATAAAATCAAAACTAGTATGTTGCCCAACAATTTCATTTTCAACTGATTATTGTGAACAACATAAAAAACAACTTCCAGGTACTTAGTTGGATTCTAGGGAACAATTTATTTCCTTCTTCTTTTTTTTTTTTTTTTAAGATGTATTTAATTATTTTGATAGAGGGATAGACAACATGAGCAGGGAAAGCAGCAGACAGAAAAAGAGGGAGAAGCAGGCTCTCTGCTGAGCAAGGAGTCTGATGCAGACTGGATCCCAGGACCCTGGGGTCACAACCTGAGCCAAAGAAAGCCTCTTAACTGACTTAGCCCAATTTCTTAGGTGACAGTTTCAAAGCTAAGATACGGCTTCATTTCCTCTTCACCTTTTTCTGTTTCTCTCTGAGGTAAACATGGTAAGTCACCCATCTCTTTCAAAAGGCCAGAGGATTGAACTAAGAAGCAGGATATGATTCTAAGTATTATGGGAATCTTTGTTTCTGAGAGAGTGTATGTGTGTGCTTGTGAAGGTCCATGCTGTCAAACAGCTGCAGCAAGACTCTGGCCAGGTGCTGCCACCCTGTTCATATAACACAGGGGAAAACTTTTGTACCAGATTCTGAAATGAAAAACAAGATGCTCTTGCGCAGGATTGCACATCTTGTGTCAGTCTGAACCTCAGCTTTTTCCCACCCATCTGGAGTTTAGAGAGAGTCTTACCACATCAAGCTCAAAGCAGAAACACTAATCACCTCCACAGTTTTTAATGCCTTGTTTTTCTCCACCACAAAAACGTTTATCTCTGCTGAAATACTGTTTTTCCTAAAGCCTAGACTTGGTATTTACTTCCTCAGTCTCTGCATGTTAAATGACTTCTTGCAATTCTTGGATGAATATGGGCATGGTTGTATAATACAAAAATCATTTAAAAGTTTAGCAGAAGATTTTAAGTGGGGGTACATAAAAGGCTTATTTCCTTTAAGACTTATCTCTTGGTACATAGAATCAGATGAATTGCCAAGGGGGGAAATAAATCCCATCTCTGATTTAGTGCCCAAAAGTGATTAATGCTTTGAGTATACTGGTTGCTTTAAAAAAAAATTTGTGGCTTTGCAGCTTTCATCAAGTTTCACTTTTATCCTTATATTTAGGCTGATGTTTCCATTAAGTGAATTAGGCAAATGTGTAATAAGCCATCTACATATTACATAAAAGTATTATCACTCTGGCCTACAAAGTACCTAACAGCCTGTGAATAAATAGCTCATTGAACGCTACCTGGAAGGTAATATCTAATCATTGAACAAACACTCACCCACGTTGATACATTTTGAGAGAAAAGAGGGCTCGGGAACAAAGGGTCTGTAACTAGAAAAGAGGTACCAATAAACATATATGGGAGAGATATTAGGTATTAATATTTTAGATTATAGAGAAAATATTTATGAAAGGAAAATATCAAATACCAAGACCATATTTTATTATATAATTTTGCTTAGATATAACCTATTAGCCATTTTTTTAAAATGTAGAAATTGGATGTAATGATTTATGATTTTCTGGGAGCCATTAGCCAAAGATGTCTATATATTCTCAACTTCAAAAGGGAAAGGCCATTCTCTAAAAGTTTTGGTTTGATCATCTGGGTAAATGGAGATGCCATCATCCCAAAATAAGAGATATTGGGATTGGTGCAGAGCTGGGTGGGGTAAAGGGAGTTCAGTTTGGGACAAGAGAAATTTGAGAAGCTTGAGGGATTTCTAAGCAGCAATGCCAAGTTAAAATGAGAGCCCAAAGGCACTATCTGGGCCAGAGGTAGACATTTTCAAGTCCTTGGCAAATAGGGTCTCAAAGCCAGCAAAATGAATGCAAAGCAAGACACAGAAGTTCAGGACAAAGTCTTGAAGTTAAAAGCATCCTTAGGTTTAAACACGGACGGCAGTTCACATGTCGAGTGTAGGCGCCTCACCTACATTCATCATCCTTACTCAGTGCAGTTTTATGAGGAAGAGCCATCATTTCCATTTTCTGAATTAGCAAGTGAGGTCCCCAAATCATAAAGTCACTAGTCCAAGGCCACACTGCTAGGAAGTACCAAAACTGGGAATTGATAAACATATATTTTTATCCCCAGGGGTACAGGTCTGTGAATCACCAGGTTTACACACTTCACAGCACTCACCAAAGCACATACCCTCCCCAATGTCCATAATCCCACCCCCTTCTCCCAAACCCCCTCCCCCCAGCAACCCTCAGTTTGTTTTGTGAGATTAAGAGTCTTTCTGCACTTCAACAGACGAATGGATAAGGAAAATGTGGTCCATATACACTATGGAGTATTATGCCTCCATCAGAAAGGATGAATATCCAACTTTTGTAGCAACATGGATGGGACTGGAAAAGATTATGCTGAGTGAAATAAGTCAAGCAGAGAGAGTCAATTATCATATGGTTTCACTTACTTGTGGAGCATAACAAATATCATGGAGGACATGGGGAATTGGAGAGGAGAAGGGAGTTGGGGGAAATTGGAAGGGGAGGTGAATCATGAGAGACTATGGACTCTGAAAAATAATCTGAGGGGAATGAAGTGGTGGGGGGGAGGGAGGTTGGGGTACCAGGTGGTGGGTATTATAGAGGGCACAGATTGCATGGAGCACTGGGTGTGGTGCAAAAATAATGAATACTGTTATGCTGAAAATAAATAAATTTAAAAAAACAAAACAAAACTGGGAATTGGACACAAGTCTGTTTTGTCCCAAAGCACCTATGTCCATGAGCACAACATGCTCTGTGTCATCCCTTTTATATTCTGTATGTGTTGTGTACTTCTGTTGTATAAAGCACCTCACTTTAATCCTCACAACAACTCTGCAGGAAGGTATTCTTATCTCAGTTTTGCTGCTAAGGAATCTGAGAGTCACACGGCTCCAGTGATATATCTTGGGACAGATGGCTAATTCTAGGGAAGCAGGATTCATACCTACGTACCCCTGTATGTCACATTGCTTCTTTGGTCCAGAGAGGAGAGGATGAAGATCTCTTAGGTGCCTTCCTGGAGGAGAAGTGCGTAAGCTGGAGACTGATGTAAAAATTTCTTTGAGGACTGAGGATTCAAAATAATACCAAGTGTTTTAGATTAGATGTTAAGGGAAACCTTTCCTGATTTTTCCTCTAAGAAGTAATGGATTTGTCAGGACCCTGTTATTGTCAGAGTAACACTAAAAAATAGAATACTTCTAGAAATTGATAGGCAAATATATCCGGCCTTGGTATTCTCCAAGAGGAGAAGTTTAGACTAAAAGGTCCTCATGTTCCCCTAACCTTAAGATGTCTATAATGTATGAAGTTCAGGTGTCTCACACATTTTCCCAGCTTACTGGACAGAGCATCCTGTTCCAATTGTGCATAAAGCCTAGAGATGAGGACAGACTGCCAGACTGTCAATTAAGCAAATTTTTAATATATTTTTTTTATTTTTTAGATTATTTATTTATATTTTTAACTCCTGGAAGATGCTCTTGTCCCACTTGTTTTCCCCAGGTCAAATGAATCAGGATTAACATACCTTCTTTAGAAACTATCCTGATTTCTAAGTTACTTTATTCTCTTCGTCTGCTCAGACTGATGAGAGATGCATGGTACTATGCAACTAATTTAGACAGTAATTACTGTTAATTTTCCCTCCCTATTATAGCAGAGGCAATGCTGAAGTTCAGAAGACCCGACTTTGGCCTCTGTCTATGCCATGGTTTTGTAAATTTCCAACCCTGTAATGTGGTGACGAATTTTGCTTAAAGCAGGTTTAATTACCTTAGAAAACCTCAAGGAACAGTCAGATGGAAGAAATTTGTTACCAGTTTCACTCAAAATAGCCCAAAGGGATTGAAGGAGAAAGATGAATATTATAGACAGTTTGTTACCTAGCAGGGCAGAAAGATAATAAACTTGGCTCCTTTTCCAGCTGAACTGTAAAAATCATAATCTTTCCCTTGACGGAGATTCACCAAATCAGTCTGGCAGTCTTTGGATAGCCTTGAACCTAGGGTTACTGGCAAGGATAAATGAAAATTGCACATGGCTGGGGTTGATCTATTGACCCTCCTTTCAAAGCCCTGCTCTGAAGAGGAAGATACTTTTATTTAAAAAAAAAAAAATGCAACTTTTCAAGAACCATGTTCATTCAGAAAGACCCTGGTATTGACCAAGTCAGAGGCCCCATATTCCTTTTGAGGAGGTGGTTGTAATAAAATATATGTTTGAAAGCATAATTGAGACTGGAATTTAAAAGGAATGAGATGAATATGAATATTTTGTTTGGGTACCTAACTTAATAAACTCTCCTATTTCCATTCTGACTAGATGATGTCTCAGTGGCATCATTCTCATTGTGTTACTGGACACAGACCTGGGCATGCATGTAAGGAATGCTTCCCCCACACTCACAGATAATTAGTATGCAGACTGCTATGGTATAGATTTCTAAGATGGCACACATTTGGTGATTTCTACATGTAGTTGCTGTCTAAACATGCATGTACATTTAAACTGTTTTAGGCACCAACGTTGGTCAGTCATCTATGTTCAACTACTTTCATAAAAGCTCTATCCTGGATCACCTTTTGTTTCATATTAAATATCCATAGGCATGGGCACCATTGTGTTAGTTTTATCATGTAAACAAATTGTTGTCATAGAGATCTTAATTCATGGAGAAGAGGAACATTACACAAAGACTACTGCTCATAGCTAATGTTTATGGGAAGGTTGCTGTTAATATATAGGCACCAAGTTTAAGGACTATGACTACTGTTTGATAACCAGAAAAGGGTGAACCATTGCCAGGGTCACCTGGCTTGCAGTGGGTCTCCCTGGAGGTCATGCCTTTGACCACTAGGACTATCATGTTTCCGGATGTGAGGGCGATCTGGCTGCGACATCTGTCACCCCATTGATCGCCAGGGTTGATTCGGCTGATCTGGCTGGCTAGGCGGGTGTCCCCTTCCTCCCTCACCGCTCCATGTGCGTCCCTCCCGAAGCTGCGTGCTCGGTCGAAGAGGAAGACCTTCCCCGATAGAGGAGAGGACCGTTCTTTGGTCAAGGGTATACGAGTAGCTGCGCTCCACTGCTAGAACCTCCAAACAAGCTCTCAAGGACTATCATGTTTCCCATGCAATATGTATATCAGCTCTCTACATTAGGATAAATAAAATGCTCTCTGAATTTTCCCCCTACTTTAATGTCAAGAATATCTTTATTTAATGCATACTCTATGGGCCATGAGTGTAGAAAAAATTCCTTTAAAGCCTTCCAATGAGGCTTTCCTCTTCTGACTCATCAAGTCTGTTCTCAATAATGACATCAGTTACCTCTATGTCGATAAAGACAAATGTCTTTCCTTAGCTTTTTCATCTTCTTTTAATTCAAAAGCAGCCTTAAACATAGTTTATTTTTCCATTCTTCTTAATGTACTTCCTTCACTGGGCATTGAGGACACTACACATTCCTGGGTTTCCCCTTGCCTCACTGGTTAGTTCCTCTCAGTCCCCCAGACAGATCCCTCCTCTTCTTCCTGATCATGGAGTGTCCAGAACTCAATGCTCACCCCTCTTTTGTTCTTCCCTGCTACGTGTGTGTGTACATACCATTCACATATGAAACAGGTACACATTTCTGTTTCCAACTCGGGCTTCTTTCCTGAACTTTGGATTTGAGTATACACCTATCTGTTTGACATCTCCACTTGGGTATATAGTAGACAGTTCAAACTTAACAAGTCCAAGACAGACTCTGATTATCACCCAAATCATGTAGCCTTTACCATCTCATCAGTGGAAACTTCTCCCTTTGGCTCTCCAGGCTTGAAGTAACCCTCTTATAGTCTTATAGTTTCTCTATGACCCATGAGGAAATCCTATTGGTTCTACTTTCAAATATAACTAGAATCTAAGCACCTTTTGCTATTACCCTGGCCCAAGAAGTCATTGTTTCCTCACCTCCTTGAAGGACTTATAAAATGTTAGATCATATTGCATGTCTGCTTAAAACTCTGCAAGATATCCATTCATCTCAGAGTAAAACCAGGGTCCTTACAAAGGCCTGCAAAGGCCTGCACATCCCTACATCACCTGCCCCCTTTCCAGTCCTGAGTTAGTTCTCTGTCCTCATCTCCTACTACTCTCCTTGTTCATAGATCACCTTCCACTAGCAGTTCTAGCCTCCCAAAACACTAGCTGTGTTAACCTCCAACATATCTTGCGTGTTCCTGTCTTAGGGCCTTTGCTCTACCTTTTCCCTGTGGGCTACACTCTTCCCCTGGATGTCCTCTTGACTTTGTCCTTCATCTTCCTTAACTTTCTTGTCAAGTTTTGCCTTTTCACTTTTGCTTGTCCTTACCCTATTCTACAGTGATACTATTTCCATAGCATGATTACCTTTAATATATTACATAATATACTTGTGTGTTAAGTTTATGATTTATTGCCTAAGATCCACAAGAGCAGGGACTTTTGATTGTCATTGCTGCTTACTGATGTAGCTCAGGTAGCTAGAACAGGTGAACTATATAAATGAATGACTATCACTTATAAAATAATTCATATAGAGTACTTTCCCTGGCATTAAGCAAATGCTCAGTGAAAGCCATTTATTACTTAGCTTTTATACACGGGAATTTTTTGGGGGGGGAGGGGCTTTTATCCTCTGAGAATTATGTGAGACTTAGTTTATAGAAAAAGCAATACATTTCAAAGAAATGAATTTTAAAGTACACAGTAGTATGTTACTTTACTATTTGTTTACAAGAAGATTGGCCCTGATAGGGCTGCAAAATAGTAGAGGTTTACTTCTACATATCCACCTCCACCTGTAGTCCCCTCTTCAGAATATGCTCATCTCATCTCATGGTGCTGAGAATTTGATGAGATTGTATGCTCTTCATACTTTTATCATCAAGAATAGTTCCTATAAATGTTCCAAGAATAGTTCCTATAAATAGTTCCTATAAATGGTATGATAGACTAATGCATAAAAAATATAAAATACTGATAAGGCTTAACTTGTCTCCTTTTCCAGAGCCATTCACTTTTGAAAAGAGAATTGAGTGTGGATTATGAATGTGATACAGAGGCTAGAGAGGAAAAGGGTCTTCCTTCTATGCAAAATTCACTCTACTTAGATAATCAAATCATATTCTTTTATAGTCTTGAAAGCCCTGAAAATCAGCATTTAAGAGAATAAGTAGATATTTGTAGTTATTGTTAGTTACAGCTTCATCTGTATTTCACTCAATATTTCTCCTTTGTATATAGATTTGCATTACTATCTCTATTTGAAGAATGATCTTGATGAAAGAAAACGGTCAGCAACCCACTCTAAGCAAGATAGAAATGATGCTTGCTGGGAGTAGGGAGTTATCTAATGACAAGGAAAATAGCCATGTCTTCTTAAAGATACTTCATAGCTTCATAGTATCCATCACCCTTCGTCAAGTAAACTCTCCTTTCTGTTAACTGCCTGTGTCACAAGACCTTTTGAAATATCAATTGAGATTTAAATTTTAGAAGCTGTTCATATTCAGAAGAGCACAAAAGCAGTTGCCACCTGTCTAGTAATGCAAAGACAACTTAACTCAAAGTTAATAAATGCAAATCCATCTTAACTTATATCCTGGCTGATTGAGAAGAATTTTTTTTCACTTGTATTTTATCAGTATAGCTACTACAGTATGGGAAGGTTGTCCCATGTTCAGATAGTTCAGATAGTCCAGAGATAAAAGAACAAAGCCATAACTCTATTATTTATGTAGCAAAAATAAACATCAACAGCAGAAAGCATTGTCTTAATTATGGGTAAGTTGTTTTCTAATGATTACTGTTTTTTTTTTAAAGTTTCCTACCTGGTTTATTTAATAACTTTTAGTGAGGCATCAATTACATAAAATACACAGAACTGGCTGTATGTTTTATTCAAAGATACTCATTTCAATTCAGTAGATACTTGTGAGTACCTACCATGTTCTAGGAATTTTGCCAGGTGCTGAAAATGCCTCGATGAATGACGTGGTCCCTTTTCTCTAGAAACCGACAGCTTAATGTGAGACATTAACATATAATTAAATAATCAATTTAATACAATACAATCACAATACAAAATATTATCACAATACAAAAAGTCACAATACAATGTGGTATTTCCACCAAGAGTCTATCTAAGATCTAGTTATAGTACCCAGAGAAGAGATGAGATATTAACTTAGATGTTAAGAGAGGATTTCACAGAGGAAGACAGATGTGGTTCTATTTTGAAGAATCTATAAGAACTTTCCAGGCAAGGATGAGAAGATAATTTTATTGTGTTTTGGGAAGACTGCCTTTACATCTTGAAAGAAAAATGGGGGAGAAATGATAAGGAAAGAGAGATACAGATATCCAAAACAAAAGTTATAATGATGCAATGTTTATAGAGAACAATGTTTACTGAGGATTCCAATTGAAACAAACTGTATCAAGTACCTTGTCATATCCAAAGATGAGTGAGACACAGACTCTTGCACTTTAATATAAGAGACATGAAAATGATTACTTAAATATGTTAGAGAGAATAACATAGTGTTACGATAATCAGAAATACAAATTGCAGTTGGAACTAGGCTGTCTATTGTAACCAGGAAATTGATCAGGGACAACTGGGTTAGAATGATACTGGTGCATTAGGAGTAGAGGTCAGTATTTGCTCAAGTTTAGACCGTTGATCCTTTGGAGTACCCCATATAACCTTCGGGACTACTTTACACATACACAGACACACAGACATACACATCATTGTATTCATGGGCTCTCCCAAGCACAAGAATTCCTTCCTAGCTCCTACACTGCTTCCTTCTCCCCATCTACTAGTTGACATTTTGGACCTTCTTGCTTTCACATCTTATTTCCCATTATTTGTTGTAGCATTTGGATTTAGTGATCAATTTCAGGACTAACTGCAGAAATCTTGAAGACTACTTCTAGCCAACATCCATGTTCCACTTTTCGTGACTAACCCCATGAGATACTGTATTCTAGAAGGGAATCTGGAAGCTATCCCAGAGTCTGGCAGGCATGGCTGGGCCAAAGAATAACAAAATGTAGGAGGGTGAACAGTGTTGTTTTATACTCTATCATTAGGATTGGTATCATTTCACTCTTTCCTCACCCCTTTCTTTCAAATTAAATTTTATTAACAACTTATACAAAAGTCTTGATTTCTCACGAAACCCAGCAAATTGTAAACTCCTGACGTTTGTCCACACATGTATCTGAATGTACCACCTGTTAAAATAACTTCTTTCCAAACACTAGACTGGAATCTAAACCAGGATCGGTATGGCCACATAGACAAACCAATTTATCTTAATCTTGGCTTCATATTTGAATCACTGAGAGGGTTTTGTTTTGTTTTGTTTTGTTTCAATACCAGTGTCTGTGTCTCACCCCAGAACTGACGATTCAATCAGAATCTGAATGAGGGGACCAGGATTTAGTACTTTAAAGAGTTCTAATACACAAGCCAGGGCCAAGAACCACTCATCACCTGAACCTTGTGTTTGTAGAGCAATCTAGAGATTAACTAGGGAACTAAACTGGGCTGATTTTTCAGGTAGACCACATACAGATGTATGGGAAGCTGGTATGGCCAGATTAAAAAAAAAAAGAAAAGAAAAGAACAAAAAACATTTCCAAGAAGCAATGACCAAGAAATGCATTCATGAACAAACGGTAATTAGATGGATAGATAGGTGAGTGGATGGATGGATGACTGGATAGAATTTCAATAAGTAGAGATCAAGGAAGAGGGCATTTAAGTTGGAGGTCTATGGAAGCAGTAAAACCCTTGGGGAGGTACAAAGTCTGAGTGTCTGGCATATAGGAAAATATAGGTAAATTGTAAGGCTTTTCTGTTCATAGGTTGTCCTCACATCTGCAGTATCCGCTTCTGGTTCTTGTTGGAAAAGCAGAATCTTAGATCCCACGCGATGCCTGTGCTTGTGTAGAAGATAACACTAAAAAATGGAAGCCAGGCTAAGCAAACCTTTAGAAGGAGGCTAGTGATATTCAATGGGTACTAATACTGTTATGGACCAGGCAATATGTCATTTTTATATGCCCTTTTTAATATATAAATGACTATCTAGAAAAATGGAAATAACTTTTATTGAGAATATAGGAGACTATTATAAACTGAATACTCTCTCTCCCTAACTATGTGACTTTGGTTTCTTTTCCTCAAAAGGAAGATATTGCAATATGATGGCTAATTTTTTTTCTAAAATACTAATTAACCATAATCATCACAAATACATACTTATTTGTAAGCTAAAGAGAGTGGACATGGTCTGTAAGTCTTTGAACTTTTCATAGAATTTCGCATTGTCAAGTAATTCTGCATGCTTGCCCATTACAATTTAGGTTTTCTTATTTCATTAGCCAGATTGTAATTTCAATTTGGTTGCTCAAATAAGAATTTAATTAAAATTCAATAAGACATTTATTACATAATGTGCTAGCCAAATGTCATCCAGTTATTTAAGATATTCTTAATGAAGTTTGTCGTCCAAGTAATTATTACATTATATTGCTTAAACTAGAAAATATGTACATGTAAATCATCTTTTAACATGGAATTATGGTAATTAGATGCATCTCCTCAGATTTACTTTAAAATAATTTTATCCACCTAGATATTAATCCAAACATACCTGTTTAATGCCATTTAAAACTACTATTTGTATGACTTTATCATCAAAATCTGGTAGTACCAATATGTTCTCCAAGAAGAGGCAATATGACATTAGATGGAGACTCTGGTTTTCAAATCAGATCAGAACAACATAGATTCAAGCCCAGTTCTGATATTTACCAGTCAAATGAACTTAGATGAGATCCTTAAATTTCTGAAGGCTCATTCTTATCATCCATAAATTAGGGATGTTGTCCCCTGCCTTATAAAACAGATAGTTGTGGATTAAGTAAAGCATATATAGAATACATATTATATATAGCAGACAAAAATATGAGACTATTATTCTGATAATAATTATGCAAAATCTAAACTAAACAAAAATGTTGTTAAACTGATTCATGATGTTTAAAATACAATTTTAGGGTGCATACATATATGTGTGTATGATTCATTCAATTTATTATTAAGTACAGTAAAGCTCAAGAAATATTTATTGATTTATTCAAATTGACTTCTAAAAATCCTTGTATTTATAACACCATCATAGTATTTCATAATGCCAATAAAGGTCTCTATATTTTTTCTGTTTTGCAGTTTGGATTTTCAGATAATAGTATTTCACAAAGTAAAACATAACTAAATATCTAATACTTCTTTCTTTTCCCCCTTTAAATGTGCCAGTGAACTATTTTTACCACTAATTCTAATTTCCATACCTAAATCTGTACATACTGAAAATGCCTCTGTGCAATGAGCTTGCCCCTTAGCACCTTTCCTGAATTACTTTCTTACTCTCAGTTCATGGATGAGAAGCAGAATCTTTTTTTCTTTTTCTTTTTTCCAACTCATCTCCTTTCCACCGAAATCAATTAATTCCTTTTTGTAGGATAAGAATCATATTGCTCTCTCCCACCTCCATTATGAGACAGTATGGAGGGTACAGGTAGGAAAAGAGATTTCTAGAATCCAGTCACTATAAAAATACCCAGAATAAACTGGTTGAAAAATGAAACAATCACCTGCTTGATAGGAAACATGATATCAAATACCTTGTTCTGATTCATTCTGTGCCAGAGAGAAATTAAAAAAAAAAAAAACTGTTTACATGTTTTATTTATTTCTGGTCAAAGGTATAATAATTTATTCATCCTATTTGTTTACTCATATGCATATCACAAAATGTGTGGAGTTTTACTTAACTGTTGAGCTTTTACGATAACAAAAATCATCTAAGCTGGAGTGAAGTGTTTGGGTTTTGGAAGGAAGGAGCTAAAAATATAAGATCTAATCTTTACCCTCGTGGAGTGTCATGGTAGAGACCTTGGATAAAGACATATAGAGGAGAATGACACATATCACAGATAAACAGTTCAATTTAATGACCATTGGAAAACAAAGGAGTGGTTTGTGGCTTGGCCTAGCTGTAGCTCAGAGTTCATAAGTAAAACAGAGGAAGATAAGGATGGTGAGGAAATCTGAAACCAGACTACGAAAAGACTCACGCTTTAAGGAATAGCCTTCGTGGATAGGCTTTAATAATTAGCAGTCAGAAGAAGTTACCATAAGCATCACTAAGCACAGAAAGAACCAGATCCTCCTTCCTGGAGATACCATCACCAGCTAAGCCTCAGGATTCTGAAAAATTGAATGTTTAAGTCACATGTTAACTCATGCAAGCTTCAAACTTTCAAACATGTCTACTTGTAACCTGAAAGAATCTTACATTTTTCATTATTTAAAGATTCTATTTCCATGTCTGTAATACCTATAATCACATATCTAAAATTCAATGTTTAATTTTTTTAAAAAAGCTGTCTATTATTTGATGTTCAGCCCTAGACTGGTATTTGGGAAGGACTATAAATATATAAATCACACACACACACACACACACACACACACGACATGAATAGACAATTGTTGAAAATATGAAATTGTATCTGGAATTCCTATAAATAAATAAATTTTTAGAAAAAAGGTAATGCTCATAAGAGATACATCTTCCAAGAATTACATGTATCAAACTTCAAATACTATAATATCCACTAATTCTTAGGCATATGTAGGCATTTGACAATATTCTGATTAAATCTATCTCTTTCTCCCCTTTTGGTAGGATCTAAATCAAAATATTGACAGAAACAATTTCAGAAGGGAAAATGGAAAAATACATAGGATAGTTGGAGCCCCTTGCGTGTCTATGCATTCCCATGATTTATAATCTGTTTGACTTCCATAGTGCAAAATAAATAAAAATTCAAGCCTTCTGTTATTTTGGAAGTATGATTTTGGCAAGGTGGAGAAAAAAGATTTTACCACATAAAGAGGTAACTTTTTTGGGTAACATTTCATATAACCATTCACCATGTAATTGTATAGACCTCTACAATAACTTCTTTTTTTTTTTTTTTTTAAGATTTTTATTTATTTATTTGTCAGAGAGGGAGAGAGAGAGAGAGTATGCACAAGCAGGCAGAGTGGCAGGCATAGGCAGAAAGAGAAGCAGGCTCCCTGCCGAGCAAGGAGCATCGTGCAGGACTCGATCCCAGGACGCTTGGGATCATGATCTGAGCTGAAGACAGCGGCTTAACCAACTGAGCCACCCAGGCATCCCAAGACCTCCACAATAACTTCTTAAGGACAAAAAGTAATTGACGAATCAGAGTAAGAGCATCTGATCTTTAAGCAATCGAATAAACACATAAACTACTTCTTATATACCTGTGTTCACTCATCCATTTTGGTTTTTTTTTTTTCAGTAAATATGTATCCACAACTTCTAGCATGCCAGGAATTGTTTTGTATACCAAATCTGTAATGGAGGGAGAAATGGGCCACGAGGATTCAAAGGTAATATATTGAAAACTGACCAATTCAAGGAAGAGTCAGTGCGATAACAGTGTGGCCTACATATACCTATGGAGAGTCTAGGTTCCCACTGCTGCCTTGACACTCCCTATGGAGAACAAAACAAAGAACAAAGGACAAAACAGACAACGAGATGTTGTGCGATCTTGGGTAAGGGGCTCGACTTCTCTAATCCCTCTGTCTCCTTATCTGTTAAATTGGGTAATAACTTCCAAGTTCACAACTGCAGTGGTGATAAAACAGGATACCGCACATGAAAGCAGTTTGTAAATGATCAAGTATTACTCAGTATAGGTTGTCATATCTGTTCCTGTTCCATCTTTGAAATGGGCAGAGATGAGAAGGACCAATGCTGAGCCGGCCTAGAATATGGGGAAAGAGTTATGCTTCGTAGGGCAAACCGAAACGGGAAGTCACATTTTGGAAAGAGCACAAAGGGTACAGCTTTGTGAGGAAGGACATGCAGAGGACAGAAATTCCTATCATGGTGAAAAACAAGGGTTCACAAAGCAGCGTGGAAGCAGAAGGCAGAGAATTTGTTTATCAAACTTGTTTTTTTTATCGGTAGCCACTCCGGAGACCTCTGGGTTTGTCAGTGTGTTCATTTAACCAACTGCATAAAATTCTCCTTCAGACATCACAAAGGCTGGAGCGAAATCAGTATGCTGGCAGTATTAGTGGCATTCAGCTTGCTAAGCTCACGGGAAGCTACTTGTCAGGGCCCTGTGGTAATGAAAACTGCTCTCTTTATTTCACAAAGATACGACTTATCTCCTATGGTTTCAAAGCCCTAAAAATTCTCACGCTTTTCATACTTACATTCTGAGCTTCCCCATACCAGTTAAGTGCATGACATTTTGTTTCTGCTGGCCTGAATATATGAACAGGTTGTTGTTACATTTTGTTTAGGAACCAGTCAGAACGTGGTCGCCTGGCACTTTAAAAGTCTTTTTAAAACTTCACACTTCTTAGTTGTGATTGTTGACCATTTTTTCCTTAGCCTGGAGACAATGATAATAAATTCGAGGTGTTTACCATGGCACTGATAAGGAGGTTTCCAGATAATAGACTCCTTCAAAAACACAGTCTCACCACAAACAGGGGCTGAAAGGGCATCTGCTAGTTTATTTGAAAGTAAGCAACCATAAGAAAAAAACTGTAGTTAATGTTTCTTAAAAGCAGGATTAAAGGAGTGGATTCACAGAATGGACTTTATCCTTTTTGGTGGGACTCTGCTTTTATCCAGGGGGCCTTTTTGTTCCATGTGAACATCATTTCTCTACAGATAGAGAAGTATATTATTTGAAACAGATCATTTAACTCCCTGTATCCCAGGTAATGTTTGTGCAAACTACTACTGTTTCTTAGTGTCCCAAGTTGTGAAAATCATTGGCAAAAATAAATACATAGGCAAAAAAATAAAGAACAATGGTCATTTAAAAAATAAGTTAACTTGTGAATCTACCACTTTTCTATTATAAAAAGTAAACTTACTCATGCATGTACTAAGCTTTACTAGAATAACTTCACCTTAGTAGATGTTCAGTAAGTGTTGGCTGTTTAATACATTGGTTTTCATTTATGGGTTACTATATTGAGTCCTAAAAACATACTTATGTGTTAGCACAGGATGAGGACCTTGAAGCTCAGGATGGAAGGGAAGTTGTCTAGAGTCATGCACCTTCCCATAGTGGATAAGGAATTTGAACCTGGGTCTCACTGACAACAAAGATGAAATCCCAGAACAACACTCCCATTTTTATGGACTTATAAAGTATATACCTAAGTATATCTAAATATATACTTACAAAGCATATAAAAATTGCTAGCATTTTAATACATAGCATTAATTTTTTTGACTAGTAAATTATATAGACAAATGTCAAGGCTTTCAAATTGTTAACATTAGTTAAAATTTTAAAATTCATATTGATAGGGGGTGCCTGGGTATCTCAGTCCATTAAGCATCTGACTCTTGATTTTAGCTAAGGTCATGATCTCAGGGTCATGAAATTGATCTCTGCACTGGGCTCCACACTGGGCATGGGGTCTGCTTAAGATTCTCTCTCACTATGACTCTCTATCTGACCATACTCTCTCTCGAAAAAAAATTACACTGATAGACATATGTATATATAAATACATACATACTTATGACTTAGAAAAATACACAGAAAATTCATTCCTTTGAAATACGATCCTCAGTCCCATTGTTATTCCTCCTTTTACAGAGAGGATGCAGAGTATATATTGTTCCAGTCCATTGTCATATTTTAAATCCATATACATATATCCATAACCAATTATAGTATATTTTGTGTGTGCATTTGAAATATTCACATACATACATTGTTTTGAAATTTTCTTTTCAAATTTTTATTTCATCTTATGTTTCTGAGTTGTATCCATACAGTTTCGAGAAATAGTGAGTTCACAAGTTTTAACTGCTTTCTAATTAGTTCTCCACATAGTAAATAACTCCATTAACTTTTTCATTTCCTTATCGGTAGTCCTTTTTTTACTTTTCACAAACAGTTGAAATAAATGCCTGTGTATGCATCTCCTTGTATATATTTATGAATGTTACTTTAATGCACATAACTTAGAGGCAGAATTGTTGTCATAATACAAGCATATTTTGAAATTTTGTAGACATCAGTAAAATGTTCTTCAAGAAAACTCTTACACTGTGAACTCTATTTGCCAGTCTAATGGCTATGATATAGTATCTTCTGCTTTTAAGTTTTCTTTTCTCTTAGGTAAATATCTGGGAATTAAATGGTGAATAACATGGCCCTTTTGTGTAGACAAATGTTTTTCAAAGCAGTTGTACCATTTTACATGCTCACCAGAAGTGTATGAGAGTCCAGATCCTTCCATATTCTTTCCTAGTTCCTCCATATTCTCACCAATACAAGATGTGTTCAGTTTCTTTGTAACAGACTATATAAAGATAGATCATTGTAAATTCACATGCAATTATAAGAAACAATATGAAGAAATCTCATGAATTCATTACTCAGGTTCCGCCAATGGGAGCATCTTGTAAAACCATAGTACTATAGCACAACCAGGATATTGATGTTAATAAAGTTAAGATAAAGAACATTTCCATCATCACAAGGATGTCTTATGTTGCTCTTTTATAGCCACACCCACTTCCTTCCCATCTCCACCCCCTTCTTAATCCATAGCAAATGCTAATCTGCCCTCTATAATTTTTTCATTTCAAGAATATTATATATATGGAATCATACAATATATAATTTGGGGGATTAGTTTATTTTATTGAGTGTAATTTTCTGGAGATTCATCCAGGTTGTCATATATATCAGCAGACCATTCCTTTTAAAGCGCAGAATGGATATGTACAGTTTTTTGTTCATTGGCTGAAGGAAATATGAGGTTCCAGTTTTTGTCTATTATGACTAAAGCTGCTTATAAACATCTATGTACATGTATTTGTGTGACCATAAGTCTTCATTTCTGTGGGATAAATGCCTACGAGCACAATTTCTGGGTTGTATTGTAGTTGCAGATTTCATTTAAGAAACTGACAAAACATTTTCCAAAGCTGCTGTATCATTTTACATTTCTCCTGTCCATGGATAAGTGCTCATTATTTGGTATATTTTCCAGCATTCTATGTTGTCACTGTATTTTAGCCATTCTGACAGGTGTATAGTGCTCTCATTGCATCAGGGTATTAATTTACATTTTCCTAATGGCTAATGATGTTGAACATCTTTTCATATTCTTATTTACCATTTGTATATCTTCAGTGAAATGTCTTTTTCTTCTTTCACCCATCTTCTTTTTTTTTTTTTTTTAAAGATTTTATTTATTTATTTGACAGAGAGAGAGAGAGAGAAAGAGAGCGCATGAGTAAGCAGAGCGGGAGGCAGAAGGAGAGAGAGAACCAGGCTCTCTGCTGAGCAGGGAGCCTGATGCAGGGCTCGATCCTAAGACCCTGGAATCATGACCTGAGCTGAAGGCAAACGCTTAACCAACTGAGCCACCCAAATGCCCCATCTTTTGCCCATCTTTTAATTGAATTTTTTTAAACTATTGAATTTTGACAGTTCTTTATATATTTCAGATACTAATCCTCTGTGTATGTGGTATGTAAAGAATTTCTCCCATTCAGTAGCTGTCTTTTCATATTTTGAAAAAGATCTTTCATAGAGCACAATTTTTAATTTTCTTGAGGTCTAATTTACATGAATTTACATAAATCATGCTGTTTACCTTTTATGGATCAGTTGAAGAACTAGCAGAATCCAGAAGATTTTCCCCAATTTTTTTCTAAAAGTTTTGGATTTTATGTTTGCACTTAAGAATGTAATTTATTTTGAAATTTTTTAATAAGGTATGAGAATTTTATGTAAATCTCTTCAAAGTCAAGGAAGGTTCTCTCCCCCTTTTATTTTCTTTTTAAACTTATGGCTGTTCAACTGCTCTCGCACCATTTTCTAAAAATACTGTTTGCTCCACTGAATTATTTTTGCACCTATGTCAGAAATCCACTGGGCATATTTATGTGGATTTATTTTTGGGTTTTCTATATATTCTGTTCCATTGGTCTATTTGTCTGTATCTCTGCCATTACCACAGTCTTGATTACTATAGCTATATAGTAAATCTTAAAATCAGATACACTGATTCCAACCAATTTATTATTTTTTAAATTTATTTTGGTTCTTCTGTATATTTTTTGCATTTCCATTTGGTTTTAGAACAAAATTTTACTAAGACCATGTCTGAAATTGAGTTAAATGTATATACCAGTTTAGGGAGAATTGATATCTTACTTATTAAGTTGAGTCTTTTGTTCCCTGAATACATTACATCACTCCATTTATTTAAATCTTCTTTGATTTCTTTCAGAAACATTTCGGCATTTAGGCTTATGAGTTTTTTTGAAAAAATTTCAAAAGAAATTTCAAATATTAAACCTAAATATTTCATTTTTGAGTGTTTACAAGTTGTTTGTATTTTTTTTTAAAGATTTTATTTATTTATTTGACAGAGAGAGAGAGATCACAAGTAGGCAGAGAGAGAAGGGGAAGCAGGCTCCCAGCTGAGCAGACATCCTGATGTTGGGCTTGTTCCCAGGACCCTGGGATCATGACCCGAGCTGAAGGCAGAGGCTTTAACCCACTGAGCCACCCAGGTGCCCCTGTATTTTTAATTCGTGTCCATGTGTTCATTGTTAGTATATGTAGATATCATAAATCTGTGTATATTTATTTTGTAGCCTGTGATCCTGCTGCATGTGCTTAGTTCTAGAAGTTTTTTGTTTTATTTGTAGATTTCTTGAGATTTTCTATATAGAAAATAATGGCACTGCAAGTAACAGTTTTTGTTCTTCCTTTCTTATTTGTATGCATTTTATTTCATTTTCATGCCTTGCTAAACTGGCTACAACCTCCAGTAATATGCTGGGTAAGAGAGTAAGCTCAGTCATCTGTATCTTATTTCCATTCTTAGGGAGAAAGCATTCACTCTTTCTTCCTTGAGTATTATGTCAGCTATAGGTTGTTCTTAGATGCTCTTTACCAAGTTGAGGAAGTTCTCTCTATTCTTATTTTTCTGAGAATTCTTATCATGAATGTTAAATTTTTTGAAAAAAAATTTTTTTTTTGAGCGAGAGAAAAGGATGGATTTATTTTTGGGTTTTGGGGGAAGGCACAGAGGGAGAAAGAGAATCTTAAAATATTAAGCAGGCTCCCTCCCCAGTGCTCAGTCTCATGATCCTGAGTCATGAACTGATACAAAATCAAGAGTTAGAATCTTAGTCGATTGAGCCATGCAGATGCCCTCAAATGCGTTTTCTGCACTGACTGATATAATTGTGTGGGTTTATTCTTCTTTAGTTTGTGAATATAGTGGATTGCATTGTGTGAATTTGAATACTGAACCAGCTTTGCAGCCTTGGAATAAACCCCACCTAATCATGGTATACAATTTCTTTTTGGCATGGTATCCGAATTCTATTGAGTATTTTGTTAAGGTTTTTTTTTTTCATCTATACTCTCAAGAAATGTTAGTCTGTAGTTTTCTTTTTTCTTTCTTGGATTTCTCTTTGTCTGATTTTGGTATCAAGATAACACTAGCTTCATAAAATAAATTGGGAAGTGTTACCTCTTCCCTCCATCCCCCCAAAAAGATATTGTGTATAATTCAGACTAATTCTTCTTGACAAGTATAATAGAATTTACCTGTAAAAACATCTGGTCTGAGTGTTTCTTTTGCTGGAGTATTTACTTATTTTTTTATTTTGTGAGAGAGAGAGAGAGAGTGTGTGTGCACAAGAGCTTGGGGAGGGGCAAAGGGAGAGGGAGGGAGAGAACCAAGCCGGCTCCACAGCTCAGCGTAGAGCCAGAGGCAGCACTCAACCCCAGAACCGTGAGATCACAGTCCTGAGATTACCCCTAGAGCTAAGAGTCAACACCCCAACCAACTGAGCCACCCAGTGCCCATTTTGGCAGAATGTTTAAATCAAAAATTAAAATGTCTTAGGAGAGCTGTTTAAGTTATGTCTTTCAAATTGGGTGAATTGTGGAAGTTAGTTTTTTTTGAGTAATTGATGCATTTGTCTAAGTTGTCAATTGATGTGTAGATTTATATAGATTTGTTTGTAGTATTTCTTTATTGCCCTTTTGAGGTCTGAAGGCTCTATAGGAGTACTCTCTGTTCTAGTCCTGAAATTAGTAACTTTTGTATTATTATTTATTTATTATTATTATTATTATTATTATTATTGGTCAGCCTTAGTAGAGGCTTGTCAATTTATTGATCTGTTTTGAAGAACCAGTTATTTATTTGATTGATTTGCTCTGGTATTTTTCTTTTACATAAATTTTACTTTTTGTTTTTATCTTTATTATTCCTTCCTTTTCCTTGTTTTCAATTTTGCTCTTCTTTTTCTATGGTCTTGAGGTGGGAGTTAAGATTATTGATTTGAGCCCCTCCTTCTTGTCTAATGTGTCCAGTTAGTGCCATTACATTTCCCTCTCAGTACTGCTTTAGTGTGTCCTATACATTGTGATAAGCGGTATTTTTATTTAAATTTTTCAAAATATTTTTTATTTCCCTTAAGATTTCTTCTTTGAACCATGGATTATTGAGAGTATGTTGTTTTGTTTCCAAGTGTTCATTTCCTGTTTTCTTTATGCTATTGATTTCTAGTTTGATTCCATTGTAGTTGGAAAACATACTTTCTTGAGGTTGTTTTATGATCCAGCATATGATCCTGGTATATATTCCATGGGGATTTGTAAGGAATGTGTATTTCACTGTTGTTGAGTAGTGTTCTTTCTATCAATGTCGATTAGATCCTTTTGTTTGATAGTGTTTTTGAGGTGTTCTACTCCTTGCTGGTTATTTTTTAATTTCTATTCTTGAGTAAAGTGTGTTGAAATATCTAACAGTAATTCTGAATTTTTATATTTCTCCTTTCAGTTCTGTCAGTTTTTACTTCATATATTTTGCAGCTCTATTTTTGGTGAATAAACATTTAAGATTGCTATGTCTTCTCAGTGGATTGACACTTTTATCATATATTCTGTCTCTCTCTGTATCTGGTGATTATCTTTACTCTTACATCGACTTTCTCTGGTATCAATATGGCCATTCCTGCTTTCCTTTGATTAATGTTTGTGTGAAATACCTTCTTACATTCTTTATTTATAAACCTACCTATATTGTTGTATTTCAAGTGAGTGTCTTATAGACAACATACAGTTGGGCCATGTTACTCTTTTCCCATCTGTCTTTTAATTTGTAAGCCTAGATGAGTGATAAGTATATTGGTAATTATTGATACATTAGGGCTTAAGTCTGCTTTTTTTTCCTGTTGTTGTTTTTTTTTTTTTTTTAAATTTCTCATTTCTGTTTTCTCTTTGTTGCTTTACTCTGAATACCCCGAATTTTTTTTACATTTCCATTTTCATTTATGTATGTTGTTTTTTGAGTTTGTCTCTTCTTTTTTTAGTGGAGATACTATTGCATTAATGCCCGATGGAGATAGAAGTGCAGATTCCCCACTCAGCTTCCATTAACATCTGAGAGAGGGGAGGAGTGGGAATTCTAGCTTCTTTTGTGATTTCTACTGACTGGTGTGGTCAGTTTGACCTCATTGTCACTGAATGGTGGTAGAATTCCAGACTCCCTATATGGTCCCACTGACACTGGAGGGAGGAGGACCTGCCTTACTACTGGCTGAAAGGATGAAATCCTGCCTTCCTCCATAGCCTTCTCTTCTATCAATCTGGCAAGGATGTTGGGTGCCTCGTTACTGCCTCTTGAACATGAAGGTTTAGCCTCCCAACTCAGCCTTTCCTGGTGAAGGTACACATGGGGCCACAGCTTTTTCACTAGTGTTTGGTTAAAGTGGAGAGACGATTATCTTGAAATTTTCTTGCTAGGTTGTCCCTTTCCTGTCCTCTAGCTAGAGAGAACAGGCTTTCAAAACAGCTTTTATTTTTGTGCCTGTAGGTATTTCCAGGTTGCTGGCTTCTCAAGACTGGGACATGGGAGTTATAAAGTAAATCCAGAAATTCGTCACATTATTGTTCCTCAGGTCCTGAGTGTGCTGCTGGTCTTCTCTCTTCTCTTTACCTCTCAGAGTCTCCTTAAGTTTCTTTTATAAATAATGTCTAGTATTTCCAGTTATACTTAGCAGGAGAAAAAGGGAAAAGTCCATCTATTCCATTTCCCAGAAGCAAAAGTTCCAATTTCTCATGTGTGTATTTGCAATTTATATACCTTCTTTGATGAAGTGTTTATTCAAATCTTTTGCCATTTTTTGATTTGGTTGTTTTCTATTGTTTGTTTCTTGAGAGTTCTTTATATTCTGGATACAAGTCCCTTGTTTTATATATGCTAGCAATATTTTATCTTCTTCTGTGGCTTATCTTCATTCTCTGAAGAGTACCTTTGAAGAGCAGAAATTTTGTATTTCAATTGAGTTCAATTGTCAGTTTGTTTTTTAAGTATCATGATTTTGGTATTGTAGTGAAATCTTTGTCTAATTCCACATCAGGATGATTTTGTCCTGCTTTCTTCTAGAAGTTTTGTAGTTTTGAGTTTTATATTTAGGTCTATTGCCCTTTTTGAGTTAATTTTTGGATATGGTATGAAGTATAACTTGAAGTTAATAAAAATTAACTTAATATTAAAAAAATATTGCTACATAAATATTCCATCACTATATATGTAGAACATGATTTTTTATGTACTGATATGACTTTTCACTTTTGTCAAAAATCATTTGCCCAAAAATGTATATGTATGAACTCTCTGTTCCACTTATTATTTAATTTTTTTCCCAATACCACAGTACTTTTATTTCTGTAACTTTATAATAAATTTTGAAATCAGTTGTCAGTCATTCAACATTGTTCTTTTTTTAAAAGATTTTATTTATTTAGTTGACAGAGAGAGAGAGAGAGAGAGATCACAAGTAGACAGAGAGGCAGGCAGAGAGAGAGGCAGAAGCAGGATCCCTGCTGAGCAGAGAGCCTGATGCTGGGGCTGGTCCCAGGACCCTGAGATCATGACCTGAGCTGAAGGCAGAGGTTTAACCCACTGAGACACCCAGGTGCCTTTGTTCTCATGTTTTGAAATTGTTTTGACTATTCCTTATTCTTTATATTTCCACAAAAACTTTAGAATGAGATTGTTTATAATTTTAGTTCCAGTTTGGTTTTAAACACACACAGACACATACATACACTCAGAATAAGAGAGGGGTGGAAAGGAGACGACAGAGAATAGAGGTGAAAATTTAATTTATAAATACCGGTAGTGTAAAATCATTTTTCTGTTTATTATTATAACTTGCATCATCCTTCACTTCCAGGTTTATCTTCCTCTTTATAGATATAAGTCCTTTAGTTCTTTTAATGATAGTCTCTTCAATAAAATCTCCTGGTTTTGAATGTCAGAAATGTTTTTATATATTCTCAAAACATAATTTTGTTTGGCATAGAATTTGATGTTGGTGGCTAATTTTAATTAGCATTATGAAGATATTTTCCACTGTCTTCTGGAGACTCCAATGACAGGAATAAAGTTTACACTTAATCAGTATAATCATAAAACTTCAGGGCCAGAACCAACACAGAAATTTGAATAGGGAAAGTTTAATATAAAGAATCATCAATTGTGACAGGGGATTGGAATATAAGGAATTTGATAGTGGAAAGGCAAGCATAATATAAACAATATAGGAATAAAAATATAAGAAATTATTTGTAATGTCTGATTGAGATTCAGACTCACTGAATGTATACATTCATGACTCACTGAACCACAGTTCTGATGGTGCCACAATGAATTGAAATTTCTGGAAATTTGCTTTCTAGGGTATCAAGGAAAGCTATTTGTGGGAAGTCATGTCATTAGAGGCACTCTGCTGAAGTTATTCTGTGTAGTAAAGACCAAATCTTACCAAAGAGAAGTCTGGCCTTTGTTCTGGACTTTTGGGAATATATTCTCTCTAAGACCTTAGAATATTCAGCCTGAGAAGAGTATCTTTATTTTTAAAAAAGATTTTATTTATTTATTTGACAGAGAAAGAGAGACAGTGAGAGAGGGAACACAAGCAGGGGGAGTGAGAGAGGGAGAAGCAGGCTTCCTGCTGAGCAGGGAGCCAGATATGGGGTTAAATCCTAGGATTCTGGGATCATGACCTAAGCTAAAAGCAGATGCTTAAGGACTGAACCATTCAGGTACTCCAGTAGTATCTTTGTTTAACACAATGGGTAGTCTAACATTGTGATTCGTGGTAGGGGCTTTGGACCATGTCATATCAGCTCCATCCCAAGAGGGGATAGAAACCAAGGTTAACCATACAGGTGGCCAACTATGTAACTATGTTTAGGTGACCCAAGACAATCTCCACACCACAGGCTGGGTGAATTTCCCTGGTTGGTGATATTCATGGCATATTGTCACACGTTCAATGTTGGGAGGAGTTAACACTGACCATGACTTGACTGGAAAAGGAAAACTGAAAGCTCTGTATTTGGAACTCTCCTGGACTCTGCCCCTTGCATCTCTTCTCTTGACTGATTTTAATCTATATCCTTTTATTGCAATAAACTATAAAGGTGAATATAACAGGTCTCAGTGAGTCTACAAATACTTTTCGTGAATTACCAAACCTAAATGTGGTCTTGGAGATCCCCACACTTGCAATTCGTTTCAGAAGTGAGGATGGTTTTGTGAATCATTCTTTAATTTTACACCATCCAAGAGAGTTGTCAAGGGAAGCTGCTGGGTGCTGGGTGCCTTTGGCAACTGAGCACTGCAGAAGGTGTGTGTTGATGAGGCCATCTGTAGAGCAGGAGTGCAGCACTGGAAAAGCTCCCTGCACTGTGTTGCAGAAGCTGGGATTTGGGGAAGCTGCAGCTATTGCAGGAGCCGGGTTCTGAAAAAGCCATCTATGTTGCAGAAGCTAGACATAGACTGTAGGAATCTAACAGGAAAGCACATTGAACCAAAGAAGCAAAACGTCTATTTTCTGCCATGGCTCTCCAATGTCCTTTACTGGCAGTTTAGCATGATGTCAGCTAGCAAAAGAAAATATTCAAATCTGTTTCTGCATAGCAGGTAATACAGTATAAATTTGGAGCAAAGACATTATAAACATATAGCTGGCACAATTAGATTTTAATTAGTTTACATTGTCTATTTCTTTGTTAAGTTTTAAGATTTTTCTTAAAATCCTATAGTTTTAATATATCTAGGCTCTTTCTTCCTTTTGGCTAGCTGTCCTTTCTTCCTTCCTTTTTTTTTTTTTTTTTTTTACTTGCTCAATCTCGTTTGGTATATGATAAGACAATTCAATTTGAGAATACATGTTTTTATTTATCTCAAAAAAAATAATAGATATCCTTTCACTTCAATACCACTTTTTAATTCATTTCTTCTAGGACTGCCAGTAGAAGGATTTTAAACTTGCCTATCTTCACTGTCTTTTAAGTTTTCCTTCATTTTTAAGGTTTCTTTTGTATCTTTGTGATGCATTTTGAAAGATTTTCTCAGTGCTTTGTTCCAAGGACAAATTTTCTCTTCATATGTGCTATTATACTATATATAATCTACTGAGATTTTATGGCTCTTTCTCACTGGCCTTCACATCGGTTCACCACTTACCTTGGTTTATACATCTACTTGTGTAATCTCAAATGTCTTCACTAATTAGGGATTAAAATATATGTACTATTTACTATGTTTTTTTGATATAAGTTCTTCAAATTATTGCTGTAGGGTGTTTTTTATAATATTTGTCTCTCCTGTGAGCTTTATAATTTTTCTTTTAAGGCTGAGTTTCAAAGGAAATTTTTTCCCCCTAGGAGTGAATCTTCCTTTAGGGTAATTACCTATTGGCTTCAATCTTGACCCACAGGATGCCATGATCTGAAAAAGCTCTTATGCTTAAAATTTGGTTTGGTGCTCAAACTGCATGTGCAGAAAAGTGGCCTTCATTTTTTTTTCCCCCATTAGAAGATGAAATTAGTCAAGGGCATATGAGAAATTCCAATAATCACATATCAGAACTTTTCTTTATGAAGAGAAAATGATGAGACTAAAAAAACTTTTTCCCCTCTTGGCCTTTTCAGATTATCCATAGCAAATTCAGAAGCACTTGCTCTCAAGTACCACAATTCTAAGAAAGAAAAGTTATGAACCACTGTCTGAAGAATTTTGAGTACCTTGTTTGAAAAAAAAAAGAAGTTTACTAAATATATATATGTATTTAATGTGTCCACATGACTGAAACATAAAGAGATACCTGGATGACAGTCATCACATTGAAATATGTGCAGAGAATTTTTAGGGAATTATATCAAGACAAGCAATTTTTCAGATGTAAAGTGTGCTATTTAATATGAAATGTTGAAAGGATCTGAAATGTGGCCAGATACTGTGTTTACAGAAAATATTAATGAAGCTTCATTTCTCAGCACTACATATTAGAGAAGGAAGGACATGCAGAAAAGTTTTATTGCCAAAACTGTGACTCAAATATTTAGCACAAGTTAAGCTTTCACCAAATCTATTATACTAATATGTTTTTACATTGCTGCTTTGTGTGAATATTGTATAAATAGCTGTGCAGTCTGTTAATTATACATGCTGATGATAGCTCTGTGTTGTATAGTCATGTGACAACATGAGGAGATAAGTGCTTCTTTCTGATGATGAGGGAAGCTTGGGCTCAGTGTGAGGATTCTCACATAATGAAAAAAGAAACATCTATTCATTAAAAATGAGAGGCTCAAATGGCAAGTTAAAAAAAAAAGAATTCATATCTCAGTTCCATAATTTTCTAGTTCAAGTGACCATTTCTTGTGAGCTCCAGCTTAATAGTTTTCTGACTATCCTCTCTGCTGTGGTATATACCTCTCCCTTATCATAACTTCCAAGAAAAATCACTGTACTGAATTTAGTGTTCATGATTACAATTTTATGAATTTCTTAATGATTTTACTATAGCTATATGCACACACATACAATATATAGTCTTGCTTTATGTTTTAAAATTCGATATAAATACAGCTTGTGTTTTTACTTAACATTATGCTTGTAAGATATATCTATATTGAGCTGTAGAAGTTTACCTGTCTTAATTTTCATTTTTCACTGCCATGTAATGTTCTTTTTAAATGACGTTAATATAATAGAGTCATTCCCTTCAGTGATGTTTTTCTATTATCAATAGTACTACAATAATAATTCTTATGCATATGCCTTCATCCCATAATTTTTCTGGAAGTATATCTATAAGTGAAATTGCTGAGTAGCATATGTGTATCTAATTTATCTGATATTGCAAAATTGCTGTCTAAAGTGGTACATTTACCAATTTACCTATCATAGCAATAAAGGAGTTCCATTACTCTTCATCCTTACTAAAATGTGGTATTGATAAGTATTTTAATTTCTGTTAATGTGATGGGGTAAGATGTTATCTCACTGTTGTCTAACAGGAATCTCACTGATTATTAGTAGATAATATATATTCACCTGTTTATTGACCATTTTGGTTATCTCTTTTGTATCTATTCATATCTTTTTCTTTTAACTGTTTTTCTTTTACTGACTTTTAGGAATAGTTTTAAATTATTTTCTTAGCTTCTGAGTTGTCTTTTATGTATTTTATAATATTTCTTGATACAAGACCATTCTTATATAAATACTTTTTCTGCATTTTTTCATAATTTATTTCATTTTTAGTGTTTAGTCTTGTTTTAAAACAAGGCATGTTTTTATTTGACAGCTAAAATATTTCCAATCCTTTTCATATGCTTTTAGTCTAGCTATTATTAACATGTGTGTACGTGTGTGTGTGACAGAGGAGTTCAAATATATATATGTTTTCCATTATGGCATTCCATAAGGATTTTTAGAAAGAGTGATTTTTATCATTATTCTTGTTAAATTATTTGTAAATTATTAAATTATTTGTAAATGTGTCATCCTGGCCCTACTGGTAGGAAAATAACTCTTATTTTACTACAATTTTAGTATTTCTGCTGATGCAGCAAATAAATTTAGAAATGGAGTAAAACCCAAATGTATTTGGTGTGGGTGACAATTTCTAAAATCATGTTGGTAGATGCATGAAAACTATTTAAATTAGAAAAAATCTACTTTCACCCAAAATATTTTCTCTAATCAGAATTAATATAACTTAATATGAAACGTGGAAGCCTTGTAATTTAGACCATTTTCTCCCTACTCTTCTGATGTTTTTTATAAATTTGCGTAGCCACATTCATTTTAAAGAAATTAAGATCAAGAAATAGCCTGTCATTTACTAAGATATTTACCATTTCTTATGCTCCTCATTTGTCCCTGAAAGCTGAATTTCTCTTCAGTTTCATAGGCTATCAGTCTGAAGAACTTCACATTTTCTTTTAGTGTAGATCTACAAGTGACTCATACTCTTCATTTTCCTTTATGTAAAATGTGTTTGTCTTTTATTCTTTTTTTTTTAAGATTTTATTTATTTGACAGAGAGAGACACAGTGAGAGAGGCAGGGGGAATGGGAGTGGGGGAAACAGGCTTCCTGCTGAGCAGGGAGCCTGATGTGGGGCTCAATCCCAGAACCCTGGGATCATGACCTATGAAGGCAGATGCTTAAGGACTGAGCTACACAGGTGCCCCTCTCTTTTATTCTTGATAGAATTTTTGCTAGATAGAGAATTCCAGATTGATTATTTTTCCTTTGTTTCTTTTTGCTTTGGTAAGTAATATTGTTCACTACCTTTGTCCTCTAGTTTCTGATGCAAATTCTCTGGTATGTTATCCATTATTTCTTATATGTATATATGCATGTATGTTTTCCTTCCCTCAAGAATTTTTTCCTTATCTTTTGTTTCCCACCAGTATAATAAACCTGCCAGGGTTTGGATTGGGAAGTTTTTCTATTTTTTTCTGCTGGGGATTTGCTGAGCTTCTTGGATCTAATTCTTGAAACTCTTGAATTTCTTTCATCAAATTTGTAAACTTTCAGCCAATATTTCTTTGGATTTGTTTCTGTCTCCCTCACCCTCCATTTTTTACTGGACTATAATTACACATATGTTAGATAGTTTGATCTATTGCAGGTGTCCTTGTATCTGTTAATTTTTATTTTTAATCTATTTTATTTATTTAATTTTTCAAATTGGATGATTTCTGTTGCCCTCTCTTCAAGTTCACTGAATTTTTTCTCTGTCATCTCCATTCTTTTATTAAATGCAACTAGTGACATTTGAATTTCTAATATTGTATTTTTGGCTTCTAAAATTTCCATTTCGTTGTTTTTTATACATTCTATTGCTCTGCTAATATTTCCTATTGTCTTATTTACTAAGGCATATTTTATTTCATATCATTAAATATACATTTATATCATCTCCTTTAAAGTCATTGTCTGAGAATTCCAACTTCTTTTTATCTCAGGGTTGGGCTCTGTTGACTATCTTTTCCCTTGACAATGACTCCAATTTTCTTGGTTTTCAAATTTTCTTGGTTTTCTGTATGTGACATAATTTGGATTGCCATTTAAACATTCTAATTTTAATTCTAGGTAGCTCTAGATTCTCCTATAGTCTTCAGAAGAGTATTTATGGTTTTGGTTTTGAAGGCAATTAACTTGGTAGATTCAAACTGCAAACTCTGACTCCTCTGGAGTAGGTGGTATCTCAAATCAAAGTTCAATTCTTTTATATTTGAATGGTCTGCTAGAAGCTTTCCTATTCATGCATAGTTTAGGGATTAGTCAAAGACAGGCACAGTTTCTAGACACAATTTAGGGATTCCCCTTTGCTGGATCTCTCTTCCCCATGACCCCATCCTACTCTCCCATCATCCCTGGTTGCTGGCATCACTCCCTTGGGTTTCTCGATTCCATCATTCCACATAAAGATGGTCAGAGCTTTAGAATGTTAGCCACTCTTCACCGAGCCAAGTCCATAGCAACAGAAAATATATAGTGCTATTCCCTTTTTCCTAATGACAGCCTCTTCGCAGAATCTGTCTGCCTTATTTCCTCTCCAAAGCCCTCAAGATGTTGCTTGTGGTATTTTGTTCAGAGTTGAGAGTTGTTATTAACAGAAGGAATGTTTGAAGCTGTTTGGAGCTTATTCAGCCATTGCAACAACTTTTTTCCTGTAGAATAATGAAGCACTCATAGAGAATGGATTTTTTTTATGAAGAAATAGAAATTATTAATTTTTATGTGTTATTCTTTCCAGATGTAGTCATCTGGCATTTACTCTGGCAAATGCTGAATTTTTCAACACATGTTCAGAACTTCTTTGGAATTGCCTTAGGAGTCTGAGATATATTTTTCTATTTACTAAGAATTGGCATTTACCTAAATACTAGGTGTCATACACCTCAAGAGAAAATTTGATATCTCTTACATAGGCAAAAAATTATTTGAGGACTAAATTAAAAAAATAATATGATTGCTATTGACTGAATTGTGTCCCCCTAAAATTCATGTTGTAGTCCTATCTCCCGATATTCATATATTTGGAGATAGGACATCTAAGGAGATAAATGAAGTCATAAAAAGCGGAGTCCTAATTTGATAGAACTAGTGCCCATATCAGAAAAGAAAAAAATACTGTAGTATATACAGCAATGTAAAAAAGAAACTTGGGAAAGGAAAAAAAAATTTCAAAAGCAGTTTATATAATAGCAACATGCTTAAAGTCAGCAGAATGTCCTAATGCTGCAAAGTTTAAGTGGAACAATCTCTAAGATGAACATCTGGGCTTTGGGGGAGGAACTAGTTTCATGTCATGATTTTTAAAAAACCCACCTAAATGTGCACTTGTACATTATTTATCCTTTTAGTAACATTTTGTTAGTCTACTCTAAAATGGCACATTTCAAATTTGTTTTAGACTGTAGATAGGTCAACAAATGTGATCTGTAGCTCGCCAATTTCAGTTCTCAGCATGCTTTCAACATGTATGAGTTTTTATTTTAAGCAGATTTTTATTACCATGTTTAGGAGCCCACTGACCCCAGGTTGAAAAGATATTATTTATTTGGTTTAAGTCTGCAGAACTGTCATGAATCCACAGGAGAAGTTACTTACAGAGCTCAGCAGAGATAAGAAAATAATCACTCATTACTCTTCCATCTAGCAGCTGTGACCCCAGTGATGAGTGTTTGTATGTGTGTGTGTGTTTAAATTTGTTAAAGGAACGGGATGGTAAATCACCAACAATAACAGGAGGATCAATACTCTCTCTTGCCTCTTTTGTGAGATCTGGAGCATGGCCTGAATCTGTTAGACAGAATTAAATGGCTCAGGGTGTCAGGGAGGATGCCAACAAATAGACCTGCCATGCTGTCCATTAACAAAGCCCCAGATGACTGCTGTCACCATTGTGACCACTTTAAAAAGGGGACATTTGGGACCTGCCAGTTTTAAATGAAAGGTGGTCTGTTGTTCACAGCAGAAATTACGTGAATTTCTAACCAATAATGTGTACACTGATTGAGTGATAACATTGAATAAATTCCATGGAAAGGAGGAATTATTGTTTTACCATGATGGGGGAAATGACATTTAATCAAAAAACAGATAGAGGAGGTTACTGTGAGACTCAGGAACACAGCTTATGGTTTGCTTGAAAGTTTTCATCACATGCACAGTCTTTCCTTTGCAAAGGCTAATGCCTCAGGCTTTCTGGGTTCTTTTGTCTTTGTACAACAACAGCAGCACATCATGCATCTGGCCAATTGTGCAGTGGGATACCACAGGGAGGGTTTCCATCCCAGCACCAGCTGGTGATGATTTTATGGCTACCAGCATGAGGATTGATGGCTTTCATAAATTCACATCCAGCTAGTGTACCCACAGATGCCATTCTTATTCTTATCTTGAAACTTTACTAAATTTTAGCCTGAGAAATATCCTGCAGCAGTGAATTCCGAAAGCTGATTATGCACCACATAAAAAGTCTTTTTATCCATTTTCAATCTGCTGCCTTTTGAATTCCATCCAGCTTCTGCTCTTTCTCAAATTAAGGTGAATGGGAGTATGGTATATAATTAGGCTATGTTATACTATTCACTGCTTCATTCACCTTAATCTTATTATCTCTGCAGACATTCTAGATCAATTCCAGAAACATTTGAACAGAAGATGTGGTTAATTTTAAATGAAGTGAATATAACTATTAATATGTTTGATTGAGATAAACTCTAAATTGAAAGAAATTGTCATAGGAAATTTATTTTGTTATTAACATAGACAAGAGGGCAGTTGGCATTTTACAGGCACAGTGCTGGGGCCAGAGTGTCTCTTTTAAATTAGTGAAAAGCTGTTAAGATGTCAGAAAATATCTATAGATTGTCTATTCACTCTATTAATTAAAGTGAAGAATAGATTGTAAATTTTCATTTATGTGATTGTAAGCTTTCAAAGGATGCACCTATAGCAGAACTTTGTTAACAGATCAAAAATATGAAGTCAGCAAATTCTAATACTTGGTATTTCTACTGTAGAATGTTAGCAAGGAAACAAATGGCAGCATTTTAGTGAAATACAGTCTGCAGAATACAATAAATGCTTATACATTCCTGTAACAGAAATAGGATATGTTCTTCTGAAAAATGAAAGGAATATTTGTAGATAATAAGCATTGCATTTACTGCATTTATATTAAACTGTAGATTGCATATATTAAATATATTAAATATATGCAATCTACAGTTTAATATAATTCTTCTTTCATTTGTAACATTTTAGATCATACACTTGCGAATAAGCCACACTGTAGATCTGTATAGTCCCAGTGCCCTGATTTCTGCCTTGGTTTGCTCTTCTATCCAGCACGTTTTGGATACCCTTAGCCTCATTCATATTCTTTTTCTCTCTCCCTCTCCCTTCTTCCTGCCTCTTTCTTTTCTGGTGTCAGCTGCATAAAAGATTTCAGAAATCCATGCTCCACCTTTACCTTCTCGTTAGGTTTACTGATTGATCTCCTTTCCTATATGGACTCTGAACTGGCCAAAGCCTCAGCTATCTATTCTAGCTCAGAGCACAGAGGAAGCTTCCCATTTGCCTTCAGTAACGTGATTTTCATTCTTTCCTGGTTTCTGACTTTCTATTTGAGCACTTGCTACCTATTCTGTTTTATCCATCTGATCTTCTTTTGCTTATGTATCTGTGTCCCGTGCCTGCCAGTTTTCTAATTTCCCTAAATCATGAGTGTCCTGACTCGTATTACTTGCCATATATGCCTGGGCTTTTGATTCCTTATCCAGTTTGTGATGCACCGTCTCACCTAGACTCCAACTTCTTGCTACCATGCCTCATTACTTTAGCTACAGCTCACAGCTGGACAGTCTTGGTTTCTTTAGGAACCATATTTATTTTTCTACTTTTATTTCTTTTTTTAAAGTATCAAATATACATGGTCCTTGTGAAATATTTGCAAATTACCCATAAAGTAATTCTGTTACTTTAACAGTATTATTCTGTTAATGCTATTTCTAAACAAGGTTTATAAATAAAACTCTGTTGAATACTCTTTTATATAAATATTTGTCTGCATTTCACATACTCTCCTTGCGCTAAATTAATCAAATTAAAATTATCATATTAAAGTATACAAATGTTAGAGGCTTTTGAAATATATAGCTATATTATATAGTACAAATGGAGCAGAACTAGCATTGGAGAGCTATTCTTATAAGGTAAATGGAAGTGTTTGTGTAGTCGGGGAAGGGTGGGTAGGTGAAGAACATGGGCTTCTTTATATGATACCATAGCATGGGAGAAGCATTGTACAAGTCATAACCTTGGGATATTATATGCATACTGCCCTATGGTGATATGTGCCACATTAATGTTCCATTTCTCCTTTATTCTATGATTAATGGTGGAATTTTCTCTATGTTCATTTTTATCTGTAATATTTAGTCATAGCATACCGTCTTGAGTTTTCAATATTTTCTTCATTCTCACCTCGATGGCTCTGTTAAATTATTGTGTTTTCCCAATTCCCATCCCTGTATTTATTCCTGGACCATCTTCTACACAGGTCAGTTGTCTTTGGATCTCAATTATTTCTAATGAGAAGCCAGTGTTGACTGATTTTTTTTGTGTATTCAATATTATTTTTCTCTGGTTGCTTTAAAGATTTTATATTTGACCTTTGGCAGTTTTACTGGCATACTTGAGGGAATTTGTTGGTACTTGCTCTGCCTGGGGTTTGCTGAAATTTTTATAAATTTATCTTTCATCAAATTTAGGGAAGTTTTGGATCTTATATGTCTTCAAATGTTTTTTCAGAAAGCCCTATAGGACTCCACTAACATGTATTCTGTATCTTCTAGTATTGCCCTACAGACTTCTGAGGCATTACTATTTTTTTTTCTCTTCTTCAGATTGGGTAATTTCTATTGGTGTATCTTTGAATTCATTGACTCTTTCTTTAGAAATTTTCATTTTGCTATTAAGCACATCCACAGAATGTTTTATATCAGATACTTTTTTTAATTTCTAGAATTCTATTTGTATTTCATGATACTGTGATTAAATCAAATTAAAGCATTATGTATATAGGGGTGTGTGTGTATATGTATGTGTGTGACTATATACACACACACACACACACACACACACACACACACACACATATAGTCTTTGTCCCCATTTCTGGCCCACAACTCCTGAAACCTTTGTAATTTCCAAAGTTATAGGAGTGATAAAGGTGTCCTAATATTCCTAACAAAACCCTTTCAACCACACCTGAGTTTAAGTTAGTGAGATGAGTTTTAGACTTAACCTAATCACTGGGGCAGGCTGTCAGGGGAACCAAGCCCATGATTAGAAGGTTAGAATTTTTAGTCCCATACCCTTATTCTCCTAGGAGAAAAGAAGGCCTGGAGGTTGAATCATCATCAATAGACAATGATTTAATCAATCATGCCTAGGTAAAGAAAACTCCAAAAGCATGTGCTTTCAGGTTGGTGAACACATGGAAGTTTGGAGAGTGATGTGCTTGGAGTTCATGAATGCTCCTTCCTCTTTCCGGTATCTTGCCCTATGCATAGCTTTCCTTTCACTGTTCCTGAATAGATCTTTTTATAATAAGCTAGAGATCTAGTAAGTAAAATGTTCTTTGAGTTCTGTGAACGACTCTAGGAAATTAATGGAATCCAAGGAACAGGAAGTTGGTGGTGGGGGTGGGGGAATCATTGATATCTTCAGTTTATAGGCCATTGGTCAGAAGCCCAGGTGACAATCTGGACTTGTAACTGGCCTCTGAAGTTGAGGTGGGGGCAGTTTTGTGGGCCTGAGCCCTTAACCTGTGGAATCTAATACTATCTTCAGGTCAACAGAATCAGAATCGAACTGAATTATAGGATATACAGCTGGTCTCTGGAAATTGCTTGTATGTGTGGGGAAACCCCTCTTCTCCACACACTGGAATTATATATCAGAACCCTTAGTTACTTTTTATATTTCTATTTCTCAACTGAGATTATTTCTAATTTTTTTTAACACATTTTTATTTACTTCACTGAGCATTCTTTTAAAAGCTGCTTTAAAACCACTGGTAATTCCAACATCTGCATTACGTTGAGTTTGGACTTTATTTTTTTCTCTTGAATATATGTCATATTCTTACAGCTTTAATATATCAGTTAATTTTGGAATGTAAACAGATATTATGAATCACTTGTTGTAGTTTTGGATTCTGATACAGTCTAATAAAGAGAAACTATGAACTCTGAATTTATAGTCTTTTTTTTTTTTTTTTTTTAAAGCCTTAACTGGGCTACTTGGGAGCTGCCTCTTGAATGTGTATTTGAAGGGTTTTGAAGTTTGTAGTTGAAGAGATTTGAGCAGAGTTATTTGAAAAGTTTGGGACTTCCCTGTTGTTCTCTTCTTTCTAGGATTCTCTGCTTCACCTTCCAGGTCCTGTGGATTTCCCATATTCTGTATTCTGCTTTCTCCATATTCTGGTTTGTCTTCTCTGGGCTTTATCCACTTTGCACACCAACGATGGTCTGCTCTTGGGCTAACAAAGATGAAAAATGGTAAGCTAACCTGATATAATTTCTTTTAGGTGTTGATTGCCCTCTGATGTTTGGGCATTTTTGTTTTCTCTCTAGTCACTTGAGTAGATATTTTCAGTATTCTGTCTAGAGTTCATAGTTGCTATTTACAGAATATTGTTTTGATGGGAACTATTTGAGCATTATCAAAATAAGAAGCTTTTATTTTTTTCATATTTTCTGAAAGAAGTTCATGTTTGTACATGTCTCATTCTCCCTCATTTGCAATTGAGGTCTAAAGGTGGAGTGACTACCTTGAGAAGCTAGACTTAAGAATTATCAAGGAAGACTATTCTTAGAGTGCCTGGGCTTTTCTTCTTACAACTGAGTCTAGATGCTGGGGGTTAGATTGTCCATCCTCATCTAGAATTCTGCTGGGGGCATTAAAAGTGGGACAGGACATTGTTATTAGAATTTTAAAGTAATTTCAAACTTCTTGTGTCTGCAAAAGGACATGGATTGAGAGGTACAATAGGGAGAGTTAGAAAATCACCCTCTGTTTTCCCAAAGATGGGATTCTTGATTAATGGTCAAGAAGCAGGCAGAATGGTAGGTTCAGCCTATAACAATGTATCTCTAAGGTGTGGTCACTGAGGAACTTTATCAGAATCATCTGGAATATTTTTTTAAAAAGGAGATTTCTAGCCTACCTCAGACCTGCTGAATAATAAGCTCTGCAGATATTTACATTCATATGCCAGTGATACCCACATTCATTAAAGTTTGAGAGCCACTGCTCTGTGTCGTGGTTCTTAAGCCTGGCTGCACATAAGAGTCACCTGGGAAGCTTTTAAATCTTACAGATTCCAAGACTCATCCTCAGAGGCTCTCTTTAATTGGTGCGATTTGGACACAGGCATTGGTATTTTTTAAAGCTGTCTGCATGATTCTAATGTGCTGTCAGTATTGAAAAGCACTGCTCTTTGTGAATAGTCATTGCTTTTAGATGCTCAGTAGAATGATTTCTTCTATGACTTTGAGGACAATGGGATAAAAGAGGACATGAACTTGTAACTCTTCCAGGGCATTTAGACAGAAAATAAACCATGAATACAGCAGTAACTTCCAGATACTCTTTTGACAAATTTAGAGGGGATAAGACAATGCTTTGAGGACATTCTATTTTCTAATTTGTAAATCCTAAATAAACACTGAACATATTTCTTTATTATAGGGCTCTGCAGACCTCAAATTGTAAATATCCTAGAGAGGGATATGGTACATCACTTTTCTCAAACTTACTTAATTATGTGATCCTGTTTACTTCTGCAACACATGAACATCTTGCACAACCAAAACTGAGAAGCAGTTTTTCTGGGAGGCATTCATGTAGAACAAACATACTGGTTAATCAGACCTTAGAATAATATTATTTATAAGATGAATGGTAAGTTTTTTTATTACCTGTACTTTTTTTAAACCTGGAGGCTTCTGCATCAGAGAAGAGCAAATTATTCACTTATATAACAACCTCAGCATTAGTATTCTTCTCCACTCTAGGATAAGGTAATGAGGGCAGATGTCACCTGCATGCACAAAAGGGGGCTTTACACTATGGATGAGGAACTCCAAAGATATACATTTTAGAGCTTATATAGGAACTTCTCTCCCAGAGACAGGGAGATAAAATTTTTTCTCTCTAACAAAAACAAATTCTTTCTGGGAAAAGATGGAGAAGATCACTAGGTATTTATGACAACTACCCTTTTAAATGTAAACAGATGGCTCCAAATTTTATTACTCTATGAAATGTAAACACAGGCATTCAGAAAAATAAATCTTTAAATTTTTCCAGGAGTTTCTATATTAGTATTGCTATTCAATCATCCTTTAACCCATGCTGCCAGCAATCTTTGCTCAGAAAGCACTGAGCAGGCAAAAACATGGAAATATTAACATTTTCTTCACAATGCCATCTACTATCACCTCAGAGCATCCTCACTCATTCCGAATATGTTTCTGGTTCAACAGTATTTTTTAGTAGTAATCCTGGCAAAATGCATCCTTCATGAGATGACTACCCAGATTAACTTCAGGACATAGAGACAGACAGACTTACAAAGCACCCAGTTGCATGAAAAACATAACTAAAAACAGATTGTCAATTGTCTCAGTCCATGCAGGCTACTTCAACAAAATATTATTGATTGAGTGCCTTATAAACAGCAGAATTTTATTTCTCAGGAGGCTGGACATCTAAGAACAGGGTACTAGGAAGAGTCTTCCTAGGTCTTATCGGTTGTATCCTTACATGACAGAAGGAGCAAGTTTACTTGGGCCTCCTTTATAAATGTACTAATTTGGGACCTAATCACCCACCTCATAATACCATCACATTGGGCACTAAGTTTTCAACATACAAAATCTGGGAAACACAAACATTCAAATAATAGCACCAATCATCATGCGAAATGTTGACATATCTAATTATACTTATCCACTTGTGGACCGTCCCTAGTCCTTTTCCCCAAGATATTAGAATTGCTGCATAGTCTTTATATAATGAACAGTAGTGCCAATTGATGATTAATTAAGGTCACACCAAGCCCATCATAATATCTTATTATTTTGAGCTCAATATAGTGTTTTATTGACATTGCCTTCATCAGTCAAACATGAATTTCCATTTTATGTGGTACAATAACACTATCTCCCCGCCTTGGTAAGAACAGGAATCCCAATTATATATCTAAACTATCTTATAGGCATATAACTTCTATGAACATCTACCTCTATTTGAAGCTTAGGATTGAATGGAACTAAAGATATACCTGACAACTAAAAATAGACAACCACTTCAATTTCCTAAGAGCTTTGGAAACTTTCTAAGATTCCACCTGCCATGAGAGATTTTCTCATTGTATTCAATCTAGATATGGGTGACTACAGACTCTTCAATCTAACTTTCTCAGGCTCTCTAGAATCTGATTTCTTGATGAGTACATAGAGGTTTATTATGTCAGTAATCCAAAGATATTCTTGAAAATTATAATTTTCAATGATAATTTATATACTGTCCTAATAGAACTATGATTTTTTTCCTTAATGTCTTTCATTACTCAAGAAGATCACATACAACACAATAGTAGGAGGCACTCTGACTCTAGACTGCCTAGGTTCAAACACTAGTCCTGCCGTTTTCTAGAAGTAGTAGGTATATTAGTAGGTATATTACTTAATCTCTTTGTTCCTCAGCTTCCTCATTAGTAAAATGAAGTTAATTACTACTTATATCAAAGAGTAGGTAGAGAATTAAGTGATGTGAGCATGTGAAGTCAAAACAGACCTTATCCCTTAATACTGCATAAATATTAACCATTATAATACAGATTTTCTAAGTCGGATTTATCAGTTTTGACCTGAGTAGTTGCAATTTTCCCATTTTAAAACTGTGTCTATAGTGCTTCTTTCAGATAGTGTGAAATGGACTGCAACACAGGTATAGTTCACAAGCTTGAAATGTAAATGGCAAACTGAGTATCAGTCCTAATTCACCTTATGAGAGTTGGAAGAAGAGATGGAAGCAAAGGATAAGAGATGGAGTGAAGGTTGAATAGTCAGGAAGTAAGGCAGTAAGCAAGTAAGTAAGCAAACATATTTTTCATGAAAAGAAATTAATAGGAATTAAACAAGTTGAGCCATAAATCTCAAGTCAGGGCAAAGAGTTAACCTGGGGCAAAAGGAAATCCGTTATGACCAGAGCTATCAGACAAAAAACTTGATAAATGCCAAGAGCTTGAAGTCTGCAATTTCTGCTGGCTTTTACTTTCCTAATGGTATGAAAGACACTTTTGCCCCTAAATTTTCTTACAGGCATTTCAAGGATTTAGAACCTACTGGAAAGATTATTGGTAGAGAGATCCTTGATAATATTTTCTAAAGGAGAAAAGCATTCACAGGCCTTTCTGCTTCCAGGTCACTAGTCCCCAGGGCACTTTGCATGCTGTGATGATGGATGTTTTCTCTCCATCTATTCTGTAGTTGATATTCACCCCTGGCTTTTTTTATTTAAAAAGTTTTACCTATTTAATGCTACAATGTCATTCTGGGACAATTCTCAACTTCAATGTAAGAGTTTTTGTATGTTTATATGTATGTACACACTTAAAGCAATTTCAATTTTTAGCTCCTTTTGATCTGCTTATTTGAAGTACAATTAACATACAGTGTTATATTAGTTTCAGGTGTAAATATGATTCAGCAATTCTTATACAATACTCAGGACTCATCAAGATCAGTAGTCCCCTTTATCTAATTCATTCATCCCCTGCCCACTTCTCTAACAAACACCAGTCTGTTCTCTGTATTTAATTAAGAATGTTTTTGTCTTTCTTTGTTTCTAAAATTCCACATGTGAATGACATCATAAAGTATTTGTCTTGCTCTAACGTATTTCACTTAGCATTATACCCTGTAAATTCGGCTGTGTTTTTACAAATGGCAAGATCTCACTATTTTTTGATAGCTGAGTAATATTCCATTGTGTGTGTGTGTGTGTGTGTGTGTGTGTGTGTGTATGTGTGTGTGTGTAAATCTTCTTTATCCATTCATCTATGGATAGATATTCAAGTTGCTTCCATATCATGGCTTTTGTAGTTTTGTAGTTCTTGGAATATAGGTCTTTTACCTCTTTTAAGATTATTCCTAGGTGCGAAAATACTCAACAAAATACTAGCCAATAGGATTCAACAGTACATTAAAAAGATTATTCACCACGACCAAGTGGGATTTATTCCAGGGCTGCAAGGTTGGTTCAACATCCGCAAATCAGTCAATGTGATACAACACATCAATAAAAGAAAGAACAAGAACCATATGATACTCTCAATAGATGCTGAAAAAGCATTTGACAAAGTACAGCATCCCTTCCTGATCAAAACTCTTCAAAGTGTAGGGATAGAGGGCACATACCTCAATATCATCAAAGCCATCTATGAAAAACCCACCACAAATATCATTCTCAATGGAGAAAAACTGAAAGCTTTTCCGCTAAGGTCAGGAACACGGCAGGGATGTCCATTATCACCACTGCTATTCAACATCGTACTAGAGGTCCTAGCCTCAGCAATCAGACAACAAAAGGAAATTAAAGGCATCCAAATCGGCAAAGAAGAAGTCAAATTATCACTCTTCGCAGATGATATGATACTATATGTGGAAAACCCAAAAGACTCCACTCCAAAACTGCTAGAACTTATACAGGAATTCAGTAAAGTGTCAGGATATAAAATCAATGCACAGAAATCAGTTGCATTTCTCTACACCAACAGCAAGACAGAAGAAAGAGATATTAAGGAGTCAATCCCATTTACAATTGCATCCAAAACCATAAGATACCTAGGAATAAACCTAACCAAAGAGACACAGAATCTATACTCAGAAAACTATAAAGTACTCATGAAAGAAATTGAGGAAGACACAAAGAAATGGAAAAATGTTCCATGCTCCTGGATTGGAAGAATAAATATTGTGAAAATGTCTATGCTACCTAAAGCAATCTACACATTTAATGCAATTCCTATCAAAGTACCATCCATCTTTTTCAAAGAAATGGAACAAATAATGCTAAAATTTATATGGAACCAGAAAAGACCTCGAATAGCCAAAGGGATATTGAAAAAGAAAGCCAACGTTGGTGGCATCACAATTCTGGACTCCAAGCTCTATTACAAAGCTGTCATCATCAAGACAGCATGGTACTGGCACAAAAACAGACACATAGATCAATGGAACAGAATAGAGAGCCCAGAAATAGACCCTCAAATCTATGGTCAACTAATCTTCGACAAAGCAGGAAAGAATGTCCAATGGAAAAAAGACAGCCTTTTCAATAAATGGTGCTGGGAAAATTGGACAGCCACATGCAGAAAAATGAAATTGGACCATTTCCTTACACCACACACAAAAATAGACTCAAAATGGATGAAGGACCTCAATGTACGAAAGGAATCCATCAAAATCCTTGAGGAGAACATGGGCCGCAACCTCTTCGACCTCTGCCGCAGCAACATCTTCCTAGGAACAACGCAAAAGGCAAGGGAAGCAAGGGAAAAAATGAACGATTGGGATTTCATCAAGATCAAAAACTTTTGCACAGCAAAGGAAACAGTTAACAAAATCAAAAGACAACTGACAGAATGGGAGAAGATATTTGCAAACGACATATCAGATAAAGGACTAGTGTCCAGAATCTATAAAGAACTTAGCAAACTAAACACCCAAAGAACAAATAATCCAATCAAGAAATGGGCAGAGGACATGAACAGACATTTCTGCAAAGAAGACATCCAGATGGCCAACAGACACATGAAAAAGTGCTCCACATCACTCGGCATCAGGGAAATACAAATCAAAACCACAATGAGATATCACCTCACACCAGTCAGAATGGCTAAAATCAACAAGTCAGGAAATGACAGATGCTGGCGAGGATGCGGAGAAAGGGGAACCCTCCTACACTGTTGGTGGGAATGCAAGCTGGTGCAGCCACTCTGGAAAACAGCATGGAGGTTCCTCAAAATGTTGAAAATAGAACTGCCCTATGACCCAGCAATTGCACTATTGGGTATTTACCCTAAAGATACAAATGTAGTGATCCAAAGGGACACATGCACCCGAATGTTTATAGCAGCAATGTCCACAATAGCCAAACTATGGAAAGAACCTAGATGTCCATCAACAGATGAATGGATCAAGAAGATGTGGTATATATACACAATGGAATACTATGCAGCCATCAAAAGAAATGAAATCTTGCCATTTGCAACAACATGGATGGAACTAGAGCGTATCATGCTTAGCAAAATAAGTCAAGCAGAGAAAGACAACTATCATATGATCGCCCTGATATGAGGAAGTGGTGATGCAACATGGAGGCTTAAGTGGGTAGAAGAAGAATAAATGAAACAAGATGGGATTGGGAGGGAGACAAACCATAAGTGACTCTTAATCTCACAAAACAAACTGAAGATTGCTGGGGGGAGGGGGTTTGGGAGAAGGGGGTGGGATTATGGACATTGGGGAGGGTATGTGATTTGGTGAGTGCTGTGAAGTGTGTAAACCTGGTGATTCACAGACCTGTACCCCTGGGGATAAAAATATATGTTTATAAAAAATAAAAAATTAAAATTCAAAAAAAAAGAGATTATTCCTAGGTATTCTACTATTTTTGTTGCAATTTGTAGATGTGACTGTATTTTTAATTTCTTTTTCTGCTACCTTATTATTAATGTATAGAAATAGAACAGTTTTCTGTACATTAATTTTGTATCCTGCAACATTACTAAATTCATTTATCAGTTCTAACTGCTTTTTGGTAGACTCTTAAGAATTTTCCTATATAGCATTGTGTCATCTGCAAATAAGAAAAGTTTACTTCTTTCTTGCCAATTTGGATACCTTTTATTTCTTTTTCTTGTCTGATTGCTATGCTAGGACACTCAGTACTACATTGAATCAAAGTGGTGAAAATGGACATCCACGGTTTATTCCTGATCTAACATGAAACCTCTCAGTTTTTCACTGAGTATGATGTCAGCTATGGGTTTTTCATGTATGGTCTTTGTTATGTTCAGATATATTCCTTATAAACCTATTTTGTTGAAAGTTTTTATCACGAATAGATATTGAACTTTGTCAAATGTCTTTTTTTTTTTCTTTTACATCTATGGAGATAATCATATGGTTTTTATCCTTTCACTTGTGAATGTGGATCATATTGATTATCATATCATATTGATTGAATGTGAATAATGAACCACCCTTACACCTCTGGAATAAATACCACTTGATTGTGGTGAATGGTTTTTTTAAAATATATTGTTGGATTCAATTTCCTAGTATTTTGTTGAGGATTTTTACATCTATGTTTATCAGAGATATTGGCCTGCAGTATTCTTTTTTTTATAATATCTTTATCTGGTTTTGTTATCAGGTTCATGCTGGCCTTATTCTTTGGAAGCTATCCTTCCTCTTCTATTTTTGGAATAGTTTGATAAGAATAGATATTAACTTCTTTTTATGTTTGGTAGAATGTACTTCTGAAGCCATCTACTCCTGGAATTTTATTTGTTGGAAGTGTTTTAGTTATTGATTGAATTTCATTGCTGGTAATAAGTCTGTTCAAATTTTCCATTTATCCCCAATTCAGTTTTGGAGGGTTATTTTAGAAGGAATTTATTCATTTCTTCTAGGTTGTCCAGTTTTTTGGCATATAGTATTTTATAATATTCTCTTATAATCCTTTGTATTTCTGTGGTATCAGTTGTTCTTTCTTCTACTTCATATTTTATTTTACTTATTTGAGTCCTCTTTTTTTGAGGAATCTGGATAAAGAATTATAAATTTTATTTTCAAAGAATCAGTTATAGATTTCATGAATCTGTTCTGTAGGTTTTTTAGTCTCATTTACTTCTGCTCTAATCTTTATAATATCCTTTCTTCTACTGGCTTTGGGCTTTGTTTGTTCTTTTTCTATCTCCTTTAGTTTGTTAGGTTGTTTATTTAAGATTATTCTTGCTTCTAAAGGTAGGCATATATTGCAATAATCTTTTCTCTTAGAACAGCTTTGCCTTCATCCCAAAGATTTTGGACTGCTGTGTTTTCATTTTCACTTGTCTCCATGTATTTTTCTTTATTTCTTCTTTAATTTCTTGGATGACCCATTTATTGTTTAGTAGCACATTATCTTCAGGGTTTTTTCTTATGATTGGTTTTTAGTTTCATAGTGTTGCAGTAGGAAAAGATGCACGATATGATTTCAGTCCTTTTGCATTTACTGAGACTTCTTTTGTAGCCTAACATGTGCTTTATTCTAAAGCATATTCCATGCACACTTGAAAAGAATGTGTCTTCTGCTGGGATGGAATGTTCTGAATATATCTGTTAGATTCATCTGGTCCAATGTGTCAAAGCCACTGTTGCCATGTCAATTTTCTGTGTGGATGACCTGCCCATTGATGAAGGCAGGGTGTTAAAATCCCTTACTATTATTATATTACTGCCAATTTCTTCCTTTATGTCTGTCAATAGTTGTTTTATTTATTTAGGTGCTTCTATCTTGGGTACATAGATTTTTCAATTGCTATATCCTCTTGTTGGGTTGTTTCTTTCATCATTATGTGGTATCTGTCTCTTGTTACAGTCTTTGAAAGTCCATTTTGTTTGATATAAGCTTTACTATCACAGCTTTCTTTTTGCTTCCTTCTTCATGGCAAACATTCTTCTATCCCTTCACTTTCATCCTGCATGTGTCTTTAGGTATGAAGTGAATTTCTTGTAGGCAGCATATAGATGGATCCTGCTTTGTTATCCATTTAGTCATCTTATGCCTTTGATTAGTGCTTCAGTCCATTCCCATTTAAAGTAATTATTGAAAGTCGTGTATTTATTGCCTCTGCTCTTTTCTCAAGGCTACTGAGTATCTTTATGATATTAATTTGAATTCTGTATCAAGCACATTGCTCATCTTTGTTTTGTTTAGCTCTCTTGTTATGGTTTTATCCTGATCTTTCATTTAGGAAATATTCCTCTGTCTCCTCATTTTGTATAACTGTGCTTGTTTCTATGTATTGGGAAAGTCAGTTATGTCTTCTGATCTTAAAAGCAGTGTCCTTATGAAGAAGTCCTATAGTGCCCTACTAGTGCAATGTTCTCTGTTACTTGTTTTATGGTTGCTTTTATAGTTCTTCTCTTGCTGTCTTCCCTTGTGGTTTGATAGTTTTATTTAATGACATGCTTGGATTTCTATTTTTTGTGTCTATTATGTGTTTTTGATTTGTGGTTAACATTAGGTTCATATGCAACATTTTATGCATATAGCGGTCTACATTAAGTTGATGGTCACTTAAATTTGAACCCCTTCTAAAACCCCTTTCACTCATCCACTTCATTTTATGTATATGATGTCATACTTCACATCCTTTTATTTTGTGAATCCTTGACTGGTTTTTGTAGATATAAGTGATTTTACTAATTTTGTGCTTTAACATCTGTATTAGTTTTATAAATGGCTATTCTACTACTTTGAATATGTTTGTATTTATTTGTGAATTTCCTTTCCCTTCATAATTTTCTTACTCCTGATTGTAGCTTTTTCTTTCACTCTAAGATTTCCCTTTAACATTTCTTATAAGCCTGGTTTAGTGGTGATAAACTTCTTTAACTTTTTTTGGTCTGGGAAACTTTTTATCTCTTCTACTCTGAATGATAGCTTTGCTGAGAAGACTATTCCTGGTTGCATGTTTTTGATTGTTTTGTTTTGTTTTAGCACTTTGAATATATCATGCCACTTTCTTCTGGCCTGCAAAGTTTCTGCTGAAAAATTAGCTGAGAGCCTTATGTGTATGCTACTGTTTTGTTTTACTGATCTTAACATTCTCTCTTTATCACTAATTTTTGCCATTATAATTATTATGTGTCTTGGTGTGAACCTCATTAGGCTAATTTGTTGCAGGCTCTCTGTGCCTCCTGGATCTGTGTATTTGTTTTCATTCCCAGAATAGCTCAGTTTTCAGCTACTATTTCTTAAAATAAGTTTTTCTGCCTCCTTATCTCTCTATTCCCCTTCTAGATTCCTTAGAATGCAAATGTTACTGTGTTTGATGATGTCACTGAGATCCCTTCACCTATTTTTACCTATATATTTACCCATTTTTATGTTTTATTATTCTTTGTTCTGTTCAGCTTGGTTGCATTCCATTACTCTGTTCAGCTTCCTCCAGTCTACTATTTATTATCCTCTGTTCACCAGAACCAAGTACTTCATGGGTGTCCCCCATGTAGGCCATGTGTGTCCTGCTATTATAGCTGAGCTACATTTGCCTTCAGTCCAGTCAGTTGCAATGGCCCACTTTACCTGTTGTGGGTGCACTGGGCAGGATTTGGTCCCTATTCTATTAAGATGCTAGTCTGGGGCTGCCACAGTCCAGTAGCTGGGCAATGTCAGCAGTCACACAATATGCTTGCCCTTAACCCATCTGCTTGGACTGTGTCACACCAATTTTCAGGGCACTTTGCTTGCCTTGTCTTCTGAGAAACTTTCCTTGGTAGGCTATGTGGACAGCCATACCAGATGCCTGACCCAGTCTGGGACAGATCAGCAGGGTACTCATTGTGCTGACAACTAAAGGTTCTACTCCTGGGACTATAGGCACATTGGTAAATGTGCTTATCTTCCCCTCTCCCAGGGGCAGGAGTCACTTTGAAGTAGCTCAGGTCCCTCCTGGAGCTGTTTCAGGATGTGTGGGGGCAGGAGTTGCTTTTGAAGGATGAAAGCCAAGTGGGTTCAGGTTGGATGGGGCATATCGATAGAAGAGCATGGTGGTAGGATACGCAATGCTAGGAAAATAGTTAATGAGTATTCTTGCTGGTTCCTTCAAGTGTCCAGCTATCTAGAAAAGGGGTTGGAGAGAAATGGTACCTACAGACACTTTTGTTTCTAAAGTTTCCTGCTCTTCCAGTGCACATTCTGAGATTAGTAAATAACCCACCTTCTGTACACCCTACATGCTTCTCAAATTAATATTTCCATGCTATATCTCAGCCAGGTTTTTTGTTATGCTGGCTCTTTAAGGACAAGAATTCAGTTTTCTATGGCTGTCTCAGAGTTCAGCCCTCTGATTTTTAAAGTACCCAAGCTAAGCCCTGATAATTATAAATACTTGTTAAGATTCACTGGTTTTCAAAGCCAAATGTTTCTACTGCAGGTCCCCCATGCCTAGAGGACCTGGTGTAGGGTCTGATCCTCCTGCTTCTCTGTCCTTGTGGTATCCCTCCCATTTGTGGTTAGTCTTGATAAGGGTTTGGTTCCCAACTGTGTCTCTGTCCCTCCTACCCTTTTTGATGTGGCCTCCTCTCTACAGTTAACTATGGAAGGTTTTCTGTCAGTCTTCAAGTAGCTTTCTGGGTTAGTTGCAGTGATGTGACTGTTATCTCAGTGTGTCCATGGGATAAGGTGAGCTCAGGATCCTCCTACTCTGCCATCTTCCTTGGGAGTTCCTAGTTCCCTTTGATCTTGATCAATTTGGGGGCCTTCCTCTTCTCCATGGTTAGGTACTCTTTGTGTTTTAAAGGCTTTTTCATCCATGACAATCTCACTTTTCTCAACAAACCATGCAAAGCTGATCCATTGATTACTTAGGTTTATTTTAATCTGTCATTTTGATCTGTATTTTGGTATTTCCAGTTCATATCCCACCTATATGTTGGGTCTCCAGTATATATGCCTAGAAATAATCTCTAAGTTTTCTGTGTATAAGTTACCCCCTTAAAAGGGGGTAACATAGTATACCAATTTAAATTGATGTTTGGTTGGATAATTTAATTAGTTAATATTTCTCAAGTAAGAAATTCACTATACACATAGTAGAAATTTACTGACCTTACAAAGAGAGTTTGCAGTGCACTAGTATTCTATTTAATAGCTATTGTAAGCTACCTTTAGGCTTTATATATAGTTAATGATATAAATTAGAGTTTAAAAAACTATATTCAAGCAGTGGTAAGCAGAGTGTTGTTTGACTAGATGTAATTCTGATAAGAAGTGAACCATAGCAGCTATGGAGTTGACCAAAGGCATGACCAGAATATTTGATATCTCTGTAATGCAGAAAGCCCAGATTGTTGTGTGCTGATAAAAAGCTACATAGGACTGCAGCTGCTACCTTAAAGCTGAAGCTGGGAAAGGCTCTCACTTCTGATGGAGGCCACTGACACATGCTGTGCATATTTCCACAGACCAGCCACAGGTGACCCAGCTGGTTCCTAAGAAGTATTAAATTTAAATGTCAGACTGATTAGCAACTGTATGTGTAGAAATACATGTGCTCTATTTGTGTGCATGTGTGCATATGCCTGTGAGCATGTGTGTGTCTCAGGAGAAAAAGGCATGGAAGAGATTATAGTACAGCTGGCCAAGGAAGTTGTATTTTCCAAGACTGCTTTCATTTGAGGGCAGGGGCTTGGTAACCACACCCTCTAATAGATCTGGTTTGGTAGTTTGTTGTACACAATTTTTCCATATCAGTTTAAATTCTGCATCCCAAAACATTTGTGCTTGCATCCTCTGGCTCTAAATAAATCTCTTATTTTCATACCTCCACCACAGCAGTTGGCCAACTGATACTTCAGAATAGCATTAGATGGCCAAATAAGTAGCACCATCTGCTGCAATTTAAAGGAATCCTCAGTGGTGCTGTGACAGCTGTCTGGTTCAGAGTCCTGAACACTAGAATTCATTTGTCAGAGAGGACACATATCCAATGTTAGAATGGCCATTTTCTACAAAAGGAATGATTCTTTTAGCAATGCAATACCCTATTTTTATGGAGGTCAGACTTTTGGAAACCACTGTCTAGTCTTAAAAATATGGTCCCAAATGTGAATTTTGACAAAATAGTTCTCCTGAGCTATTAGATTTAAAGCCCAAACTCTAGATTTAAAGCCATGCCTAAATGTATGAAAAGTCATTACACCCTTTCTGAGTGCCTAATTACATTTATTTAATACACAGTCCTTAAAAGCTTGATTATCTGGTTTGTGAGCATAGAGTATGATAGAAGCTGCAAGCTAGAATTAGACATGGTAGGGTATAAGTAACTCAAACTCAATAATTAGAAGTGGAGAATCTGGTGAATTACTAACTTAAAATACAAAAATGCAAACCATGATTCTATACATGTTACAATGACATACTTATGTATTCATTTAATCAGTATCTATTTACTGTGACGCAAGTACTTTTCTAAATACTGAAGTGCACATTTTTGACTTACTTGTTTTTTGGGTGTTGAGTTTGAGAAGTTCTTTATAGATTTTGGATATCAGCCCTTTGTCTGTAGTGTCACTTGTTGAATTGACCCTTGTTATTAAGCATTATTCTTTATCAAAGGTCAAATTCCTTATCCTGAAATCTACTTTTGTGATATTCAATAGCCACTGCCACTTTCTTATTTTATAATTTTTCATCCTTTTACTTAAAAATATATGTGCTCCATGTTTTAAATGTGTTTCTTATAAACAGAACATAGTTGGATGTTGCCTTTTTATCAGTCTAACAATCATTATCTTTTATTTGGTGTTACACAGAATATTTATATTTACTTTTTGATCTGGATGTGTTTAAGTCCTGAATTATTCTACTTGTTTTATACTTGCTTCTGTTCTTCATTTTTCTCCTTTTCTTTTTTTGATTTTATTTTTATTATTTAGTTTTATGTGTTTTTTTGACTTATAAGCTATATCTCTGTTTTGCTCTTTAGTGGTTGTTCTAAGATTTACAGTATACAATTTTAATGTATCATTATCTATATTCAGATATTATTACAGTGCCTCATGTATGGTGTATGAATCTTACAACAATATACCTTCATTTTCCCTTCCTTTTCTTTGTGCTATGGCTGCCATATGTTTCACCGCCACGTATGTTACAATTCATTGTTATAAGTCATATGCTCTAGTCTCAAATCTAAATAATAGTAAAGTGAAAAAAATTGTATTTTTTACACATTTTAAACATGTTTTACATTCTTTATTCATTTTTGAAGATTCAGGTTTTCATCTAAAGAACTTTAATACATCTTATAGTGTAGGTCTGCAGACATCAAATTTTCCTAGGTACTGTTTGTATGAAAATGGTTTCATTTTCCTTTTATGTTTGAAGGATATTTTACTACATGTAAAATTATAATTGTTTTCAGAAACTTTGTCAGTGAAAACTCTGTCTACTGATATACCTTTTTTTTTTCTTTTTCCTCATGAAAAGTCAGAGATCATTCTTATCTTTGTTCTGTTATATGTATTGTGACTTATTTCTCTGGCTGCTGTGAAGTTTTCCCTTTATCACTGTTTTCCAGTGGTATGATTTCTCTGTTTATCTTGCTTAATGTTCATCAGCTTCTTGGACTTTCATCACTTTGAAAAAAAATTAGCTGTTATTTTATTACACACTGTTTTGACCCACTATTTTTTTCCCCTTATACTCCAATGATATGTATGTTTGACCACTTGATGTTGCTCTACAAATCACTGAGGCTTTTTACATTTTGCTTGTTTTATTTCTTTCTGCCTGTGTGCCTCAGTTTAGATGCTTTCTATTGTTAGAACTTGAAATTCACTGATACATTCTTCAGTGTCAAGTACAAGTTTAAGTCTGTTCAGTTATTTTTTCAACATCCATACATTATATATATATATATATATATAAAATATGCATATTTCATATATATATAATTTTCAATATATATATCCCATACACACACACACACACACCTTTAAGGTCTTTGTCTAGTCTTTAATTTCTATCACTTCTATGCTTGTTTTTACATAGACGGTTATAGATGACATTTTTCCAAGTCTTTACGTTTTACTAATTTTGGATCAGATCCTGTTGGTTTTTTGATAGGATGGTATATATCACAGCTATGGTGTGAACGAGACTGTCTTGAACAAATATACCAAGATGACCATTCTGTGATTTGAAAGCTTCCTGAGCACAGACTCCCTCCCCCTTCTCACATGGTTTCCTTTTGTTTAACTAGTACCCTTAAGTATACCCTCAGGGCATAACACCCTTGATCTTCCCAGAGATATGGTTCTGACATATACCTACACTTTTTTTCTAAATTTTTAAATGTATGTATGTATGTATGTATGTATATGAGAGAGAGCACACGCAAGCTCTTAAACATTCTCTTCTTGGGTGGTTCCTTAGCATGTACTCTCAGCTTCTAGGGCTATAAAAGCAGAGCTTAAAGGAGGTAGTTACAGTGATCTACTCACCTTCCAACTGCCTAAGACAGGATTCTGTACAGTAAGTCCACTGAATAAGCCATTTCTCATCAAGCTGGACTTGTCATTCTTTGGTCTTATAGACCCTTTGGCCTCCATTTTGCATACACCTCCCTTTCACAGATAATATAGTGAAATTTGTTGTCTTCATTTAAAAATTATTGAAGTTTATTTTGGTAGGCAAGTAAACCACTTGCCAATCAATTTGATCTTTTTAGATTAATTTTAATCCTTGTTAGAAAAGTTTTAAAATAGCCTTTTATCCAGTGTAGCATTACTACTAAATTCTGACTCCTGGGTCTCTGATAAATACCTTGAATTTTTAATGAGCATTCTATTCTCTGGCTGGTTGGAATATGAATAACGTCTAGCCCCATGTGAGCTCAGGAATTGTGTAGTTAATAATTTTGTTTGTTGCTTGGTATCATTGAGCTTCACTTAATACATATACAACTTGGTCTTCAGCAACACACCCAAGTAGACTTCTATATAGATTCCTGAGGTACTCCCTCTCTATATAAACTCAATCCTTCTAAGTCCCTGGCCAAAAAATTCTTCCTGCCTCAACTTTCTCACAGATGAATCTCTATTTCCTCAACTCAACAAAACAACCTTGATCTGTTTCAGTCCCTCTTCCCAGAACTGCATTCTTAGAAGAGTTTACTGAAGTGAAGCCAGGGAAATTATAACGCTTACCTCATTTGTGCGCCTTTTATGAGAGATAAAAGTCTGTTGGCTCCTATTTTCCAATGCTTGATAATAGTTTCATGTATTTTTTATTAAATTTTCCTTTTTTTTCTTGTGAAAGATAAGGTAATTATTTTTTGTCCAGTTAATAATACCATATATGGTACCAATAGAAAAAACTGAAATTTTGCATATTTGGTTCAAATTTTTATTTGGCTTAAGAAATTAGCAATACAATATTTTAATATAATAAAACAATCAGTGAAGTGACAGAAATATCTGCAGGAATCTTTGCCAAGGAACAGATTCCTGAGTCCGAAATCTCCAGTTTACTAAGTTTTGGGGGAGCCAAGTTATCACTATTTTTTAGTAATACATCTATTGATTCTGATGGAGGTGTTCCAAGAGAAAATTCAAATGAAATGTCCTTGTGCTGTTGATATTTTCCTTCTGAGTAACTGTTTAATGACAAATGACCATATTGATTCTGCAAGGTGAAAGCATAATTTAAGTGTTTCAATGCCTGGAGGCTCTCTGGGTCTTATGTTCAATCATTTTAAGAGAACACGGGATCTAAAAATTTTGTTTTCATTCTTATTTGAACTTTTTGCCTCTCAATTCAGGAAACTAAAGATGATATTTAAATCTGGCATGAATTAAATATTATCACACAGGTAGCTTGGAAGATGTTTTAAGTGCCTTATAATCACAATGAAGACATATTTGAAATGTTTAACAGAGCTCAGTTGGAAGCTCAAGCCACCTTGCATCTAGAAAATTGTGGAAAAAGGAACATATCATTTATGACAAGTTTTCATAGCACTTGGGTTCTGGTTTTAATTTTCTCCAAAAGGCAGTGGACATCAGACAATATGCCATCTGCTAATATCACTTACTCTCTGAACTAAGTCTCTTGAAGCCCACTGAGTCTGGGGAGGTATGCAAAACTGAGGACATTCTGCCTATACTGAGTTTTCTTCTATCTTCTATCTAAATCAAGTCTTTTGCAGGGTTTGGGAGGAGAGGTCACTGTGCCCCAGAAAACCCTAAAGAATAAAAGTTCCTGGGGCAGCCTGGGTGGTTCAATTCAGTTAAGTGGCCAGCTCTTGACTTTGGCTCAGATAATGATCTCAGAGCTGTGGAATTAAGCCCCATGACTTGTGTCAGGCTCCATGCTTAATGGGGAGTCTGCAGGAGATTTTTCTCTCTTTCTGCCTCTCTTCTCTGCTTTCACACACATGCATTCTCTCAAATAAATAAATCTTAAATATATTTTAAAAAAAAAAAGAATAAAAGCTCTTGTTTGACACATCTATTGACACATCGAATACCAGGCCACACTTGTGTTCTCTTGGCTCCTCCAGAAATTCAGATTAAAATCATAACAGGCCTGTGAGACTGGTTCTGACAGCCTCCTAAGGATAACTATCTAATGTTTGGCTCATTTTTTGGTTTCAGGAAAAATCTAAGGACAGGGGAATTGCTGGTTCTGAGAAAGTTTTAGGAAAAATAATTGAAGTTTTTCCTTGTAATTGTGGAGCCCATGTATTTTTCTTCAAGCTGAAAACTTGCCAGTCTACCTCATAGTAGACTAGTCTCTAAACTTCAACCTGAACCCACAGACTGGGTTCAGATTTGCCGGAGGATCCCAATCTATCCTGAAAATTGTTTTTAGCAAAATTTGCAAAGTCCCAGACTTCTGGCTCTTGCCAAAATAGAAAAGAAAATGTAAAAATGGACTTGGTCCTCTTACATTTATACCTTGAGAAATCTAAATATATTTTAACAAATGCTAATATAGGAAATGCTACACCTATATCCCTACTAGTTTTTTTTTTCCTATGTAACCATACATAAAGTACACTGCATATTTCCCTCATTAAGTTTTTATAGCAATATTATGAGGTAGGTGCTATTTTTATATTTATATTTTTATTTTTAGGACAGTTAACTGAAGATAAATATATTTAAATAACCTGCTTAAGAGTAATGGCTAAATGTGGTAGAGTAATAAGTGTCAGACATTTAAATTCAAGATATCTGACTCTGAGGTTCATGATCTTAGTGGATTACACTGTATTTTAATAACTCTGATAAACTTCTGAAGTTTATCTAATAAACCTCTAATAAACCTCTGAAGACCCTATAATCCTTTCTTATGTTAAAGTTTTAGATAAGTAATATATTCATGTGTTCAAAAATTAAAGCAATATCTTAAAAAAAAAAACTCTCAACCTATCCTCTTCAACTATTGGTACATCCATAAAACACCCATAAGTTCCATTCTTCCCTAACAATCTTCTCTGACTTATGATGCTATATCATCAACCTCATTGAGTTCTGAAGCTAAGAATTTCTTCTAGGTTTAGACGTCATTGTTCCAGTAACATCTGATGGGTTCTTTGTTTGACTTCCTTTGGATACCATTTAAGTCTCCTTTTTATCAATCAGATTGGGAATCCAGTTCTGTGGACATAAAGTGCTCATATTTTCCCAAGAATCCTTAATTTCAATGACTCTTCCTCTTCTAGTGTGTGCCTGGATTTTTCCTCCTCTCTTCTTTCCTACTTCATGAAGTTCTGCTTGACTTTTATATGCCTATTTTCTAGGACTATTTTCTGTTCTCAAGTTGTCATCTTTTGAGCCAGACATCTTCCACATATAAGCAGTGTTTAATGACTACCACCCGGATCCCCTATTGATATTGTTAGATTGTATTCCCTGTTGTCTTGATACACTTAAACAGTTTCTGAGTGCAGGCTCTTTATCTTCATGCTCTTTATTTTTTTATATAAAGATTTTATTTGTCAGAGAGAGAGCACAAGTAGGCAGAGCAGCAGGTAGATGAGAGGGAGAAGCAGGCTCTCCACTGAGCAGGGAGCTGGATATGGGGCTTGATCCCAGGATCCTGGAATCATGACTTGAGCCGAAGGCAGCTGCTTAACTGACTGAGTCACCCAGGCACCACAATCTTCAGGCTCTTTAGATACATGCTCTAGTGGTATGGACTTTCTTGCTTTATCAATCATTAGAGATTAAACAATTTTGAAGTGCCAACCAAGTCTCTAAGTAAGTACTTACTGGGAGTGAAAGTTGTAGGGGAAAAGTGGTTGAAATCATCTAAGACAAGCACTGGCAAACGATATTGCATTGGACGAATCTGGTCTATCACAATTTTTGTAAATAAAACTTTATTGGGACACAGCCAAACTCATTCATTTAAGTGTTGTCTATGGTTATTTCTGTGCTATAACAGCAAGAAAAGATGAGTAGCTGCAAAAGGAAAACAATGGCTCACAAAGCTTACAGTATTTACAGTCTGATAGTTTATGGAACAGTTTACCCATACTTATTCTAAGACATTCTTTTTTTTTTTTTTTTAAAGATTTTATTTATTTATTTGACAGAGAGACAGATCACAAGTAGGCAGAGTGGCAGACAGAGAGAGAGTGGGAAACAGGGTCCCTGCTCAGCAGAGAGCCCAATGTGGGGCTCCATCACAGGACCTGAGATCACGACCAGAGCCAAAGGCAGAGTCTTAACCCACTGAGCCACCCAAACACCCCATTATTCTAAGATATTCTTTTTTTAAAATATTTTATTTATTTATTTGATAGAGGGAGACCACAAATAGGCAGAGGGGCAGGCAAAGTGAGAGGGAGGAAGCAGGCTCCTCACAGAGCAGAAAGCCTGATGTGGGGCTCGATCCCAGGACCTTAAGACCATGCCCCGAGCTGAAGGCAGAGGCTTAACCCACTGAGCCACCCATGTGCCCCTATTCTAAGATATTCTTAAACTCTTTATGGAACATATTAAATAATGCATGATTATCTTAAGTACTCTAATGGTTAAGAGAGTAAATTTAAGATAGATGTATAGGAAAAGGATACACTCTTATAGTCTTTGTTTCTTTGGCAACACATATTTAAGAAGGCATCTGGCTTTAGCTCGTATTCATATTTCTCAAGTCTCTGGCCACATCAGTTACTTTTTTTTTTTTAAAGGTTTATTTATTTATTTGACAGATATGACAAGATGACAAGTAAGCAGAGAGGCAGGCAGAGAGAGAGAGGAGGAAGCAGGCTCCCTGAGGAGCACAGAGCCCAATGCAGGATCATGACCCGAGCAAAAGGCAGAGCCTTAACTCACTGAGCCACCCAGGCACCTCACACACCAGTTACTCTTGATCCCATGTAGTTCACATATGTCTTTCAAAAGGGATGTCAATAGTCCTTTCATACTTATTATGAGACAGTGCGAGGTGTTTGAAGATCACAGGATCTTCATAGATGTCTCTTTGCCATGTTGCCAACCAACTTCTAAGCAGCACTTGAACTCAAGCTTTGTCCAACCTCCTTCAGCTTCATGTTCTACAATTAATTTGGCGCCCAAGTGGAAGAAACCTTCACTCTAAGCTTAGTACTTTTATATTTGATTTTGGTTGATTTGCTTTTGAATAAAAATAGATTTTCAGTCCTTGAAAAAAAAGGGATTTGCTCTTTTAGGCTTGTAGTTCCCTCTTCTAACAAGTTCTCCAGAGACTAAACCAAGTTTTTAATAGTGATAATAATAATGATAAAACAATAACTTTGAATGCTTATATTATAATAATTACAATGATAATGATAATGAACATTATAATAATAAGATATACTAATTTTGAATGGCTGTATGTGAGAAATGGTTCCAAGTTCTACATATAAATTAGCCCATGTAATCCTCCCAATATTTTAGTCAGTCTGGCACCAGAGTCCATTTTTTTTTTTTATCACTATGCAAAGAACATATTACTAGAGAGTTTTTGTTGGTTCTTTAACATGGGCAGAATATAAGTGGCATTACTAGCTGAGTATCTTGAGGGTATTTCCTAAAAAACAATTGGATATACATATATACATATATATGAATAGACATATTTCATATACATACTATACATATTATCAAGTACACAATAAATGTTGAAAGATAAGTAGAAAACTTATGTATCAGAAGTTTTATGGAAGATATTGTAGTTTGGAGGGAATGCTTCAATTACTTACCAGATGTATGCATACTCTCCTAGGGATCTTTTTGCTAAGAGTAACACACTTGTGTAAATTGGATTAAAACACAGAAGCAAACAAACAAAAGAAGTTTTACTAGCATACAAGGATAATCTACAGAATTTAAGGGCAAGAATTGCAAGAAGCAAGCAGTTATGGGCTAAGTCATTCTCATTCTCTTCTAGTCTCCAGGTTCTCTTGCTCCTTCTCCCTCATCCCCTTCACATGCATATTTGTCGCTCAGTACCTTGCTGGCATCTTTCTGAGCATTTGCCTCTTTGTAGAGTAGTCTCTTTCTGTTTTGAACATGGAAAGCTGCACACTGAAAACTCCTATTACATTTACTAGAACTTTTGGTCCAAATTGCAGATTCCCAGGAGATAAAACCAATAAGTCATCTTGAGCCAGATGTCCTCTTCTGAGCCCAGTGAATAATGCCTGGCATCAGGGTTGGGGTATGTTCACATGACCTGCTAAGGGAACAGAATCCCTAAGACTGGGTCTTAAATAAGGCATGGAAACTGAATAACAAGTTTGCTTTGTACAAAACATGGTGACTTTTTCTCTTTCCTTCCCTCTCTCTCTGAACCAGGTAGTAACACTTTTAACTGCCTTCAAAGATTATGGGAAACTCACTTACAAGAGAAAAAATACATTAAATGTGAAAAAGGTAGCTTGTATATCTAACCTTCAGGCCTTGTGTATTACAATTCCATAATACCTGATATCTTTCTATTTTCCTATGTTTTCCTGTGATGCCACTAAAAATTACAGTGGAGACAACAAATGCCAGACTTTCTGATACTAGCTGTAGTCTCATCAATTGCAGACTTGATACCTCCTTCAAAGTTGCTAGTAGGCATACAGTCTACAAAGATTAGCCAAAGGGTGTGGAAGAGGTGAAATGGAACCATTTCCAAAAGTATCCTGCAGACCTGCAGAAATCAGAAAACAGGGCTATCCAAGTGAACTGGTTGGCACTAGCTGGCCAGGAACCAGAATAATTTGACACTTCACTGGCGGAATTCCAGCTACTAATTTCCTTTCCCTTGACTCTCCATACGTCAAATGCTGAATCTGAAAAACCATGTAGCCACTACTAAAGGGAATATTGGGATATGCTCTAGCCACCAACTGAATAGCTAGCCTTTCCAATATCAGCTCTCCTAATGTAACAAGTCTTTTTTTTTTTCTTCACTAGAAATAAAAATATTTCTCTTATTTGAGTGACCCATAGTTAGAATTATTTTTTACTTTCAGTGCATCCATGTTGGGAAGATTCATCCACACAATATGGAGATGGAAAAGGAGACAGATGCTACAAGTGAGCCTTAATTCCTTACAATACTAAAAGGAAGTAGAAGAAAATTTTATGCTTTGGAATGAAGACTTTATAGGTGTATCATAGGAACATATTTCCCACTTGCAAGTGACCTTCTGGGTACAGAGGGTTCTTGTAATTATCTAAATTGCCTGAATTCTGTTTGTCACAAAATTCTCCCCAAGTCCCAAAGCTCTCTCCAGTAGAATAGATGAGATGCATATGGACCTCAGGATATATCCTAGAATGTAATCTTTGCAGATCTGAATTTATTCTGTTTCTACTTTCCTTTTTAAGTGACTGGTACTAATATTTTACAGTTTATTAAACTAAGATATTTTCTCTAAAAATACAAAAAAAAGGCAAAATTTTTCAGTATGAACTACTCTGTTGACCAAGTGAAAGTTAGATTTAGTAGGAAAGTCATTTATTGACTTCTATTATCTAAATCAGTAACTCCCAAATTTGGCTGTAGAGGATAGTCATCCGGGAGATCAAAATAATACCAATACCCAGGTCCCACCACCAGAGACTCTGATTTAATGCCTGTGATATTCCATGGGCATCATTAAATAAACTTATTTTTTCAATACTTCCAGATTTACAAAAAAAAAAACAAACTGCAAAGACAGTACAAACAGATCCCATGTGCACCTCATTCGGTGTCCCCTCTTGTTAATATCGTGCATTACCATAGTGCATTTGTCACAACTAAGAAACCAGCACTTGTACATTACTATTAACTAAACTCCACACTTTATTCAATTTATCTTTTCCACTCATGTCATTTTTTGGCTCCAGAAACCCATTCAAGATACACTGAATTTTGTTGTCATGTCTCCTTCCTTTTATCAGGTCTGTGACAGTTTCTCAGTCTTTCCCTGTTTTTCATCATCTTGAAACTTTTGATGAGTATTGGTCAGATATTTTGAAGAATCTCTGTCTAGAGTTTATGGTTTTTGTAAAGAAAACCATAGAAAAAAAGTATATTCATCATGTATTAGGGAGTAAATACCATAAACACTGAATATGCACTAATGTTTGAAAACCACCGAAGGATACAGTATCAGGGATACCCTCTGGTCTTTAAAAATGTACGTGATAGGCTGCCTTAGCATCACTCCATGCAATAACCTGTAGTTTAAGATGAGCATCACATTTTAGGTCTAGGGTTGTAAGGCTAGTACTTTTGAAGTGACCCAATTTCTTCCAGGCAATATGCATTGATTTAGAATGCCTTGGCAAAGAAACTGTCCCTGCCCTGACATGGAACATTCTATAGTCATGGACAACTGTGAACAGAATATGCACATGATCAAATATTTCCCCCCAAATAAGCCTCTTTATTGTGATACCATAAATATTGATGTAATACTAATTATTAAAATGTGCAAAATTACTGTGATGAGAGGGACCTCATCTAACTCCAGGCTTTTCTTATTATTCTCAAAGCAGGGCCATTAACTTTCTCTAACTTATGCTTCAGGTGTTGAAAAGCTAATTCACAGCTCCCTGGCTGCCTACTTGTGGGGACAGCTTTCTTCTGCTACAGGCAGTAATTGCCTTAGTGCTAGCCTAAATTGCCCTAGAGAAGAAAGCATAGCTTTGCTTGTTTTATCTTGTGGGTTTCAAGGAGTGTCTATACTTGCTTTGCATACAAGTTCTCTTTCAGATATTTTTCTCTAATCCATGATTCCTTCCAGTTGGGACATGAGAAACAAGATGATAAAGGCATGCACTAATATACATTTTGTTTGTACTGATAAACCACTGAAAAGAGGTCAAAGATTATCTTGTTAGGGGAAGAGGGCAGAAACTACTCTCACTGGTCCAGGTTAGTGGAGATAGCGTGAGAGATGCTGTGGATAAAAATTCACATTCAATTGGATGGATCAGTCAGAAATATCTAAATGGATAAGGAAGCATTTGATTTGGTCAAACAGGCTAAACTTAAAGCTAAAATATTTAAGTATAACCTGTCTTACCTAAGGAATGAACAAAACATTCCTTAGGTAAAAGTGGGCATATAGTAAGATTAATCATTATTTAACTAGTGCTTCTCAGATATAATACACAGGACTGGATTGTGAAATGAGACTCACAAATCTCACCTAGCATCAAGCTTTGCTATTAACTTTAAGGGAATAGGCAATCAGGAGGCACAGAAGGGAGCAGGGAAGAGCATGGAACTTGGAGGGCAGTCAGCCATGTCCTTTCTCCCTGCAGCAAACATGTACTTGTGCTTCAGACAAGAAGTAAGGTCTCTAAGTGAGATTCCTGAGGTTATCTCATATAGCAGGGGATGTTTAAATAGTGAAAAATCTCCATTTTATACCTCAAGATGGTAAGACTTTGGTGAAAATCTTACGGAGTTATGTTTTACAAATACAGAGATTCTGTTTTATAGTCATAGATAAATCTTTAGTCAGGGAAATCTTTCCATGGGCATTCTATATTCAAGTTCTCCCCTTTACAACATATATTATATCTACTTGGACGTTCAGTAGACAAGGAGATCAGACTGTGTGAGATGCCTTCATTGCTTCCTCTGGGTGTACTCAAGTAAAAAGTGTAAATGAATATAAGACCAGTTGCTATAACTCCTTTCTCCCCATGCCTTCGCCCATTTTTGCAAGGACTTCAGATCCATATATTAATATTTCCATATATTAATCTTTATACCTCATCCAAACTCCCCACCCCCCAACACACACACACACACATTCTCACACTCACACCTGATCTTGTCAGGTCTTCACATAGGCTTAGGAACCTAGTTTTGGTTCTTCTGTGGGGTCTACAACTTTTCTTTACTTTTGTCCTGGCTTTCAGCAGTGAAATCTGCTGCTGAGCCTTCACAAGGCCAGGGGACCAGCATCTACATCCATAGCAGAGATTTTGTAGTTAGGGCTGCCTGATGCTCTTGAGGGTACTGGTGTCATACGAAGGCACCCCTCCCACTGTCACTCCAAGGCAGCAATGCACTAGTTCACCCTATTGTCTTTCTTGGCCTCGGTTACTGTGAGTTTATTCACTGGTCTCCTGCTAGTTTAAACCCTTATGTCTATCCCACTGCAATCTATCTTCTACATTGCATTCAAGTGTTTTTTTTTTTTTTCCTAAAATGCAAATGTGATTGTGCTCATCTCATGATTAGAACTTTCAATGGCTCCCTAGGGCTATCAGCATAAAAACCCAAGCTTCTTAATCTATATGGCATATTCAGAGTCTGAACATTAAGTACTTGCCCTATTTCACTGTTTCCCACTCAACCTAGATAACTCAGTTTTAGCTTAGCCCTCCCTTGTTTTCATGATTCTGTGCCATTGTAATTGCAGCTTGCTCTTCGCGGGATGGTTTTTTCCCTCCTTTTTATCCCGGTTAGACCTTTTTATAATCCTGTTTGGTTTGGTTCAGGTATCACCTTCTCTGGAAATTTTTTTCTGGCTCCAGTATTCTATAGTAGATATTTTTGTAGCAAGAAAAGCAAAACGACACATACTGTGTTATCCATGTGGGTTCTCTTGTCTGTTTCTCTTACTATCCTTTAAGCAAGCATTCTCCTACTTTGTTGCAGCTTCAGTTTTGGGATACAGAAAATGAAGATGGATGCAGTGAAGATCACAGATGGGGATTTATGTCAAAGGAGTATGGGACCTTTTCCTCAGACTGAAGGGAGAGGTGTGGCTATAAAGAGACTTCTGGGAATTGGGAAGGAAACTTGAGGTTGCTCCAGCCTAATGCTTATATGGAGGTGGCTGAGCTTTTTGATGAGCATGAGTCTTAGGATGAGGACCTAAAGAGAAAGTTTGGAGGATACACTAAAGTTGGGATAGGCTGCTGACCAAAGATAAATAAAAGGGTAAGAGAAGGGGGACTCCCCCGATTGCAAGTGGTAACTCTGTGGGGCAGCAGGGGGTATCAGTGAATAATACTCAGTTGGCTTCAGGTAGAAGCAAGCGGCAGATCCTGGGACAGAAATAGGACAGGGATTTGTGAAACATGCACAGAGGAAGGCCAAAAGGCTGAAGGAGTTGAAGAGATTGGCAAGAGAATAACTGAAATCATGGTGTAAGAGGTTAGCCCAGGGAAGAAAGGATGGAAAGTCAATAGAAGGCTGAGAAATTGTGACAGAAGTGTAGAGTCACTTTACATTCTTGGCTTTTATTGTGGTTAAACAAAATAAACTCTCCTTGCCAACTGGGTTGTAAGATTCCCCAATATGGAACTGTGGTGTGCACAGCGATGTCCGAGATCTCCTTTGAATGTTATGAAAACGTTTATGTTGAAGGGATTAACAAGACTTTTATTCCATAGATAGGAGGATGGGGGGAACTGGAATTAAAATTAGTTCTAAGAAAATTAATAACATCCTTAAAATCTAGCTGTTCTTTTAGCTATCTGGGTGTCATCTGGAAAAGAGAGATAAGAAAATGATAACGCTTTCTCCTGTTTAGAACTACTGTCTTTGATCTCAAATATTTTCAATTCTCTTGTCTCTTGGGTTAATTGTCATTATAGACAAGGGCTCTCGCTGCTAAGTTGCTTGCCCAACACACTGTGCAGCAAAAGATTAAAAGATAATTGGATCAAAAATTTCACAGGAAAAACACACCAAGATGAAACATCTCTCTGTTAGGCCTATCCCCGGGAGGAACACTAGGATTAAGTGAGCCACAAATAGTACATGACGACCTCACCAAATGCCGCATTACTGAGCCTGAGTAAGATGGTTATATAAGAAGAAGAAACTGCTTTACTTGTGATGGAAAAAAAAAAAAAAATGAAGAGCTGTTCACACTCTCCCATCTCATATGCCAGACAATCTGGAGTTGTTTTGATCCTCATAAATAGGGTTGATTTTAATGTGGTCATCAGGACCTTTTTAGGATCTTTATAGGCCCGAGGCACCCCCCCCCCACCTATCTCGTGTTATAATAAGTAAATTAGAATGCACCAAGGTGTTAGATCAATTCTGATTTGCATATTTATTTCTGTAATAATTATTGCACTTATAGTGTTCATATATTTTATCACAATTTAATTAAAATACATGTTGCATTTAGTTTTATAATATTCTTTTATTTTGTAGCTGGTAATATTTTTCCAGGTGTCAAACATTTGTTGGCCTTTATAAAATTCATAGGCACTGTGCCTGATGATACTTATCGATGAGTGGCCCTGTGCATAGTGGGGGAGGGTTGGACTCTTTTAGGAGATATCTAAGATGAAGTCAAGGTTGCTGAGAATGAGTTCAAGTCCAAGCTTTGTATCTAACCTATGCGACAAAGGCAGGATGCTTTGTCTCCCTCTTATTTGCCAGTGCCACCACCAACACTGTTTTTTCTCTGCTTTTAGTAGAAACAGATAAATAATTGGGCAAATACAATAAAGTGATAACACTTATGAAAGACTTATAACAGGTTGCTATGGGAACAAACAGAAGGGGCAGAAAGTTCAAGGAAGTCATCTTTTTTCTTGGTGAAAATGTAGATAATACTCATGCTGCAGCATTATTATTTTTTATAGGCTTTAATCAGAAAACGTCCGTACTCTTTGGGACATCAGAAACACAGAATTGGAATCAGAAGATTTGGTTTTAAATTCCGATTTTTTCCTCTGAATGATCTGGGAAAACCCCTTAATCTGTCTGGACCTCAGTCTCCACTTCTTTGAAAGGGTCTGTGCTGTTCTATCCAGCACCTGTGGATGTGACCTTAGTTAGAACTGGGGTGTTTACAGATGCAATCAAGTTAAAATAAGGCCATACTGGATTAGAGTAGACCTTCATCCAAGAACTGAGGTCCTCATAAGATGAAGGATATTTGGATTCAGATATACAGGAATGCCGAGGAGCACCAGCAACCACCAGAAGCTAGAAGAGGCAAGGAAGAATTCTCCTCTTAAGGCTATGGAGGAAGTGTGACCCTGATGGCATCTTCATTTCAGATTTCTAACCTCCAGAACAGTTAGAACTTATATTTCTGTTGTTTTAAGACACTCAGTCTGGGCCAATTTATTCTGGCAGCCCTAGGAAATTGACATGGGGATAATAACAGAACTTACCTACCTTAGAGTAGTCTGGTGAGGGTCTGACCTGGTGGGGTTATAGTTAACAGGTGTGCATCCCCTAGAATCCAACTTCTAGGATACTCATTTTGAAGCAACCATACCACATTAGGACCTCTGTCTGCCTTGTTCACCATATGTCAATCCTCTCACTGCCAGTTTTCTTCTACCCGCTTCTAATCACTATAATATTCACTGACACTTGATTTATAACTTTATTTTCTAGCATAATATTGCATAGCCTAAAAATATGTGGTTTGATTTTTCTGAATTGGCCCTTAGAGTCTCTGCATCTACCTTCCTGCCTTGTCCCAATGGGTTAGGACAGACATCCTAAACAAGATGGTAAAGACAAAAGCACCAATCATATTGTAAAGTACTACAAAGATGTTAGTTATTTGGATAAAAAGTTACTCATATCCAAAGTGGATAAAGGAAATAATGTACACCCATGTGGAGACACAGTAGAGAAAGCATGGGCTTGGATTCTGGTCCCACCACTGCCACTGCCTAATATGGCCATGTCATGTAACTAATTGGTACCTGAACATCCAGGTCTATAAAATACTGGGGAGGCTGAAAGGAGCACATCAAGATCTCCTCTCACTCAAATACCTCCAATATCTGCTTAAGCTGCATTTTTTGGAGGAATACTTTATAAGAGCATTCATAGAACTTTAATCCACGCATACACACACAAACACACATATATACATAATGTCTTCCTTCACAAGGGAGTCCTTTAATAGAGATAGGCAGATAGGGTCGTGGCTTGGCCCTGAGCTAATGGATGTGGTGGCTCTTCCTCCCCAACTTCGCATGGCCCTGACAAGGGTGGACATGGGGGAGATGGGTTTAAAAAAAAAAAAAAGCACAGTAAGACTAAGTCTTCACTTTCATCAAAATGGGGAACTCAGGGGAGCAACCCTCTAGAGAACTTATACATGGAACAGTCTGAGAACCTACTCCCAGTGGGCTTAAGCTTGCCACCACCTCCACTGGACTTTCCCTCCCTCCCTGAGCTATGTGCATCCAGTTATGGCATGATCCTGTGGAGTCCCTGGCTACACATGAGGGACTGGCCACTCTATAGCTATTAGTGTTTCTACACTATGCATACCGTTGTGCTTTAGAACTCCCCCCACTGCAGCCTCAGCCTGAAGCTTCAGGTGGGAAGAGGGAAACCAACCCCCACAGCAAACTCAGACCTAAGATATAGCAGCCCTACTCCCTGCTGGCTCTGTAAGGTGAAGAGTCATCAAAACAGGAAGGTCATCACTGGACAAGATGCAACCAGTGGGAGTAGGTAAGCTTGGAAGGACTAGGGGGGAGAGGTGAGGTCAAGGATGGCAAGGGTGTGTGGGCTGGGCAGGTCAGGGAGTGGGCAAAACTTGGCTGGATTGGGGGTCAGGAGGTGTTGCTGGCTGAGTATCTCATCAAAAACCATTCTGCAGCAGCAAGCTGGGCAGGGGCAAGATGCTCAGGGTCTCCTTCCACCCAGTAGAGCTACCTCTAGCTTCAGACACCAGGTGGCTGGGGCAGGCCCTTGCTCCAGATGTATGTGGGGAGGGACAAGAGGGAGCTACTGGTTGCAAGTGGGGCTGGGCTGGAGGGGCAGGGCATAGTGACATTTGTGGTCATGTCCCTGCTGGCCAGGTGGGGTCAATTGTTCTGGAAGAGAAAAAGCAGGTCATCATTTCTGTTTGGGGAAGTTCGGTGGACTCAGGCAGGACAGCAATATACAACTCTGTTCTAAGTGTTCCCCTTCCTTATTCTAAAATGATTAAGAACCAGTACTTTGAAGTAATAATACTGAAAGGTTGAGTCCTAGCATCTACTTACAGCTCTATAATACCAGTAAGTGCTCAGTTCTAAACCATGACCCCCAAATTTATTGACATTTCTCTCATTAAGTGGTAGTTCTTTGGCTCATTTACCTCGAATCTAGGCTCTGTGACCAAGAAAATACTGTTGCAAATGTCACTGGGCCAGCTTTTGGGCCCAGGCTTTTAAAACCAGCAACTTCTACTTATCTCTTGGGGTGTTCACTATGAGGATCCAGCTGCCATGATCTGAGAAAGTCAAACATGGAGAAATCACATGCAGGCATTCCACTCAAGAGACCCAAGGGACTTATAGTATCAGCCAACAGATAAGTGAGTGCACAGGCCTCTGGATGATTCTAGTCCCTAGCTATCATGTAACCACCACCTCCCATTTGTTCAAACCAGCTTGAAACAGAGATGGGCTATCCCCACCACACAGTGCCCAAGTGGCAGATTTTTGAGCAAATTAAATGATGTTGTGTTTTAAAACACTAAGATTAGGTTGGTTTGTTACACAGCAACATAAAATTGGCCTTTTAAGTTACTTTACTTCTTAAACCTCAGTGTTCTTATCTATAAAATTGGAAAAAAACATTCCCATGGTGGTATTGTGAAGAATAAATGAAATAATGTATTCAAAGCACAGAAGACCTCACATCTTTGAGACTAAGTTGATATTAGTCACCATTGTTATACTGTCATTTTTATTATTTTAATGGCTAACATCATGGACTTTCAAAAGCCTTATAATCCTTCATTTCTAAAACAGTCCCAAGACAAGATAATTAGGTGCAATAGCAAGGAACAGAAAAAAAAATATATTGATGGCAGCTAAGCTACTTATTCCATCTCTCTCTCTCTCTCTTTTTTTAAAGGATCAGAGAAGGTATCAAACCCTCTAGTACTCAAAGAGAGATGAGTTTTCCATTTACTTGTCAATCTTACTGGTCAATGAAAGTGTCCAGGCCCAGGCTGTAGGGAGCTGAGAGTGACCCCAGGAACTCATTGTGCAGATTAAATGACCTTCATGAAGAATTTACTGTGGTATCGTAGGTGATGTGCTATTGTGATATGGTTTCCTGGTGTGGTCCTTTCCTCAGAAACCTATCTGGTTCTGTCGTATCAGATATTGTCATAGGGTCTACCTCTCCTGTTATTCCTTCTCATATTACCAAATGGTGGTGAGATAGTGGATCTGGTGGACAGGATAGAGGACGTGAGGTTAGGAGAAGTAAAACAGGAAGAGTGTCCCTCAGGAGAATATTACATGGGTAGAAAGAATAGCAGGTATGTATGTCCTTAATAATTAGTTATAAGCATCCTTTTCTTCTTTCCTTTTCTTTTTTTGGGGGGTGGGTGGGGACTAACTGTCTGCTCTGGAGGGCCAAAAATTCCTGGGACAAACAAGCAGATGAAAGTTCAAATGGAGCAATGAAGAATATGTGACATAGAATTAAGGCCAGACATCTAGCATGGGTAAAAGTTAGGAAGATAGGTAAACCCACAGACATTTCAGAATGTTTCAGCCTTTTATGTCATTTCCTTCTAGGACCTATTTTCAGTAGATCTCAGGACCCACACCTGAGAGCAGTGGGTGCTGGGACCAAAATGGGTCTACTAATTAAGAAGAGCCCTAGGGAAACAGCTTCTGTCCCAAGGTTGTGTATTGCTTACATTAAAGGGAGAGGTTATCAGCAGTTTTACTAAAGCTTTCTTATAATCCTTCCTGTTATGGAAATGTAAAGAAAAGCTGGGAAATTTTCCTCAAGTGATAATGTTTTGCTAAAAAAAAATAGCATAGCATTCTGATTTTATTTCAGTTAATCTTAGGCATTTTTACAAAAATATCAATTTAGTGTTTTATCTAAAATTGTGTAAGTAGTTTTAATTCAGATGAGGGGGTAGTGCTGTGGTGTGGGGGGTGGTAGGTAGCTATGTATGGCATCTTTATATTGTGGTTTCAATGTGGGCAATGTTTAATTCAAGTGTATATATATATATATACATACACACATATATATGAATATATGTGTGAATATGTGTTCATACACACATTTGACATCCTTACCTAAAATTCATTTACAATTTTTCATATTTTTATTTTTTAATTCTTTATGCTTTTTCACAAAATTATTAGCAAAGACATTTGAAAAAGTACTATTTACTAGTCATCTTAAAGATGTCCATAGGGAAGTTTTTTTATATTACTTTTTCTTGATTATATTTGGCTTATCTCTATTGCTTTGTATAAATCATCCTATAAAGAATTTAATTTTATTTTAAATTTTAAATGTGATGTGGGTTTTTTGGGGGATGGGGGTTACCTTAGGTTTTCATAAAATGAGAATGAAAACCTAAGTTCTAAATACCTTCCCTCAGTATTTGTGACTATCTAATGGACCAATGTATATTGAAATGACTTGCAAACTGAAAGTATCTATGTCTATTAATCACAACCAAAAGTTTATTTCATGTTTAATTCTAGGGTAATAGTAATTATTAATGCTAACATTATTGTCAAATAGCACTTTAAATGTATTTACTTGTTTAACTCTCATTATGGTATTATATCATTTCTTTTTCTCAGATACTTTGCCAGAGCACACCCCTAGAACAGGGCCTAGATGGGAGGTGAACTGGGTGGCCAGTTTGACTCCAGAGTCACCATCCCCTCCTTAGAGCTTCAGAAGTCAAATATTTGTATTCATAGTTTTATTTTTCTAGTATATGTTTTCCATATATAGGTATATATATGGAATACATATTTCCAAAAATATTTTATACATATATTTTTAATGTGTCCTGTTAGTGGAATAGGAGGATTGTGAGTCCATCTCATCCCACTGATACACCTAAATAACAGCCTCATCAGTGCAACCAACCCAGAAAATGACCTGAAGACTGGCAGAATAGACTTTCCATAATTAATCATAGAGAGGAGGCCACTTTGAAAAAGGTAGGAGGGGTGACAACATGGTTGGGTACCAAATGCCCCATGAGACTAACCACAGATGGGAGGGATGCTACATACAATGGAGAAAAGAACACAGGTCCCATTCCAGGCACTTCAGAAACAGGGGACCCAGACTAGGAAGATGAGTCACCAATACATTAGGCTTTGAAAACCAATAAGGCTTAAGTTCAGATACATTAAAAGTCAGCAAACTTAACTCTGAGATAGCTGAAGGGCAATAGGAAACTGAGTCCTTTACCCAAAAGAGATAGCACAATAAACAACCCTGAAGAGATACAGCATAGAAGCAGCAGCTGAAAAAGCTGTAAAAGAACAGGACAAAAAACATATCAAAAGAGCTAAATGAAATAGAGATAAACAATATGCCTGATAAAGAATTCAAAGCAATGGTCATAAAGATATTTAATGGACTTGAGAAAAGACTGGAGGATCTCAGTGAGACCTTCAACAAGGATACAGAAAATATAAAAAAGAACCAATCAGAGATGAAGAGCACGATAACTGAAATTAATATGTCTGAGAGACTAAATAGTAGACTAGAAGAAGCAGAATGGATCAGAAGCTTGAGAACAGAAAAATGGAAAGCAACCAAACTGAAGAACAAAAAAGAAAAAAATAAATTAAAAAATGAAAGGGGGTTAGGGGAACTCAGTGTCATCACCAAGCATAATATTTGCATTACAGGGATCCCAGATGGAGAAGAGAGAAAAAGGGGCAGAAATTTATTTGAAGAAGTAAGAGCTGAAAGATCCCTAATTTGAAGAAAACAGATATCCAGATCTAGGAGGTATAGAAAGCCTCCAACAAAAACAACTCAATGAAGTTCATGCCAAGACACATAATAATTAAAATGGTAAAAATTATTAATAAGGAGAAATTTAAAAGCAGCAGAAGAAAACTGTTACATATAAGCGACACCACATAAGGCTCTCAACTGATTTTTCAGAAGAAATTTTGCAGGCCAGAAGACAATGGCATGATACACTCAAAGTGCTAAAACAAACAAACAAACAAATAAACATTTAACTAAAAATACTCTACACAGCGAGGATAACTTTCAGAAAAGAAGAGATAAAGAGTTTCCCAAACAAAAGGTAGAGGAGTTCATCACCACTATACCACGCTTCTAAGAAATATTAAAGAAAAATCTTAAGAGTGGACTGAACCAAGAAGAAATAGAAAACCTGAACAGACCCATAACCACCAAGGAGATTGAAGAAGTCATCAAAAATCTCCCAACAAACAAGAGCCCAGGGCCAGACAGCTTCTCAGGGAAATTATACCAAACATTTAAAGAAGAATTAATACTTATTCTCCTGAAACTGTTCCAAAAAATAGAAATGTAAGGAAAACTTCCAAACTTATTTTATGAGACCAGCATTACCTTGATCCCCAAACCAGAAAAAGACCTCATCACAAAGGAATATTACAGACCAATATCCTTGATGAACGCAAATGCAAAAAAATCTCACCAAAATACTAGCCAACAGAATCCAATAGCACATTAAAAGGACTATTCACCACATTGAAGTGGGAATTTCTTCCTGGGCTATAAGGATGGTTAATCTGCAAATCAATGTGATACAATACATTAATAAAATAAAGAACAAGAACCATATAATAATCTCAACAGATACTGAAAAAGCATTTGGCAAAGTACAGCATCCTTTCTTGACCAAAACTCTTCAAAGTGTAGAGAGAGAGGGTACATATCTCAATACCATCAAAGCCATCTATGAAAAATCCACAACAAGTATCATTCTCAATGGGGAAAAACTAAGAACTTTTCCCCTAAGGTCAGAAACATGGCAGGGATGTCCACAATCACCACTGCTATTCAACATAGTACTAGAAGTCCTAGCCTTGGCAATCAGACAACAAAAAGAAAGAAAAAGCAAAGAAGAAGTCAAACTCTCACTCTTTGTAGATGACACTTTATGTGAAAAACCAAAAAGAGTCTACTCTAGAACTGCTAGAACTCATACAAGAATTCAATAAATTGGCAGGATATAAAATCAAGGCACAGAAATCAGTTGCATTTCTGTACACCAACAGCAAGACAGAAGAAAGAGAAATTAAGGATTTGATCCCATTTACAAATGCACCCAAAATTATAAGATACCTAAGAATAAACCTAACCAAAGAGGCAAAGAATCTGTACTCAGAAAACTATAAAGTACTCATGAAAGAAATTGAGGAAGACACAAAGAAATGGACAAATGTTCCATACTCATGGATTCGAAGAACAAATATAGTGAAAATGTCTATGCTACCTAAAGCAATCTACATATTTAATGTAATCCCTATCAAAATACCATCTTTTTTTTTTCAATGAAATGGGACAAATAATTCTAAAATCTATATGCAACCAGAAAAGACACTGAGCAGCCAAAAGAATGTTGAAAAAGAAAGCCAAAGTTGGCGGCATCACAATTACGGACTTCAAGCTCTATTACAAAGCTGTCATCATCAAGACAGCATGGTACTGGCACAAAAGCAGACACATAGATCAATGGAACAGAATAGAGAGCCCAGAAATAGACCCTCAACCCTATGGTCAACTAATCTTCGACAAAGCAGGAAAGAATGTCCAATAGAAAAAAGACAGTCTCTTTAAGAAATGGTGTTGGGAAAACTAGACAGCCACATGCAGAAGAATGAAACTGGACATTTCCTTATACCACACACAAAAATACACTCAAAATGGATGAAATACCTAAATGTAAGATAGGAATCCATCAAAATCCTTGAGGAGAACACAGGCAGCAACCTCTTCGACCTCAGCCACAGCAACTTCTTCCTAGAAACATTGTCAAAGGCAAGGGAACCAAGGACAAAAATGAACTAATGGGACTTCATTAAGATCAAAAGCTTTTGCACAGCAAAGGAAATAGTCAACAAAACCAAAAGATAACTGACAGAATGGGAGAAGATATTCTCAAATGACATATCAGATAAAGGGCTAGTATCCAAATCTATAAAGAAGTTCTCAGACTCAACACCCAAAGAACAAATAACCCAGTCAAGAAATGGGCAGAAGACATGAACAGACATTTCTTCAAAGAAGACATCCAGATGGTCAACAGATACATGAAAAAGTGTCCACATCACTTGGCTACAGGGAAATACAAATCAGAACCACAGTGAATTACCACCTCATGCCAGTCAGAATGGCTAAAATTAACAAGTTAGGAAACAACAGATGTTGGCGAGGATGTGGAGAAAGGCCTCCTACACTGTTGGTGGGAATGCAAGCTGGTCCAGCCACTTTGGAAAACAGCGTGGCATTTCCTCAAAAAGTTGAAACTAGAGCTGCAACCCAGCAATTGCACTACTGGATATTTACCACAAAGATACAAATGTAGTGATCCGAAGGGGCATGTGCTCCCGAATGTTTATAGCAGCAATGTCTACAATAGCCAAACTATGGAAAGAGCCTAGATGTCCATCAACAGATGATTGGATAAAGAAGATATGGGATATATACACACACATATACACATACATACACATACATATACAATGGAATACTATGCAGCCATCAAAAGAAATGAAATCTTGCCATTTGCAACGATGTGAATGGAATAAGAGGATATTATGCTGGGTGAAATAAGTCAATCAGAAAGAAAATTATCATATGATCTCTCTGATATGAGGAATTTGAGAGTCAGGGTGAGGAGTCTGGGTGTTAGGGGAAGGAAAACTGAAACAAGATGAGACTGGGAGGGAGACAAACCATAAGAGACTCTTAATCTCACAAAATAAACTGAACGTTGCTAGGGGGTAAAGGGTAGGGATAGGGTGGTTGGGTTAAGGACATTAGGGAGGGTATGTGCTATGGTGAATGCTGGGAAATGTATAAGCCTGATGATTCACAGACCTGAACCCCTGGGGCAAATAATATATTGTATGTTAATAAAAGTAATTTAAAAAGAAAGACTGAAATCAGTGACTTATTAAAAAAAAAGGGGGGGGTGGAAAGAGAAGGCCATAATCAGGAGTAAGAAAAGTATGAAGAAAAAGCCTTCACAGGTAAATACAAACATTATTAAAGTAGTAGATCAGTTACTTAAAAATCAGTCCAGAGGTTAAAGCACAGAAGGAGTAAAACCAATTATATCTACAAAAATCAGTCAAGAATTCATAAAATTAAAGGATGTAAAGTATGATATTATACATAAACTATGTGGAGGGGTATAGTAAAAATTTAGTGTTTTAAAATGGGTTTATACTTAAGTAACCATCAACTTAATATAGATTGCAATATGCATAGGATCCTATATATGAATCTAATGGTGACCACAAATCAAAAATTTGTGATAGGCAAAAATAGAGGAAGGAATCTAAGCATATTACTAAAGGAACCCATCAAGCCACAAGAAAAGACAACAGGAGAAAAGAACAAAGGAGATCTATAAAAACAACCATAAATTAATAACAAAATGGGAATCATATATACCTATCAATAATTACTTTAAATGTGAATGTACTAAAGCTCCAATCAGAAGACAGAGTGACTGAATGAATAAAACAGCAAGATCCATTTATACGGTGCCTATAATACTCACTTTAGACCTGAAGACACTTGCAGAATTAAAATGAAGGGATGGAAAAATATTTACTATGCAAATGGAAGTGACAAAAAAGCTGGACTAACAATATTTATATCAGACAAAATAAACTTTCCAAAAAAGACTAACAAGAGACAAAGAAGGACATTACTTAATGATAAATGGAACAACCCACAAGAGATATAGCAACTGTAAGTATTTTTGCACCCAACATGGGAATACCTAAATATATAAAGCAAATATTAACAGATATAAAGGAAGAAATTGACAGTAATATAACCATAGTAAGTGACTTTAATACCCTACTTACATCAATGTAGGTCATCCACACAGAAAACTGACAAGGAAACAATGGCTTTGAATGACATAGTGGACCAGATGAATCTAACAGATACATTCAGAACATCCTATCCCCAAACAGAAGACACATTCTTTTCAAGTGCACATGGAACATTCTCCTGAATACAGCACATGATAGGCCAGAAAAGAAGTCTTAATAAATTCTAAAAAGGTGAAATCATATCATGCATCTTTTCCTACCATGATGGTATGAAACTAGGAATCAATCAAAAGAAAAAATCTGGAAAGAACGTTAATAAAGGGAAACTAAATAACATGCTATTAAACAATAAATGAGTTAACCAAGAAAAAACCACAAAATTTTAAAAAAAGGAGATAAATTAAAATGAAAACATAACAGTCCCAAATCTTCTGGATCCAGCAAAAGCTGTTCTATGTGGAAAGATTAGAACAATACCTCAAGAAACAAGAAAAAATCTCAACCTAACCTTACAACTAAAGGAGCTATAAAAACAAACAAACAAAAACAAAGGCCAAAGTCAGTTGAAGGAAGGAAATTATAAGATTAGGGAAGAAATAAATGATAGATACAAGAAAGAGAGAAAGAAAGAAAGAAACCAAACCAAACCAAAACAAAACAAAACAAAACACCCAAACCCCAATACAACAGATGAAACCAGAAGATTGTTCAAAGCATTATGAGAATACTATAAAAAATTATGTGCCAACAAACTGAACAATATAGAAGAAATACATAAATTCTAGAAACATAACCTTCCAAAATTGATCAGGAAGAAATAGAAAATTTAAACAGAGAAATTCCTAAGCAAGGAAATTCAATCAGTAGCCAACAAAATACCAACAAACAAAAGTCCAGGACCAGACAGATTTCCAGATAAAAACTATAAAACATTTAAAGAAGAATTTTTATCTATTCTCCTCAGACTATTCCAGTGAATAGAAGAGGAAGAAAAACTTTCAAATTTATTCTGAGGCCAGAATGACTGTGAAACCAAAATCACATAAAGACACTACAAAAAAAGAAAACTACAGACCAATTTATTTGGATAAACAAACATGCAAAAATCCTCAACAAAATATTAGCCAGTAGAATCCAACAATATATTTTTAAAAATCATCTACCACGATCAAGTGGGATTTATTCCAGGGAAGCAAGGGTGGTTCAATAGTCATAAATCAACCAGTAGGATACAATACATTAAAAAAAGAAGGGATAAAAATTGGATGATCTTCTCAATACATGCAATAAAAGCAGTTTGACATACTCATAATAAAAAACTGAATAAAGAAGATGTGGTATTGATATACAATGGAATACTATGTGGCCATCAAAATAAATGAAATCTTGCCATTTGCAACAACATGGATAGAACTAGAGGGTATTATGCTGAGCAAAATAAGTCAATCAGAGAAAGATGATTATCATATGATCTCTCTGATATGAGGAATTTGAGGGGCAGGGCGGGAGGTCGTGGGGAGTAGGGAAGGAAAAACTGGAACAAGATGGGATTGGGAGGAGACAAACCATAAGAGACTCTTAATCTCACAAAAACTGAGGGTTGCTGGGATGGTGGGAAATGGGGAGAGGGTGGTTGGTAATGGACATTGGGGAAGGTATGTGCTATGGTGAGTCTGTGAATTGTGTAAGCCTGATGATTCACAGACTTGTATCCCTCGGGCAAATAATACATTATATGTTAATAAAAATAATTTTTAAAAGTGATGGAAAAAAGGAAAAAAAAACTTTCAACAAACATTTAGATAGACTGTATCTCAGATAATATATGAAAAAAAAAAAAAAAAACCACAGCTAACAGCATACTTAATTGTACAAAACTGGGAGCATTTCTCCTAAGATCAGAAACAAGAAGTGTATGTCTACTCACACCACTTTTAATCAACATAGTACTAGAAATCCTAGCCACAGCAATCAAATAGGAAAGTAAATAAAAGGTATCCAAATTTGTAATGAAGAAGTAAACTTTCACTCTTTGAAGATAACATGGTCCTATATGCAGAAATCTCTAAAGACTCCACCAAAAACTATTAGAACTCATAAATGAATTCAGTAAAGTCACAGGTCACAAAATTAATATACATAAATCTGTTACATTTCTTTACACCAATAATGATGTAGCAGAAAGAGAAACTAGCAAAAAAAACCAACGGAGGCTGGATGTCTCAGTTGTTAAAGGGTCTGCCTTTGGCTCAGGTCATGATGGTCCTGGGATCGAGCCCTGCATTGGGTTCCCAGCCTGCTTCTCCCTCTCCTACACTCTTTGCTTTTGCTCATTCTCTTTCTGTCAAATAAATAAATAAGATCTTTAAAAAAAATTTAAATTGCACCAAAAATAATAAAAACATGTAGGAATAAATTTAACCAAAAAGGTAAAAGAATTGTACTTCCAAAACTATAAAACACAGATGAAAGAAGTTGAAGATAACTCAAACAAATAGAAAGATATTCCAAGCCCTTAGATTGGAAGAACAAATATTGTTAAAATGTTCATACCACCCATACCAATGTACAGATTTAATACAATCCCTCTCATAATATCAACAACACTTTTCACAGAACTAAAAAATACTACTAAGATTTGTATGGAACTATAAAAAGAACCCCAATACACAAGGCAATCTTGAGAAAAAATAAATCATAATCACAGGCTACAAAATATACTACAAAGCCATAGTAATCAATACAGTATGGTGTGGACACAAAAATAGACACATAAATAACAGAACAGAATAGAGAGCCCAGAAATAAACCTACTATTTTATGGTAAATTATTCTATGACAAAGGTGACAATATACAATGGGAAAAAACACTCTCCTTAACAAACAAATGGTATGGAAAACTGAAAGCAACTTGGAGAATGAAATTGGACCATTTTTTACATTATACATCAAAATACAGTCAAAATAGATTAAAGACTTATATGTGAGACCTGAACCCATAAAACTAGAAGAAAACATAAGCAGTAAATTCTTTGATATCTGCCATGGAAACATTTTTCTAGACCTGTTTCCTCAAGCAAAGGAAACAAAAGTAAAATTAAACTATTTGGACATCAAAATAAAATGCTTTTGCACAGCAAAAGAAACCATCCAGAAAACAGCAAAGCAACCTATTGAATGGGAGAAGATATTTGCAAATGATATCTCTAATTAGGAGTTAATATCCAAAATATACAAGAAAGTTCTACAACTCAACCCCCAAAAAACTAAATAATTCTATTAAAAATGGGAAGATAACCCAAGTAGACATTTCTTTAAAGAAGATATATAGATGGCAAACAGACACATGAAAAGATGTTCAACCCCACTAATCATTAGGGAAATGCAAATCAAAACCACAATGAGATATCACCTCATACATGTCATAATGGCTAGAATCAAAACAAGAAATAGCAAGTGTTGGCAAGGGTGTGAAGAAAAAGGAACATTTCACACTGTTAGAAAAGCAAATTGATCCAGCCACTGTGGAAAAACAGTATGCAGGTTCCTCAAAAAATTAAACAGAACTAGTATATAACCCAATAATTCCACTACTAGGTATTTACCCAAAGAAAACAAAACCATAAATTTGAAATGATTTATGCACTCCTAATGTTTTTGCAGCAGTATTTATAATGGGAGAGATATGGAAGGAACCCAAGTGTTCATCAATAGATCAATGGATAAAAAAGGGTGGTGTGTACACACACACACACACACACACATACACACACACACACACACACACACACAGTAGTATAACTCAGCCATAAAAAGACTTGAGACTCCCCATTTGTGATGACACAGATGGACCTTGAGAGAATAATGCTTAGTGAAATAAGTCAGTCAGAGAAAGACAATACCTATGATTTCACTCTACATAGGATTCAAGAAACACAACAAACATATAAAGGAAAAAGAGACAAACCAAACCAGAGACTTAAATGCAGAGCACAAATTGGTACTTGTCAGAGGGGAAGCTATGGGTGGGTGGATGGGTGAGTGGGGATGAGTAAAATAGATAAGGGGATTACTTATTGTGACGAGCTCTAGTAATATATAGAATCATTACATTGCATTGAATCATTACATTGCATACCTGAATCATTGTTGAATCATTACATTGCATACCTGAAACTCATAACACTGTAAGCTAATTGTATTGAATAAAACAAATTAAAAAAGGTGTTCTGCTGAAAAATTATCCTCTGCTCCTTACACCACAGAGGAGGTCATATCAAATTGTAACAGAGAGCTCTTCAACCAGTATCGTCACTTATTGTAAAAGTGTAAATTTTCTTCTTGAGGCATATGCATACATGGACACATGTACCTACTTCTGTAATGGATGTATTCTTATGTGTAGGAGTCAAAAAAAGGACCCTGTGGCAGAAAGTGGTCATAGGACATGCATTAGAACAGGGTACCTTGGTTAAGTTCTCTGTGCCATTAGAAAAAGAGATGTAAGGTGGGGATAACCAGTTTGAGCTTTGAAAGAAATCACAAACCATTTCAAGTTCCCTTTTTGCCACCCCCCCCCCATTTTCCCATAGGAAAATCCTTCCAATCAAAAGGCAGAGGATGAGGAAAAAGCTGTGGGGTAACTAAAACTGCTCTAATCCCACGATGGAGGGAGGAAGAATTATTTCTCCCTATGACATCACACCTACCCCCTTCACTTGCCACCAGCACCCCCTTCCCATACCTACATGAGCACCATTCATTTACCACTCATTATTATTTCATCTGCATAGATAACTGAACTTGTTAACTGTCATAAAAGTAAAGGAACTGACTTTTAAAATTGCTGCAGAAGGAGTTCTTCTATATCAGTGCCATTAAATTAAATTTCTGCTCTGGATAATGTATAAAAATGGCTTGTGATTTTTTTTTCTCTTTGGGTGACTCATTTTGTTTGAACTCCAAGGCAATTCTGCAGAAATGGAAAGAGACTATTTAAAAATGAGCTGTGAGATTGTCATTTAAAAATCATTTTTTAAAGTGAGGAGATCTCTACCAGCACCAAATGATAGGAAAAAAAAAAAAAAAAGTGAGAATTCTGAACTCAGTTCTCAAAAGTATCACCTTTGAAAAAGAAGCTTTAGAATGTTAAGTAGCCTTTTTAAAAGCAGTCTGAAGGAGGGGATGGAACAATAATCTTAATTATTTGGTAAAGATTTTAAATATTATCTATACCCAACACAGGGCTCAAATCCACAACCCTGAGATCAAAAGTTGCACACTCCACCAACTAAGCCAGCCAGCTGCCCCTGAAATCTTAATTTTTAAGTGAAAAATTATATTTTCTTATTTGAAGAGTTTCTTGGTATCTCTGACTTACTCTTATTTAAGAAATTATTAGCATCCCACAGCAAAATATAATACTTCTTTCAAAAACAAAACAGTGTAAGCTGTAGCTGCTCTATCTTCAGTGGACAGTATACTTATATTTGAATATTTTTATTAAGCTTCAAGACCTTTAAAATATTCTGATGGCAGAATATAATGTTAAAGGTCAGCAATTGGATTCAAATTACAGTTTTTCTTTTAAAAACCTATTCTTTTCCTGCCAAAACAGAATTTAGAAAATGTTCCTCCAGGGAATGTGTGGGGCCATTGGAAGGACTTCAAATTCCAGGCTTGACCCTGCAGATTCCTCACCTAGCCTACCATCTAACAGCCCTGCCCTGTGCACACTTTTCCACGTGCCCCCACATCCTTGGAAAGCCTTGCACATGAAATTAGTCCACATAGTTCCTATCATTATATTTAATCTGTGTTAAAATAGAAATGTCTTTCCAAGAGTGAGACTTGAGATAAATGACTTTCCAGCTGCTTAAAACATTTCTTTTTTCAGCTATGCAATTCATAGTTCAAAGGAAGATTTGCTGGAATTGCCACTAGAAGCAGGCTAGGTGAGGGCCAACTGGGGAGGTGCAAGAGGGAGGTGAGGGTTGCTAGATTTCTGCTCCATGTCACACAGCCTGAGTCAGGGACTTGAGAGCCCAAGTTAAATCCTAGAGTTGTTAAGATACCAGACTATGGAGATTAAAGCAAAAATATGCTGAAACCTTTTTCTGTTTGTGGTAGAAACAGAAAATTCTGGAAACTCTGGAGGAGGTGAAGTATGTTTTTTCCTCAGCCACTTCTAGCCTCAAAAGGCCATTTCCTCTGAGTTCATTTAATTCATCTATCATTTCACTTTTGTTCATCATCTGTCCAGCTTTTGCTATTTATGATCTGGGCTTGCATTTTCAACCCATTTCCTCCACTTCCACACACAGATAAAAGCATCAACCCCACTGGTGGAGGTAGTTCTAGAAGAGAAAAATGTGAACAGCTTAAGAATATTAGCTAAGATTTTACTAATTATCTCTGTATGCTGGCTAACTGAACTTAATTAAAAAAAAAATCAGGGGCACCTGAGTGGCTCAGATGGTCAAGCACCTGCCTTAGGCTCAGGTCATGATACCAGAGTCCTGGGATTGAGCCCTGCATTGGGCTCCCTGCTTGGCAGAGAGCCTGCTTTTCCTTCTTCCTCTATTGCTCCCCCTGCTTATGCTCTCTTGCTCTGTCAAACAAATAAATAAAATCTTAAAAAAAAAAGTCACACACACAGATTATCTCTGTCATTGCTACCAATTCTGACACTCATTGTCCACTGCCTTTTGTTTTCCTCTTCTCAGCCTCCTCCAGGCTTCCTTCACCTCACAACATCATCTCTCGGACAAGTAGTTTAGTCACCTCCTTCATATCTATTCTCATAGGCTTCACCTTTCTTTCTCAATTATTAAACCAAAAATATTATTTTCTCATAAGGAATTCTGCCACCAGTCAGTAAAATAATACCCCTTTGAGTTACTACTTTATATCTGTCTTAGTACAAAAAAGCATTCCAGAACAAGTTCTAAGTTGAGGGTGGCAGAGAGAAAGCAAGCCCTCAGTAGAATGCAGTGTATGTGAGGTAAAGGGTATGGTCAAGGAAAGAGGGTGCAGTGGCACTGGAAACAAGCATGCCACATGGAATAATATAGCTTTGATTTGTCCCTGCTCTCCACAGTGCCTCCCCATTTCCTTATGTCTCCAATGACTCAACTTCTTGATTCTAAATTGGCTTTTTTTTTTTTTTACCATAATTGTGGCATTACAAGTTTGTTACTGTCTCCAGATTTTCAGATGTTGCCTTTCAGAATTACTTTTATCACCCCCTCTCTAACAGCTAACAATATCCTCTCTCTACAGATTTTTGCACTAATGACTCAGGATTATAACCTCCTGTGAATCGTGTATTATTAAATCTCTTTTCCAGCAGATGAGATTAGAATAAAGAGAAGTTAATAAATTGCACAGAGTCACAAAATGAGTCATTAGAATCAGGGACAGATTTCAGACACTGAAGTCACAAGTCCTGCTTCTCAATAGATCTGCTGGCTGCATATTAATTTAACTTCCGAGCAAAAAAAAAGAAAAAAAAAAGCTGAATCATACTGTCCACTTTTGTGCCCTGCTCTCTATTAGGACAGGATTCACCACTTTTGATAGTTTATCTATTGATCTCAATAATTTTTAAAGGAAGTTTATAAACAGTCCTAGAATCTTCCATCTTACATAAAGACCAAATGCCAGTCTTTTCAAAGTAATTGAAAGGATCCCGCTCTAAATAGGAAAGTACCATATCATTCTTTTCTACAGGCTGCCCACACACATTCATTTAACTTAATCCTATTATTGGGTGCTTTTTACCTTAGATTAGTTGAGCAAAAAAGGTCATTTCTTGAAAAAAGGTTTCGAAAGAAAGTTGGAACAACAGTTAAGATCTTCAGTACTTTGGGAAAGATAACAATGAAAAGACTTCTGAATTAGAAAATAACCATACTCAAAGTGGTTGAATGTCTGCCAAATGTCTACCAAACCAGAAGTTTGCTTGGGGCATATTCTGAACCTCTATTTCTCTATGTTATATTCCAGTGAAAAGTGTTATGTATCAATGAACTTCCTTATTAATTAGGAAGCAAATGAAATGAATGGCTCTTTGAAACTGCTGTTGGAAAAAGTGTTCAAAGGAGAGTCATCCACTAAGATAGCAGGCAGATGGAAAAAGAGAGTAGACCAGAAGTTAGAGGGTCTCTTTAATCTCATGATGATAAATACATGATACCAGGACAGGAAAATATTTATTGTGAGGCTCCAATCAGATAATGGATGGAAAAGAATCATAAACCTTATCAAATGCAGGACATTGCTTCACCCTCAAATATTAGTTTCTACCAGTGTAATGCCAGAGGGGACTTGTAAGTTAGGCAAGTTGGCGATACCCACCAATTTTCACCAAGTTGGGCTATCAGATAGAATACAGGACTCTCAGTTCAGTTTTAAATTTAGATGAACAATGATTTTTAAATGATTTTTAGATCATTACCTTATTTCTTATTTATCTGAAATCAAATTTAACTGGAACTTTGTATTTTATTTCCTGAGGCTAGCAAACCTCCTGAGCAGAGAAACGTGTTTGGTTCAGAACTGTCAAGATTACTGCTCAAAAACCTAATGTTGTTGGCACAGACAGTAGGTCAAGTCATTTATCACTTTTTAGGAATATAGATGTCAAGAGAGCCAGATACCCATACCACCCTCTCTACACGTATTTTCCCATGGAGACAAACTAAATATGAAGCCATTTTAAACATACCGGTGGTTTCTTGGTGAGCAAGTTCTCCCTTCCTACAGGGATACCAAGCCAACGAAATATCAGGGTTCAATTCCCTGGACTGGGGCACTGCTAACATTTGCTTCTCAGTTCTCCTTCTTCTCGGTTCCCATAGATATTATCCCCCTTCCCACTTCTGACTGAGATGTATTTAATATTGAAAATGATCATTTAATTGAGTATAACCCATTCTTGCTTAACTCAGAACAAATCTTTCTCTTAAATTTGTTTCTGCACATCTTTGCCTGATCTCTTACATCTTGATGTTAAGGTGGAAATTTTCTTATTTTGCAATATTTAAATTTTCACAGTAGTACCTTTTCTATGGTCCATATACTGAAAACAGATGCCAAATATATGGATAAAAGACATACCATCACAGAAGGGCACTTTTTCAGAAGTTCAAAGAAAAAATAAAGGATATTTTTGAGAATCTAAGATTTTTTTTTTTCCTGGCTGACTTACTATAGGAAGTAAAGGAAGATGACCTTTAAACAGACTGTACAGACCCAGAAAAATAATAAGCAGTTGCACACAATCCTACCCCCCTTTAATAAATAGTCTGTAGCAGAGTCCCTATGACCCCAATCTCAAACTCAGGAAACAGTTATAGTCATAAGCAAGAAGATAAGTAAGAGTTTCTTTAGAAGTCCTGCCAAAACAAACCTCTGCCATCAAAGCGAAATAAATATTGGCCTTCTGAACCTTAAAGTCTTCAAGGAACTTAGGAACAGTAGGATTATTAGATAATCCTCCCTACAGGGATGAAGGCATTAGGTTTTACTATATATTCCTGATAGGCAACTATTCTAATGGACAAATACCTTGAATAGGCAAAACCCATGTTATTAGAACCTTTGAGTGTGCAGCAGGGGCTAGTTCAGATACCTTTGGGTAGTTACCTAAAGTTTAGCTATCATTATAGTAAGATTTCAAAAGTTGAGACTGGGCATTTTTAATTCAAGAAAGGTCCTTATCATTGAATGCTTTTAGGTAATTTTTGGAAATGTAGGCAAATGGCATAATATTTTAAAAATAAAATATTTCTTACTTATAAATAATAATCATATGGTTACTTTTTTATTTTAATATCCCTTGTGTATCTACTTCTTTATTCATAAAGAAGAAATTACTTTAAATTGTCCAATGATACCTCAAACTTATGAAATGCTCTGAGTAAATGAGAAATTAAAAACTACTTAGAAGAAAATTCTAACCAAGAGAAAAAAACAGTTGCAAATAAATTAACTTTTTTAAATTACTAAGAATCTTAAAATGTGTTCTCGGTGTACTGAAGCAATAGATATTACCTATATATGCCATACTTCTCTCCTACAAGGTTTAGACAATTCAGAATTTCACACAAAAAGCATGTCTTAGTGTCACCAATGTTTTTTTTAATTTCTTAAAAGAAAAAACAAAACAAAACAGAGGGAATTATTCTAATGGAAAAAGAAAAAAAAAAAACTCCCAACTCTTTTATAGTATTAAAATATACGGACATTAGACATTAGAAAGATCACTCACTTCACAAATATTACTGAGATTACATCATTTATCAGGACACTATGATAGAAGCTGGGAACACAGAAATGAGCAATGCAGTTAGGGCTCCTTTCTTTACGAGCTTATGGTCTAGCCCTCTGCTGTCTAACATGGAAGCTATTAGTCACTTATGGATATTAAAATTAAATAAAACTAAAACTTCAGTTCTTCAGTCACATTACTCATATTTTAAGTGTTTAATATTATAAAAGATTTCCATTATCACAGAAAGTTCCATTAAATAATGCTGTAGTGAGGGAATCAAATAGTAATCAAATCATCACATACATATACTATTACAAACTGTGATAAATACTCTGAAATCAAAGATGAAGGTACTCCAGAGCATAAAATAATGGTTTTGAACTAATTTGGAATATCAGAAAAGGCTTTCCTGAGGACATAATGGTTGAACTGATGTGGAAGGATGAGTAGGAAAAAAAGAGCCATGTAGATAAAAGACAGAGTGATCATGCCAGAGGGAACAAGGTGAGAAAGAGCCTGACGTAGGAGGGACTCCCAGGTTCAGAAGCATCAGTGGGTCTAAGAAGGGCTGGAAAGCAGGAGAGGGGTTTGTGAGGACATAGAACAGGTCAGTAAGGGCAGGTCACAGGGAAGATTGAGTCTTCCTCCTGGGAAGGAGCCAGTGAAGGATTTTTAGCTTGGCTGTGACTTCATTGGATTTTCATTTTAATGCAACAGAATGGGGCTCTGACCCTTTCAATCCTTTTGGTCTCTTCATCAGCCCTGCTGGGAGCGTGGTGTTTAACAGCAACATGTCGAAGATATTTCATTGAAGGCAATCTCTAGTAGCAAAGAGCAGTCTACAGATCTCTCAGGGGCTCCTCTCTGAAGAATGAGAAGATTGAGGAGAAAAAAAAGCCCATCTACATGTAACAAGATGAAGAGCCAGGAAGTAGGCAGTGGAAACAGGGAAGAAGGTGGCATGCCATGTGGGACTTTCACATGACTATTCAAGGTGAACCAACTGTTCACTGAGAATTTCTTCTAGAGGAATAGTATAATAATAAAAAGTGACATTTATGCTGTGACTATTACTGCCTAGCACTATGTTAACTGTTTTACATATTTGAAATTATTAATCCTTTAAATGTGTGTTTGTATATACCGTAAGATAAGTCTTATTACTCTCATTATCTAAACCAGTTAGTCCTCCTCAGAATCAGCATTACCTGGGAACATGTTAGGAGCTTAGATCTCAGACCTTATGCCAGACCTACTGAAGCAGAAACTCTGAGGATGAGCCCAGCATTCTGAGTTTGAATGAGACCTCCAAATAATCAGATGGCTTACTAAAATTTGATCTAGAGTGAAATGCCTGCATTCAAGCTTTAGTTCTCTCCATTTCAGCTGTGTAATCCTGGTCAGGTCAGTTAATAATTTTAGAGATAAACGACAAAATTTTTTGAACAATGTTACTCTCATCTTCTTTGTTTCCCTTCATTGTTTCTCTATCATTACAAAGTGATTCTCTATCTCAGCAATGTGGGGGGGTTTTTGGTATGAATTTTTTTGTGATACTAGATTAAATAATGACAGCACATTTAAAAGTAGATAACTTGAATTATAATATGTAAATTTATAACTTTCTCAAAAACTCTTGAGAAGCCCATGAGAAAGGGATGAGGAAAAACAAAAGTAAAAAATGATTTGATAAATCATATAGATTATATTGCCTGTTTTTAATTTTTTAATGAATTATACTTCAAATATTGTCTTGTCTTGCTTCCTTGGTTCAGAACTGTGCTGTTAAGTATAGTTGAGGATTGGTCACTTTTGTTGCTATATAATATTCCACTGCAATCTATGACTGCAGTTTTTGACAACCGGTTTTTATTACTGCTAATAAAACTTCTATGAACATATTTGAACATGTATTTTGTCTTAATATGTAGTTGTTTCCTGAAGGTAGATACCTAGGAACAGAACTATAAAAGCATAGGATATGCACATCTAAATTTTTACAGATAACACTAAACCATATAATATCAATTAAAATTCTCAATAGAAGTGAATGGTATCTATCACTGTTTCATACCCTCAACTCCTTAAAATATTACTAGTTCAGTATATAGATTCTTGACTTCCTCATACTCAGTGACCTCTTTCTCTATCAGATCACCCATCTGCTGGCCACACCTTGAATATCATCAACTGTTCACAATTTCTCCACTTCAAAATTTTTTCATCATGGCTCTTAGAATTTGGGGTGGTAACAATTAAATCCAGCTTCCACCCAGGTTCAGAATCAACTGGGAAATTTAGGAAGGTATCAGAGAGATGATGCTTTATTATCGTTGGTGCTGAATTGGGGAATGTAGCTTACACTTGGATGTAATGAGGTTCCTATTGCCTTTGCTCAAGAATTAAAGCCTACCTATCCAGACATGAAGACTCCCTTATAGAGAAAACAAAAACTTCTGCTTCCTGATAAATGACTGAAGCAGAGTCACCTGGATGGGGCTGAGCCGCAAAGCCTTCTTTCCTGACCTTACCACCAAAAAAGCTGCTGCCCCTCTTTTGAAAAAGGCATGAAAAGTGCTCCTACTGCAATTTTTCCTTCTGCAAAATGAGTTACCTCTATTTCTGAGAAGTGTGAGGGCTAAGCTAAGAGAAGTGAAGGGCTAAGCCCTTCTAACAAAAACTTTATTACCTACTACTTCACCACTCCACATCAACACAGAACCTGTTCTTCATCTGCATGTGATCACAATATTTTGTCTATTCCATTTTTCCCACAAGCGTCACATTTCTTCTAGGCAAATTCATTCTCCTACCCAGACTGTACCTCACATCTACTCAGTTCAACTGAGTAGTTCAACTGATACCACCTGATATCACCCAAGAATTTTTGTTCCTTGACTTATGTCTACTCGTGCTTTGTCTGTCCCCATCTGAATCACCCTCAATTTTTGCTTGTTTCCCATTCCCACATCTGGGTTTATTTCTTCTCCCAGTTTTGTTGAGGTATAATTGGCACATAAAATTATTTTTATATTTAATATATTATATTATCTTTAAGGTATACAATGTGATATTTTGATATGTGTACATGTGGTGAAATGATTATCACAATGAAGTTAATTAACCTTTCCATCCCCTCATATAGTTGCCGTGTGTGTGTATGTGGTGAGAACACTCAAGATTTACTCCTTTAAAATTTTCAAGTATACAAAGTACAACATTCATTCATGATTAAAAAAATATTGCCAAAGAGGTCTAGAGGGAGCATACCTCAACATAATAAAGGCCTCATATGAAACACCTATAGCCAACATCATACTCAATGGTGAGAAACAGAGATTTTTCTCTACAGTTGGGAATAAGACAGGGATGTCCACTCTTACCACTTTTGTTCAACAGAGTACTGGAAGTTGTAGCCACAGTAATGAGACAGCATGAAGAAAAAATGGCATCCAAATTGGTAAGAAGAAGTAAAACCTTCATTATGACATGATAACATATATAGAAAATCCTAAAGACAAACCAAAAAACTACTAGAACCTATAAATGAATTCAGCAAAGTCAGAAGTTATAAAATCAATTACAAAAATCTGTTGCATTCCTAAACACCAGTGATGAAATATACACCAAGAGCTGAAAGTGAAATTAAGACACCACCACCAATTCCAACTGTACCAAAAACAATGAAAATACCAAAATACGTGGGAATAAACTTAATCAAAATGTGGAAGACCAGTACTCTGAAAACTATAAAACATTGATGAAAGAAATTCAAGAAACACAAAGAAATGGAAAGACATTCCATGCTCATGAGTTTGAAGAACAAATATTGTTAAAATGTCCATATTACTCAAAGCAACCTACAGATTTAATGTGATCCCTATCAAAATGCCCAGAGCATTTTGCACAGAACTACAATAACCAACCCTAAAATTTGTTTGGAGCCACAGAAGACCTGGAATAGCCAAAGCAAAGGAAAAACAAAACTGGAAGTATCACAATTCCAGATTTCAAGTTATATTACAAAGTGGTAGTAATTGAAAGAATATGATACTGGCATAAAAACAGGCATGTATCAATGGAATAGGACAGAAAACTCAGAAATAAACCCCAAAATTTTAAAGACAGTTATTCTTCAACAAAAAAGGAATGAATATACAACAAATAGCATTAGGAAAACTGAACGCTACATACAAAAGACTGAAACTGGACCACTTTTTTCATCCTATACAAAAATGAACCCCAAACGGATTAAAGACCTAAATGTGAGACCTAAAATCATAAAAATCCTAGAAAAGAACACAAGCAGTAACATCTCTAACGTTGGCCATAGCAACATTTTCCTAAATAGGTCTCCTAAGGCAAAGGAAATAAAAGCAAAAATAAACTATAGGGGACTATATAAAAATAAAAAGTTTCTAGTTTCTGAATAGTGAAGGAAAAAATAAACAAAACTGAAAGGTGGCCTACAGAATGGGAGAAGATATTTGCAAACAACTTATCCATCAAGGAGTTAGTATCCAAAATATATAAAAAACTTATACAACTCAATACCAAAAAACAATCCAATTAAAAATGGACAGAAGACACGAATAGACATCTCTCCAAAGAAGACATACAGAAGGCCAAGAGACACATGAAAAGATACTCAACCTCACTCATCATGGGGGAAATGCAAATCAAAACTACAAGGAGTTATTACCTCCCACCCCTCAGAATGGCTAAAATCAACAACCCAAGAAACACAAATGTTGGCAAGGATGTGAAGGAAAAGGAACCGCTATGCATTGTTGATGGGAAGGCAAACTGGTGCAGCCACTATGGAAAACAGTATGGAGATTCCTCAAAGAATTTAAAATAGAACTACCCTATAATCCAGTAATTGACATAATTGGGTATTTACCCGCAAAATACAAAAACACTAATTCAAAGGGATACATGCACTCTGATATTTACTGCAGCATTATTTACAATAGCTAATGTTTATCCATAGATGACTGGATAAAGAAGAGGTGGTATTTATACAATGGAGTATTACTCCACCATAAAAAGAGTGAAATCTGTCATTTTCAACAACATGGATAGAACTAGAGAGTATAATGCTAAGTAAAATAAATCAGAGGCAGACAAATACCATATGACCTCACTCAAGGTGGAATTTAAGAAACAAAACAAATGAGCAAAGGAGGAAAAAAAAAATAAGAGACAAACCAAGAAACAGACTCTTAACTATAGAGGACAAACTGATTCTTACTAGAGGAAAGCTGGGGGTGAGAATGGGAAATGAGCTTTAAGTATACAATATAGCATTATTATCTATAGTCCTAGGCTTTTGAGATAGTTATATATTTACTGATTATAATTTCAAGCTATCTTATTTTAAATGTGCTCTCATAATTTTGTAACAAGAATTTAATCCAATTACTCTTTTCCATACTCATCACATCAGTTCTAAAATTTTATTGTCTTCACATCCTATTTTCAATCTATCACTGTCACCTAGCAGATGATCTCTCTCTCACCTAAAAAACCACAGCACCATAATTTTTCTTTCCAATTTCCCCCTCTTTGTAGTCCTACCTTCTGCTAGAAGTCTGTTTTGTATGCAGAATATGCAGTCTCCATTTTTGTGCTCTCCATTTCCTTATGCACCGGGTCTATAGAATGATTTTTAATTTCTGAAAAGAGGTTGAATGAAGGAAACACTCCCTGATCCCCTGAGGTTTTCCAGACAATACTGAGAAAAAGTTGAGTAGTGACACAGAATCTAACTGGACCCATGATTTATGTATGAAGGAGATCTCTAAAGAGCATCTTTGCTTTTTATACTTTCAGCTGCAGTTTTCTGTATTTTGTAAATAGTATTATACCCAGATTCACATAACATTGATTTCTCTGCTCGATACTGCCCTACTTTCAATCCTTATCCCCTTAGCACATACATAGTAGCCAGTGATTATCCTAGGGGTGAGCTTGGTTTAGTATCTACAGAAGCTTACCAATGCTACAGTTTAGAGTTTATAGTTGTTGTGAAAAATCATCTACTGAACCTTAGTTGCTTTGGCTTTGCTAAGCAAATAAATGAAGGTATCAGAACCATGATACCTGGTCATCTATTAGGAAACTTTGCATGACAGATATATTCACATATACTTAGGCACGTGTTTTTCCTTTTAACAGGAAGGAATAACTGCCTAACTAAGAAAGGTCTTAAATTATCAAATAATCATAACTTAAATTAGAAAATATTGTCCATCAAATCAGCTTACTAAAGAGTTGTTTCTTATTTCAGAACATACAAAAGCATCCACATCTTGACTGAAATTATATGTTGTTACTTAGCCATCATTTGGCAATATGTAGACATTTTCTATGGTCCACTGGATCCTCAATCATTCTTGCTTTCATTATCTGCTATGAAGTAATTTGGTTGCCAAACATTTCTGAACACTAATCTTGCCTTTGCTATAAACTAAATGTATGGTATAGTATATTTTACCCTTTCTGTACCTTTGATGCCTCAAAAAGGTGACATGAACATTTAAAAAAATTCCTCAATGTATCTTCAATAAAAAATAGTATCAGAAAGAAGACTTGAAAAATTCAATTGTATCACAGAATATGACATAAGATATCCCAATCTTAGGTCAATAGGAACTATATAGATGCAAAATAGAAAATCTATTTCTGAGCCTTGGTTTAGTTTTGGATAAATTGCAAATCTCTTCACACCCTTCCTAAAGGCTTAGCACTTTCTTCATTGAAATGCTTGACAAATTGGGATCAAGAAGGACCTGTAGTTACTTTTCAGAGAGCCATTTACTCTGGGTTGTTAAATCTGACAAATGATGAAGGGTACTACAGAGGATAAGCTGTTTTGTGGGGGAAAAAAAAATTACCATTCCAAAGTAAGAATTGCTCTCACTACACATAAATATTATTCTTGTATTTAAATACATATAAAATACAGCCCTAATTGAAAATTTACCCTTTTTTAGTATTACAAAAACATTAAGAGAACTGTAGATTATTTGTCCTTTGAGAAGCTTCTTTAAATACAATACTTAAGCAATTCAGCATTAAAAAAAGAGATTTATTACCAAATATCAAATTCAAATAAAATGTCATAGAAAAAGATTTTATAAGAAAGTAGCTACCGTGGTCATTTCAAATAAAAATCTGAATTCTCATGGTAGAGAGAATAGACTTTCTTTTTTTCTCTGTTCCTTCCACATCCCTTATTCAGCCCAATATATATATATTTTAAAGATTCTATTTATTTGAGAGAAAGAAAGATTGAGAGAGAATATGAACACAAGCAGAGGGAGAGGCAGAGGGAGAAGCAGGCTCCTTGCTCAGCAGGGAGCCTGACATTGGGCTCAATCCAACCCTGGGATCATGACCTGAGCCAAAGGTAGATGCTTAAATGACTGACCCACCCAGGTACCCCAACCCAATATAAATTTAAGATTTTCTGCAACTTAGCAATTATATATCTAAAGTTTAAATTAAGCAGACCAACTTTCAGCTATTTTCTCTCTGCTGTACATGTCCCCAAAAGAGGGCATACTAACTGTCAGGAAGGAACCAGGGAAAGCATGGATGCTGCGGAACTACTGAGTTCCCAGACCTCCGAGTGTGCCAGGCCAGACTTCTATTTGCCAAGATGTCTGCTGCAAAGAACCTGAATGGACCTACTGAGAAAGATGCTGGCCTCCCACTCCTTTCCTTATGTGCTAAGACTCCACAACAATATGGACAGGATCAAAGGGAAAAAATGGGCAAGCTTGGATCCAGGCAAAATCATTAGGCGCTGGATGGGAGAGATGACTTGTAACCTGCACAGGAAGGAAACACCGATAAAGATTTCTAGTTCCAGGGAACACTAGTCAATTTCCTAGGACAGAGGGCTGACTTAAATGAAAGGCTGTATTATATGAGACAGTGCTTTAATAAATGCAGAGTGTGAGGAAACACATTTTCTTTATATTACAGGCTTGAGAGTTGAAGACTGAGTTCAAATTACAGCTCTGTATTTTAGTAGCTGTGTGAAAGTGGACAATGAACTTAACCTCGTCAGCTGTGTTGAAAGAAATAACAATTTCATGAACAGGGCATTGTTGCAAGGTATAAATTGACTTACATAAACAGCACTTAGGACTAAAAAATGATAACCACTAAACGATATGGTAGTAGTAATAATTCACCAGTATAAGGTGGAATATTTCTCCCTTTATTATTGGTTCATTTGTTCCTCATTTACTCATTGAGTGAATGAGGGGCTAAGTGCTGGGAAGATGAAGGCAAATTAAGATACACTTGTTATCTGTGACGGCCCAATTGTCCCCTACTGAGAGAAGACTGTGTGTCCCTGGGAAGGACATGGTCATTCTATCTAGTGAAGGAGAGGGAATCAGAAAAGACTGAGAAAATGAGGTGCGTATTTGAGCTGTGTCATGGAAAATAATAAAATAAAATGGTGGGGAAAAATAAATAACATAAATAAAGTAAAAATGGTGGGGAAAATATTTCAGATGGAACTGGCAGGATCTCAGTGCATGGGACAAGAGCATTTCTGGAGGCATGGGACAAGACACTGAAAGGACAGTGAATGTCTCAGAAGAGGGACTCCCTGAAGCAGAGAAGAAGGACCCTGGAAGCAACAGAAGATCACCACATATAAGCCACTGCAGTCATGTCTTATACAAGAAACAAAGAACTTGGAATCTAATATTCCCACCATTTTACCAGATTTCAAACTCTAGTGAGTTGTGTGACATTAAAAAAAATTTAATCTCTATAAGCCTCTATTTCCCTGTCTATAAAATTTAGCTAAAATTCCTATCCGACAGAGTGATGGTGACAATTAATTAGGTATTATATGTGAAGGATTTAGTAAAAATAAGTGTTAAAAATGATTGCAAATATGATGTTAATGAATATCATGCTGTGACTCAAAGGGCTGGCAGAATGAATAATGAATTAGGGGGGAAGAAGAGTAAGACTGGCTAGCAGAGATCTGAGAGGGGAAGCGAGGAAGGAGAGAGAGGGTACAGACCTGAAATCATAAAGTGCACAGCTGGGTTGCTGCGTAGTTTGTAGGGCTCAAAGCAAAATGAAAATGCAGACCTCTTGTTCAAAAAGCAGGGGGGAAGTGCCATTAAAGATACTAAAATAGAGAGCTTTTACTTTTAAAAATATTTTATTAATATAATGTAATGGGGTAAACAGTGATGCACGAATACCAACACAAATAGAAAATTAGCAAAAAATAATATTTAACTATAATTTTATATAGCATAATAAATAGGATTTTTAAACACAGTATCTAAATTTATATATGATTATTCACCTTTTCTGCCAATTTTTTGTTAAGCCATCAAAATATATATTTTTAACAATTTCATTTTCAAATGATATAACTGAATACTGTGTCAGTGCTCTTGTCAAATGCAAGGTCATATAATTTTGATAAATTTTAACTCAAGTTAAATTTGTTTCTGATGCATCTTATTTTATAGGTTGTGACATATTTTATAGGTTAGGCTAAATGTCTGATAAATTATTTTGAAGTACTACATTAAAGTATTACATTTACATTTTACTACATTATAGAGCCAATGATTCTTTGGCAACAATATTTCTACAGAGATTTAACTCTTTAGAGAGATAGGGTTCTAACAACCTCACTTGCCCTTCTTCTTTTCCACATACAAATCACTTTTGTCATCTGAATTTAATTTTAAATATAAATTTATACAATGGTATTATAAAGTTTCCTCTGACATTTCTTGTAACTACTATACAAGAGACCAGAAGCAGCTTCATGATTTGTATTTAAAACCCTGTTTCTGCAATCTATTGTTATCTTCACTTAAAAGGAAAATTTAATTATAAAATTATCTTCCATGTTAAAATAAGTTCATTCAAAGCTTCCTATAACAACAATGTACTTTTCTTTAAAATGCAACAATCACACTGAATTTCTACTTCTATGCTGGTAGCTATTTGCTTTTCAATATTGTGTCTGTTTTCAAAGCTGGAGATTCTAAACTGAAAAATTCTACTGACTCTCCGAGATATTTACTCCCTGTGTGACTGACACATGCAAAATCCATGTCCATGCTTTTATTTTGTAATGGTTTACTAACAAAGTTTACTGCCTAAGTATCAGAAGCTGCAGTCACTGTACAGTCTGGGGAGTTAGTACTGGCACAGTTGCGGTGTGGGGCTAAACTTCCCGGCCAGCCTCCCACCATGAGTCAGTGGGGCTTCCTCGAAGAGCCCCTTCTCTTAAACATGGCTGTGCTGTCTCTGCTGCTGTAGCCACTGTCACTGCCATGAGTCTGTGCTCCCCAGTTCCCCCATACTGTCCCAGACTGTGAGTATGTGCTGGGCTGCCATGCCAATCACGCAGTGCCTGCCCTTACCTGCAATGCCCCCAGGCCTGAGGCTGCACATGTCCACACTGCTGCTTGGTGCACCTCCCCTGCTCATGTCCATGTCCCACAGTCCCATCAGACCTTCTTTACAAAACCCAGGGTCAAAGGCAAAATGGTTTTTCAAAAATTCCAAGGGCTGGCAGTGGAACAGTAAACCAAATGTGGAGTGTTCTTGAGAGAAGGCCCCTGTGTCACTGCACAGGTCACAGCCCATGAAGCTGAACAAGTACAAAGGGAGACAGGGAACTCTCCATGCATAACACAGGGACATAAGTCTGTGAGAGAGACACACACTAAATACAGAATCCAAATTCTGGTTAATTGTGTGAAGGAAAGAAGAGGATGCTATGAGAGAACATGAAATCAGGGTTTGCCATTCAGTTAGGTTTGGCAATAATCTTGTTCTGAAGTATGTTGTGGGCTAGCCTCCTGCAAGCTCATTGAGCTACAGCCCACTTTGCCAAGCAGCACTAACACTTGTTTAGAAAGAACACTCCTACCTCTCTAAATTGGGTGGTTGGCAGCATTAGGAAGGACTGCTAGGAAATCTGCCAGATTTTAAGTAGGATCTTAGTTAGTGGATCCGGTCTGTGGAAAAGAAGAAGGGCAAGTGAGGTTGTTAGAACCCTATCCAATTAGGTGAGCTTCAGGACAAGCTTTCAGCCTGAGGAACATGAATACAAATGAGGAATTTGGACCAGATACACAGACATGAGAGTTGGGAACAAACTGTGGGGATCTTTACATCTTTTGGAAACTTTTCTAACTCAAATGAATTGAGGTCTTTGTTACAGTGCCTCAAGGTACTACTTGCAGATCTATTTTTTAATCATTGAATAAATAATTATTTAAAAAATTCTCTGGCTAGTCTAAGGGGAGTTATTTTATTTGAAAATGTACTTGTGAAGCTTGGTATTACATCTTTTCCAAACCCTAGACATTTCTACGATTTAGTTCTGAGAGGACCATTTGGTCTCAACAGAACTCCTTGACTTCTCTTCCCTGTTACATAACCCAAGCTTTATCAACGATTTCTTTAATCATCTTCATAAATCTTCAAAAACATTTAAATAGGCTCCCTAGGGTATGATATGGGTATGCAAATTACATACAAATGGTGATCCTAGCTTATTTCCTGAAAACATATAAAACACAAATACCTCTTCTTTTTAGATTACAAACTAAAACTATTTTAGCATAGATAGAAAAATTTTAATATACTTTTGAATTATTAACTAATGTTCTACCAACTCAGCATATTTTTATAAAAATGCCCTTAGATTTTATTAAATTTAAACCTTAATTCAAAATAGCAATTTCTGATAGGTTGTGGAAAGCTGCTTTAAATGGAACAGTGCAGTAATTTCATTGCTGTGTATGTAAATGATCCATTAATGTTTACTTGGAAAAAGTGTTCCCTTTGAAATGTCACATGCAAAAAGAATTGCTATAATGCTATCATTAGCATTTAAAATATACCACTCTCCAAAAAATTACATCTCAAAAAGGGTCTGAGTCAGGTTTTCTGTAGAAAGTACAATCAAATTATTCTATATTCAAATTGCTCTTTGAACCTAATAAAAAATATATTTGCACCCTGATGTCAGAAATTGAGAGGCACTGTCAACAATTCCTAATGGTTCCGAGGAGTAAGAAAACATGGGTATCACAGACACCACGTCTACTCACTTCTTCTTGTTTACCAAAAGAACCCTAGTTTTGTTTGCAACAGCACTGAGCCCAACAAAATACCTTCTTTCATTGCCTTTCCTTTAAGGGGTAAGGCAGGCACCAGCAGAAGATGGTATTGAGAAAATGTGTACTTTCCTAATTCAGCACTTTCTCCATCCTCCTTCATTCTCTGTTCATTCTGCTTAGAGCATGGACATAAGACCAGACACTAAGGACTTGCACATGAGAACAAAATCATGCTAAGGATGGGGAAATGGAAAGCTAGAAGTGGAAAAAAGATAGTGATAACTCCCAGTGACGTTCTGCAGCAGCCCTGGGCAGTCTTTGTCTGAATATCTGGTTATGTGAGAAAAACAATGCCTATTTTAGCCACTGTAGATAGGATTCTCTGACATGGGGGGGGGGGGGGAGCCATAATCCTGATTCAGAATTTATATGTAACTCAAATCATTCCTAAGATACACAATGGGAAAACAAACTCTGCAAACACTTAATGTTCACTAAATGTATTTACCAATTCAGTGATGTATTAAGACTGTATATTTCAATCTCTATTAACATAAATTTAAGTCTAAAGTTCTAAGTCTGGTTAGTCTGCTCTCCCTGAAAACAAATGGAAAGTTTTACCAAAAAGAATATAAAACTCAATTTCCAACTTTAAAAATAAACAAAAACTTTCAGTATGTGTGTTGAAAGCTCCAATTCTTTATGATCTAGTTTCATACATAAACAGGCAAACTGAGGGGTGCACCTGAGTTGGCTCAGCTGGTTAAGCATCTGACTTTTGATCTCAGTTCAGGTCTTGATCTCAGGTTCCTGAGTTCAAGGCCCCCACCAGACTACATGCTGGGCATGGAGCCTACTAAAAAAATAAATAAATAAATAAGCAAACTGAACTGGGATCTATTTTAACACTGAAGTCACATGGGGACATTTCCCTGAATTTTCCACTTTTAATAATTTTTTTTATTAGTGTATGGTGTGTGTGCACACACAAGTATACAGCTCAATGAATTTTTTCAAAATAAATATGTCTGCATAATGACCATCCCAATCAAGAGATACAGTTCTAGCTGCACCACAGAAGTACCTCTGTGTCCTTCCCACTATGATGGGTTCATACTTTGTCCCTCAAGGTAACCATTATCCTGATTTCTAACAACATCAATTAGATTTGTCTGTTTTTGAAGCTTTTTATAAATGTCACTGTATATTCTTTATGCTGGGCTTCTTTTGTTTCACATTGTTAATGTGAAATTTATTCATGCAATTGCATATAACACATATTATCTATTTTCACTTCTGTTCAGAATTCCATTGTTTGATTAGACCATAATTTGTTTTTCCATTCTACTGTTGATTTACATTTGTATTGCTTCCTATTTGGGGCAATTATGATTGGTGATAGTATAAACATTTTCATTCCTGTGTTTTGCGTAGAAATGTACATATTTCTTGTGTATGTGTGTGTGTGTGTATGTATGTGTGCATGTGTATGTATATATATGAAATTACATATGGAATTATATATATGTGTGTGTGTGTGTGTATATGGAATTACAGAGTGATAAGTTATGTGTATACTTCCCTTTAGTAGATATAGCTGAACAGTTTCCAAATTACAATTTCCACAGCAGTGGAAGGGAATTCCAGTTATGTCACATCCATTCTCACTTTTTAAAAATTTAAAACAAAAAAAAATTTTGTTTTGATTGGGGGTGGGGTATAGTGGTGTCATCTTTAGCTTTAATTTCATTTCCCTGATGACTAATGCTTTTGAGCACTTTTCATAGGCTTATTGATCATTTGGATATCCTCAATCATAAAGCAGATGTCTAAGACTATTGCCCATAATTCCATATGGTGGGCTTATGTATTTTTATAAATTTTTATGGATCTTATATATTCTGAGTAGGAGGGCTTTGTTACATAAATACATTGCAAATATCTTCTCCAACTCTGTGGCTGGCCTATTTATTTTCTTCACTTTGTCTTTTAATAAAAAGATTTACATTTCAATGTATCTAACTTACAGAAATTTTATTTCAGGATTACTGCTTTTATGTCTTCTTTAAAAAATCTCTGTTTACTTCAGTGTCATTCTTCCATGATAACTATCATTTTTCCATGATATCAACTGGACATTTCACTTTTTAGCTTTAATATTTAGTAAACAATTCTTCCAAAATGCATTTTTGTATTTAATGTGAACTACAGATCATTTTTATATGGACATTCAAATGACCCAGTGTTATTTATTGATAAAAAAATTGTTTGGTACTGTTTATCAGAGTCACTTTTGTCAGAAATATTCACATATGTGTGGACCTCTTTTCTGTACTATGTTCTTTTTATAGGTGTCAATGCTAAGTTATTCTTAATTACTGGGATTTAGTGTGCCTTAACATCTGGCTTTATGTGTTTTGTAAATTCTACAACATCATTCTTTCAGATTGTTTTGACATTGTAAGTGTTTTGCATTTTCATATAAATGTTAGAATAAGCTCATTAAATTCCATTAAAAATTTTGTTTTTTATCAAGATTTTTATCAAGATTTCTCAGTTTATGAAGCACTGTAACATATCAGATGTTCTAATCCCAAAGCATGATAGTCCTCCTTTTTTAGGTTTTCTTTAACATCTCTTATAAATGTTTTAATTTTTTTCTTTTCTTTCTTTCTTTCTTTCTTTCTTTCTTTCTTTCTTTCTCTCTCTCTCTCTCTCTCTCTTTCTTTTTTAAGAGAGAGAGAGGGAGGGTGGGAGGAGAGGGGAAAGAATCTTAAGCAGGCTCCATGCCCAGTGCAGAGTCCAATGCAGGTCTTGAATCTCACAACACTGAGATCAGGACCTGAGCCAAAATTGACAGTGAGACACTTAACTGACTGAGCCACCCAAGCACCTCATCTCTTAAAAATGTTCTAAGGTTTTTGATGTAAAGGCCTTATGTTTTATTAAATTTATTACTGAATATTTGAATTTCTAATGCTACTATAAATAGCTTTTGAAATTTTACTTTTATTTTTCATTACCAGTATTCAGAGTTACAACTAATTTCTATGTATTTACTTTATATATACAAACTTACTAAACTTGTTTATTGATGTTAATAATTTACTTGCGGATTATTGTGTTTTTCTAGGTACAGAGTCATGTCATCTGTGAATGTTTCATTTCTTCCTTTTGAATACTTATAATTTTTACTTCTTCTTCTGTCCAACTGAACTAGTTACAAACTCTAGTACAATGTAGAATGTAAGTGGACAGCCTTACTCCATTCTGATCTCTGGAAAAACATTTAGTATATTTCATGGTTAAGTGTGATTTTTTTTTGTGTATTTGGATACACTTAACCATTTTAGGGATATTTATAATCTTTCTTTCCTACAAATTTTATGGTGAATGGGTATTGAATTATAGCAAATGATTTTCTTGTAACTATTCACATGATCATATAATTTTCCTCTATTATTATATTGATATTGGAAAATTATATTAATGATATTTGTTTTCCTACATTATATTTGTTTTCCTATATTATATATATGTATGTATTATACCTAATACCAATTGCATTAACAAATTCTAAAATATTTTTGCATCTCTGTTTATGAAAGAAGCACACATTATAGAAATTTTAAAAAATTTTAAATTTTCTATAGTTGTTTATAATAATATCCACTGTATTTTTAGTATTTATAGGATGTATGGAGATAATTTTTCATGTTGATATTGGTATACTTTGTGTTCTCTTCTTCTTGATCAGTTTCGACATGAATTTATGACTTTTATTAGATTTTCCTTTAAGTAATGCTTTTGCCTTTGTTCAATTTCTCTAGTGTGGCATTGTTTTCTCTCTCATAAGCTTCTGGTCTTGTCTTCATTAGTTTTTCCTTATTTCTTTGGGTTTAATTTAATTTTTTGTTTGTTTCTTTGTTTCTTGAGAACACAGAATAGTTACCAAAACTAACCCTAAGTGAAACAAATCTCAACAAATCCCAAGAATGGCTAAAGTAAAGAAAAAAAAAGAGTAAATTTTCATATGTCTAATTTCTATTTTCATTCACTTAAAAGTATTTTAATTTTTTTTTCTTTGACTTGGAATGTTTTGGAAGTAAATAATCTAAGCTCCAAATATTTAGTGACTTTTTAATTTATAGATATGAATTTGTTTCTTTATACATTTATTTCTATCAATTATTATTATCTCATATGTTTTGAGGCAAGGCTATTAGCCATACACAAATTTAGAATGTTGACATCTTCCTCACTGACTTTTTAGAATTACAAACATCCCTTTTTATTTCTAATATCATTTCTTATTTAAGGTGTGCTTTATATATATATATAAACACAAACTTCTTTTGATTAGTGTTTGCAATGTATAGCTTTTCCCATTCTTTTCCATTCAAACTTTTAAAGTTCTTACATTAATTCTCAAATATGCAGAATACAAATTTTTAAAATACTGTATTAACTGACAAAAATTGTATATATTTAAGATGTACAACATATTTTGATATATAGAATACAAAGATTAATTAAGAGTAATTCAACCATATTTAGTAATCATATTTTTAAATCTCAATATATTTTACTTTTCTCATTAGAAAGACAAGGAATTCACAAGCAAACAATTAATTTCAACGAATTTGGTACCTTTATCTTGAAGACAGATAAATATAAGAACTACCTGCCAAGTAGTTAATAAGGCTAACTATTTAGTTTGAGATCAGATGAAGCTGCCTGGCATCATGGGAAAAAACCTGGACTTTAAATTCAGACTTGAATTCACCCTTGCCTTAAATACTTTTTAGTCATTTTACATTAGCTAAGTTTCTCATCTCTCTGATACTCAATTACCTCACATCAGTGAGGAAAAAATAAATAGCTAAACCCCAAGGATGATGTGAGAATTAGATATAGTTTATGGAAAACAACTAACATAAGAATTGCCACATAGAAGAGGCAGAAAAACAACAGCTACCTTTAGAATTATAAGTAAACTGCTCTTGGACTTACCTCTCAACATCATTTGTGATGAGAAATGAATTCAGTAAATAATTTTGTCAGGAAAGTTGTTTTACGTTGTTCTCACAGAAGTCTGACGAATAGACAAAGTAGAATGTTTCATTATTTTATAGAAGAAACTAAGATCCAGAGACATTTGAATAAAGTTTAGGCATTACAATGGTCATGGTCTGTGTTGCTAGAATTCTTTAAAAGCATTGTCCTTTACCAAAGGACTGGAGGAGCTAGTATAACGAGAACACACATTTTCTGATGTTACAACATTGCTTAGAAAACTACTTATTGCTCAAATTTTATTTCTACTTTTCAATCCTTTGCATAACCCAAAATATCCAAGAATAGGTTTTGCTTTTATTATTTTCTCTTACTAACTACCTACTATTGTTCTTTTTAATGGTGTATTAGACATAAACACATAAGCCCATGTGTGGGTTAAGGGGTCTGATGTTGAAACTTAACTTTGCCAATCATTCAAAGTCACAGAAACTGACTTGCTTTGTGTCTGGGTTTACATTCTCTTATGGATAAAATGAGGGGGCTTACGTATATTTCTAAAGTCTTTTCAGAACTGTATAGTTTGATTATAACTTATTAGTGGGAATTAGATTATATTGACACAATGATTATATTGCTAACAATAAATTAACAGGAGAGTTCTGTCACTAAATCCTTTTTGGTACTATTGGATTTACTGTTAGGCAACTCATATTCAGCATAAATTACAATACCTTGCCTTGAGAACTCTGTAAATAACTCATCGAACCACTGCAGAGTTCTCCCCAGTCTACATAATGTTTCCTGCAGGAATGTTCAATAAATAGTTACTGATATATCCTTGAGTACAGGAATGTTTTTGAAAACCCGATGCTTCTTTCTACTTCACAGTGGGAACAATCAGGATGGACTCTTAAAATTGCTTTTACAGTTTTTATGACTTGTTTAGAACTCTTCATTCCACTCTCAAAGAAAAATGGGCATATTCAAGTTCACCTAAGATGAACTCCTATAAAGCTAACCCCTCAAAGACTGAATGACGTTTAGAAGTAACATGAACAAGAAATGAACTTTGCCAAGATATTTACATTGATCACCCTTCAAACATAACAAAACAAAACAAAACAAAACAAAAACAAAAAACCCTTGTTAAAACAATGAAAGAATAGAAAATAACTGGATTACCTGGCAACTGATAATTCCCACAGCATACAGAACAAGCCTGATGCAGCATAATATAGTAGACAGTATTAAGTAGGCAAGATATCAAAATAGGAATAGTTACCTACTTAAAACATTTTAGGTTGTTTTGCACAGGAGAGTAAAAGCTGATGTGATGAAGCCAATCTGAATAAAAGTGCATATCAGATTTTTTTAAAAGGTGTAATCTTATTTCTCCAAATGTTTACACTACCTAGAATAACAAGAAAATATAATTCACAATGACAAAAGTAAAATTTCCAAAAATTATAAATTCGCAATGAGAGAAGATTTTGAAGACTTTAACTTCAACAGGACCTAAAGTCAGAGTATATTTCTGACAGGAAGACATAAAGAATCAAAGATCCAAACATAATTAAAGATGACCTAGGACTAATATAGACATTGAATTGGAAATCACTAACAAGGGCTGGTATTTTTGACAAGGCCACAAACTATACAACTTAGGATATTCATGTAACTATTCCACCTGCCCCTCACAATGTTTCCTTCTAAAAAAAAAAAAAAAAAGCCTAGGTAATTCATCTAGATCAATGTTCTCAAATAGTAGTCCATGAATTTACTGGAGACCCTAAAGCTATACAGTAACTGTAAATTTATCTCAATGTACTGAGAATTGTAAATAAATAGTATGTTTGTATGCCTTATGAACTACAATGTATCAAGTATATTTAGTATCACAATGAATAAAACATGCTATAATTCCTTACTAGTTAGGGGACAGTTGGAAAATTATTTAATCTTCCTGTGACTAAGTTTTCTCATCTACAAAATGAGGATGCTAAGAACAATACCTTCTTCATAGGTACATTAGGACTATTAAATAGCATAATCAAGGAAAGCTCTTAGTAGAACATTTTGCAAATAAATTAAAGCTAGCTATTATAATTGTCATGATTGTTATTACCAGAATTTTTAAAAAGCATTAATTAACAGTAGCTTCTTTTTAAAAAAATTTGTTTATTTATTAGAGAGAAAGAGTATACAAGGAAGAGAGTGAGAGCAGAGGCAGAGGGAGAAGCAGACTTCCCACTGAGCAGGAAGCCTGATGTGGGACTCGATCCCAGGTCCCTGGGATCATGACCTGCGCCAAAGGCAGACGCTCAACCGACTGAGCACCCAGGCACCCCTTAATAGAAGCTTCTTAACATTATGTATTTTTTCAGTGAATAAGTATTAAAAATACAATTACTGGATAAAAAACTAATATACTGAAATCTGTTGCATTTTTATACCAATAATTAAGTAGAAGAGAAAACAATCCCATTTAAAATTGCACCAAAATAATAAAACACCTAGAAATAAACCTAACCAAATTGGTGAAAGATCTGTACTTTGAAAACTATAAAATACTGGTGAAAAAATTGAAAATGACACAAACTGAAAAATATTCTATGTTCATGGATTGCAGGAGCCAATGCCGTTTAAATGTCTACACTAACCAAAGAATATGCAGATTTATGTAATCCCTATCAAAATACCAACATTTTTTCATACCACTAAAACAAATAATACTAAAATTCAACAGAACCATAAAGGACTTTGAATAGCCAAAGCAGCCTTCACGTAGGTACAACCTAGGTGTACCACAATCCCAGATTTCAAGATATATAATAAAACTATAGTAATCAAAACAGTATAGTACTGATACAAAAATAGACACAGAGGTCAATAGAAAAGAACAGAGAGCCCAAAAATAAACTACCTTTTAAATGGTCAATTATTCTCTGACAAAGAAGGCAAAAATATAAAATGGGGAAAGAAATCTCTTCAACAAATGGTGCTGGGCAAACTGGACAGCTACATGGAAAAGAATGAAACTGGTCCATTTTCTTATATCATACAGAAAAATAAAATCAAAATGGATTAATGACCTAAGTGTGAGAAGAGAACCAATAAAACTCTTAGAAGAAATCACAGACAATAAATTCTTTGATATTGGCCATGGAAACATTTTTTTAGATAGGTCTCCTCAGAAATGGGAAACAAAAGCATAATTAAACTATTGGGAATACACCAAAATAAAAAGCTTTTGCACAGCAAAGGAAACTACCAACAACAAGGCAATATACTGAATGGAGAAGGTATTTGCAAATAATATATCCAATTAGGAGTATATCTGAAATACATAAAGAACCTATACAACTCAACACCAAAAACAAAACAATACAAATAATCTTATTAAAAAATGGGCAGATGGCCTGAATAGAAATTTTTCCAAAGATAACATACAGATGGCCAACAGGTACTTGAAAAGATGTTCAATATCCCTAATTCAGGGAGATACAAATCAAAACCACAATGAGATATTACCTCATAACTGTCAAAATGGCTGAAATAATAAAGACAAGAAATAACAAATGTTGACAAGGATGTAGAGAAAATGAAACCATCATCCACTGTTGGTGAGAATGCAAATTGGTTTAGCCACTGTGAAAAACAATATGGAGGTTCCTGAAAATCTTGAATAGAATTACCCTATGATCCAGTAATTCCATTACTGGTCATTTACTCAAAGAAAATGAAAACATGAATTAAAAAGATACATGCACCCCCAGTGTTTACTACAGTGTTATTTACATAGCCACAATATAGAAGCAACCCAAGTGTTCATCAATAGATAAAGAAGATCACACAAACACACACACACACACACACACACACACACACACACACTGGGATTATTACTCAGCCATAAAAAAAGTCTTGAATACCCAACAACTTTTGTAGCAACATGGATGGGACTGGAAGAGATTATGCTGAGTGAAATAAGTCAAGCAGAGAGTCAATTATCATATGGTTTCACTTATTTGTGGAGCATAACAAATGGAGCATAACATGGAGGACAAGGGGAGATGGAGAGGAGAAGGGAGTTGAGGGAAATTGGAAGGGGAAGTGAACCATGAGAGACTATGGGCTCTGAAAAACAACCCTAGGGTCTTGAAGGGGCAGGAGTGGGAGGTTGGGGGAGCCAGGTGGTGGGTATTCGGGTAGGCACGGATTGCATGGAGCACTGGGTGTGGTGCAAAAACAGTGAATACTGTTACGTTGAAAAGAAATTAAAAAAAAAATCAGACCTTTTATAAAACAAACAACAAAAAAAGACTTGAGACCTTGCCATTTGGAATAACATGGATGGACCCAGATGGCATAATGCTAAGTGAAATAAGTCAGTCACAGAAAGACAAATACCATAGTAAATCATTCGTAAGTGAAATTTAAAAAACAAAACATATGAACAAAGAAAAAAGCAGACAGGAAAAAAAAAAAAACTCTTAAATACAGAGAACAAACTGCTGGTTCTCAGAGGGGAGGTGGGAGGGGGATGGGTGAAACAGATAAGGGAGATTAAGAGCACACTTATCATGATGAGCACTGAGTACCCTATGAATTGCTGAACCATTATATTGTACACCTGAAACTAATATAACATTGTATATTAATTATACTTCAGTAAAAAATAAATGGTAGCTGCCAACAACCTAGAATTTTAGACCTAGTAGCAATATTCTTCAAAAATGAAAATGTGTTCAAACAAAACCTGAGAGAATTCATCACCAGTAATAAGCAATGGAAGATATATCAGGCTAAAGGAAAATGATTCTAGATGGACATGTGAAAAAATAAAATAATCAGGTAGGCCTGCAGGGTATATTTTGAACTTAAAAAAGTCATCGATCTGGTTACTTACTGCTACAAAACAAACCTTCTCGAAACCTACTAGCTTAAAACACCATCTTAATTTGCTCGTGATTTTGTGGATCAGGTATTCCAAGAAATGCTCAACTGTCTGATCCATGTGGCATCAGCAGAAGCACCTGGGGCTAGAGACTCCACATCCAGTTTGTGGGAGGCAACTAACAAGGCTATGAATTCCAGGAGGCGTGTTTACAGAGAGCATTTCTGAAATGGCTGAGGTTGAGAATGCCTAGTGAGATTGTCTCTACACCCCCCTTTCAACTCTTAGAATCCATGAATCTAATTGGTACTGGCTTAATGGGCAGCAGAATGCTTTTATTGATACAGCGCTTCCACCCTTCAGGCATTCTCAGTGCTATTTTTGTTGGCACATTTTTCTTTCTTTCCCAGGATAGGAAAGCAGCATGCTCTACCCACTTCAGACACATTGGCCATTTAGAAGCCTATAAATGTTATTTCACCACTTATTTCCCTCTGTGTATTACAGTATGAGCTCTCTTCCTATTTCATATTTAAATATTGTCCTGGATTGCTCTTCCAATATGTCAAATTTTGAAGATTGTAAAACAAAGATTTTGGGGGGGTGGTTGGTGGCAACAGACCTCAGAAAAAGACAATGTAAATAGATGAATATAATTTGAGAGAGAGAGCTTGTAGGCTATACTGAATTGCTCAGCATACCAAAGTATCCTTTTTTTCATCTAAAAGTATATTTAAGGATCAAGAGCTCCCTGTTAAAGAGGCTTAAACATCTTCAAAGTGCAACTTAATTTGCACAGACAGAGAAGGGGCCTTTTAGCGTGACACAGAATTTCAGACCTGTTCTCTCAGCTCAAATCTATACACACAGACACAAAAAATTTACACACAGTTGAGGATTAATTTTCCTTTTCATGCATGGCTCTTTAAATAGAGAACTCAACTCCCAATTTTTAGACCAGGAGTTTTCAAATTTTGCTCCAGGGTCGATTAAGGTCTTCCTTGAGCTTTAAGGCCTGAGTTGTGTGCTTCTGCTCTTTCATATATACCAGTCATTACTGTTGTGTTTTACTTTATCTAGTGATAATCATCCTGTTACATGTCTTTTATTCTGGCCAGGGTTGGGAGACTGCAGGTCACATTGCTTCACTGAATATGTCCATCATGCCTTTGTCCTATAACTTTGGATGTTCATCACAGCACACAGATTTGTGAAAACTGAAACTTAAAGGTAAGATACAGATGGTTGAGCAGATTTCCTCGTTTATGTTTAGCTCATGATTATAGGGTTCAGACAAAATAAACAATTAAACTCTTATAAATTTTTTTGCTGGGAATTTTGAATAATTGTAGTCGATGCATTTTCCTGAAATTCAATTTCCTTTTTAAGTTTTAGTAACTTGACCCCACTGCCCCTGAGGACAGAAACTCTTGTCAGGAACATATGCATTAAGTATACTCTTTTGGGGTCTATTTGTACTATTTTAGAGTTGATTTTTGACTGCATTAACATGATAATGAAGGGAAATGAAGCCACAAAATGTATACTGTGTTGGCCCAATTACCTGTAAATGAAATGAGTATTTTTATTTCCCCCTAAAACTTTTAAGAGTAGATAGTGACAGAGTGTGGATCTATTAAAAATTCTAAGTTTTGCTAGTTAGCTTTCTTTTCATGTGCTAGAAAGAGAGGGTGAATGAGTCATGTCAAGTGATCCATGAGATTAATACAGACAAAAATGTCATAGCCTCATGCATGCAGCTGTGAATGGCATATCTACTTTGCCATCTGTATACTTAATGGACAAAATGTCCCAGTGACTGCTTCAGGGTTTAAAGTAACTGAGTTATCAGCAGCCACATTTCCTGTTGTCTAATACCCAAATTCAATTCCACTGGGAAATTTGTCTGGCTCTTGAAGTAGGTAGAAAAATCTGCTAACCACATTATGCTCTTTCATGAACCACACTGAATTGGACTATTAGCTAATACTGAGTAAAAGCAAATACCATTTACTTTGAGAGAGTACTGTATCTTATATGATGTTCATTCTCACTGCATTTATATTTTAGCTCAGTAGTGGAAATGAACAATGATAGTAACATAACAACTATTATTTCTGTGTTAAATGAGATCTGAAAATAAACCATTCTGTAAAATAAATATATACCATGTTTAATTTAAATTCTATTTGGATAAATGTTTATAGTGACTGTTGTGTTCTTCTTTCCACATTGAAAAAATATATAGCTTTTTTTTTCCAGGGATAAATTTCCCCTTTCAAGTTATCTGTCAAATCAAAATTTTAATGTTTATGTTGCTTCTGCTGTAATTCTTTCCATTTGCAGAATGATATTTCCTTAATTTTCTAGTCACTTTATTGAAGTTGTAGATTGACAGAAAAATTAAGTGTATAGTACAGAGAAACCCCAATATTCCCCCCAACACGCAGTATCCCCTATTATTAACATCTTAGATTAGTATGTTAAAATTAATTACAATTAATGAACCAATATTGATATATTATTGTGAATTAAAGTTCATATTTTACATTAATTTCACTCTTTGTTGTACAGTTCTATGGATTTTGATTAGTACATAATGTAATTTACCCACCATTACAACTTTACCGAATAGTTTTACCACCCTAAAAATCCCCTAAACTTCACTTATTTCTTTTTCCTTTTGCCTCCTCCCTGGACTTTAGAAACTACTGATTTTTTTAAAATTATTTCTTAGTTTCACCTTTTCCAGAATGTTGTCTATTTGAGAACATACAGTACATATCCTTTTCACATTGCCTTCACTTAGCAAGAAGTATTTAAGATTTCTCTGTATCTTTTTGTTGCTCCATAGCTCATACCTTTTTATCCCTGAACAATATTCTATTGTATGATGTACCATAGTTTGTTTATCCTTTTGCCTTTGAAGGACATCTTGGTTGTTTCCAAGTTTTGATAATTATGAATAAAGCTCCTGTAAACATTCAGGTGTAGGTTTTTGTATATACATATTATTCAACTCATTTGGGTAAATGCCATGGAGCATGATCACTGGTCATATGCTAAACCTTTGTTTAGCATTGTGAGAAACTGCCAAACTATCTTTAAAAGTGGCTATACCATTTTGCACTCCCATCAGTCATAAATGAGAGATCCCGTAACTTCACATCTTCACCAGTATTTGGTATTATCAGTGTTCTAGATTTAGGCTATAATGACAGTTGTGTAATGGTATTTCCTTTTTGTTTTAAATTGCAATTCTTTAATGATGTATGATGTACAGATATTTTTATATGCTTCTTTGGCATCTGTTTATCTTCTTTAGTGAGATGTCTGTTTAGGTCTTTTGCCCATTTTTTAATTGTGTTGTTCCTTGTCTTATTGTTGAGTTTCAAGTGTTCTTTGAATATTCTGTATTACAGCCTTTTATCAGATAAGTGGTTTGTAAATATTTTCTCCCAGTGTGGTTTGTCTTTTTATTCTTTTAGCAGAATAAAACCAACAAAGTTTTAAATGTGATAAAGTCCAAATTATCATAATTTTCTTGCATAGATCATACTTCTGATGTTCTTTCTAAAACTTTATCAACAAATAGTTTTACATTACTTCTAGGCATTTTATAGTTTTTTCAATTTACATTTAGGTCCATGGTCCATTTTGAGTTAATTTTTTTTTGTTGTTGTTTAAAGATTTTATTTATTTATTGGACAGAGAGAGAGATCACAAGTAGGCAGAGAGGCAGGCAGAGAGAGAGAGGAAGGGAAGCAGGCTCCCCGCCGAGCAGAGAGCCCGACGTGGGGCTTGATCCCAGGACCCTGAGTCCATGACCTGAGCCGAAGACAGAGGCTTAACCCTCTGAGCCACCCAAGTGCCCCATTTTGAGTTAATTTTTATGAAAAGTGTAGTTCTCTGTTCAGATTTTATTGTTGTTATTGTGGGCATATGAATCTCCAATTGTTTCAGCACCATTTTTTCAAAAGATCATCCTTTCCCATCAAATTGCCTTTACTTCTGTTAAAGATCATTTGATTTATATTTGTGTGGGTCTATTCTCGGCTCCCTATTCTGTTCCACTAACTTGTGACTTATTGTTTTTTTTGTTTTTGTTTGTTTTTTTTTTGCCAATAACATGCTGTCTTGATTACTGTGGCATGGCAGAAAGTCTACAAGTCAGGTGGTATCAGTCTTCCATTCTAATCTTCATCAGTATTTATGCTGTATATTCTGGGTCTTTCATCTTTCCACATAAACTTCAGAACCATTTTTCCACATCTATAAAACAACTTTCTGAGATTTCGGTGGGGTTTGTACGGAATCCATAAAGTTGAGATGAAATAACATCTTAACAACATGTATAATATGAACATCTGGAGAATTCATACTTAATCCATAAGCATGGAATATATCTCTATTTAGCTCTTTGATTCATTAGAGTTTAAATACAGAGTTTTACAATTTCCTCATTTAAATTCTGTATATATTTTGTTAGATTCATACCTAGGCATTTCATTTCTTTCTCCTTTTCCTTCTTTGGTGCTAATTTAAATGATATTATATTTTTAACTTCCCAATGATTTATTGCTGCTATATAGGAAAGTAACTGATTTTTTGTGTTTTGATCTTATATCCTACAGCCTTGTTATTAGTTGGCAGGATTTTTGTTGTTGTTGCTGATTGTTGTTTTCTACAATCACGTCATCTGCAAACAAAATCATTTTCATTTCTTCATTCCTATTCTGTATACTTTTTATTTCCTTTCCTTGCTTTATTAAATTTACTAGCCTTCTCCTTCAATGTTAAATGAAACTGATGAGAAGGGATATTCTTTCCTTGTCTTCAATTACAGAAGGGAACTATCTGTTTTCTCATCACTAATATGATGTAGTTGTAGACTTTTTTTTTTTAGATTTTTTTTTTATTTATTTATTTGACAGAGAGAGATCACAAGTAGGCAGAGAGGCAGGCAGAGAGAGAGAGGAGGAAGCAGGCTCCCTGCTGAGCAGAGAGCCCGATGCGGGACTCGATCCCAGGACCCTGAGATCATGACCTGAGCCGAAGGCAGCGGCTTAACCCACTGAGCCACCCAGGCGCCCTGTAGTTGTAGACTTTTTAAAGATGCTCTTTATCAAGTTGAGGAGGTCTCTATCCTTAATTTGCTTAGAGATTTTATCCTGAACAGATGTTGGATTTTGTCAAATGCTTTTTCTAAATCTATTGGTATTTATTACTTATTTATATTTTTTCTTCTTCATTGGATGATCATATGATTTTTCTTAGTAAACCTATCAAAGAGACAGATTGCATTGATCTTTGGCTGTTGAATTAACCTTGCATACCTGGAATAAATCTCACTTGGTAATTTTATATATGTATGTATATATATTCATATATATATATATTATTGGACTTGATTGATAATATTTTGTTGCAAAGAGGACTGCATCTATGTTCATGAGAGATACTGGTCTATAGTTTTATGGCCCCATGTGTGGCTTATCTTGGTGATACTCCCATGATTTTGAGATTAAACATACATTTTGTTGTGGTTAAATGTAGTACTCTATAAATGATAATTTTATCAGTTGATTAATGGTGCTGTTCAGTTCAACACTATTATTACTGATTTTCTGCCTCATGAATCAGTCAATTACTAATAAGTGAGTATTCAGGTCTCCAATTATGAGTGGATTTGTCTTTTCTTTGCGGTTGTTAATTTTTGCCACACTAACTTTGATGTTGTTATTAGGCACATACACATTAAAAATCATTGTGCCTTCTGGAAAATTGACTCCTTTACCTATTATGCAATGCCCCCTATTTATCCCTGATTTTATTTTTCTCATTCTTAATTCTGCATTGTTCTAGATTAATATATCCACTCGAGCTTTCTTTTGATTAGTGTTACTCTGGTAAATTTTTCTTCATCCCTTTATTCTTAAATCATCTTTAAACTTAAAGTGAGTTTCTTAAAGGCAACCTATAATTGGGTCTTGTTTTTTGACCCACTCTGGCAATCTCTGTTTTTAAATTGGTATATTAAGACCATTTACATGTAAAGTGATTATTGATGTAGTTGGATTAATATCTACTATGTTTTAGCTGTTTTCTATTCATTGCACTTGCTATTTGTTTCTCTTTTTAAAACTTGCTCTAACTTCTCTGCATTTTTTAAAGATTTTTAGATCAAGAAAGAGTAATAGCATGCATAAGCGGGAGAAGGGGCAGAGAGAGAGACTCTTTCAAGTGCACTCCCTGCTGAGCAAGAAGCCCAACGAATACTTGATTCCATAACCAAAGAGATCATGACCTGAGCTGAAACCAAGAATCAATGTTTAACTGACTGAGCCAGTCAGGTGCCCCTAACTTCTCTGATTTTTAGTAGAGGTTATAGGATTCCACTTTCTCTATTTCAGCATGTCAATTACAATTCATTTTTAAGTTTTTAAGGGGTTGCATTAGAGTCTGCAATATACATTACAACTAATCTATGTTAACTTTCATATAACACTATACTGCTCATAGATAGTACAGGGATTACAACAGAGTATTCCAGATTCCTTCCTCCCATCTCTTATAGGATTGTCATTTCTGTCACTTATTCATATATTGGAATCACCCAATCTATTATTTTTGCTATTACTATAAACACTGGTATCTATATGTTTAACAATAAAAATAAAATATTGTATTTATCATCATTTATTCTCTAATACTTCTCTTTTCTTTACATAGATCCAAGTTTCTGACATATCATTTTCCTTCTCTCTGAGAACTTTTTTTTTTTTTAAGATTTTATTCATTTATTTGTAAGAGAGAGAGCAGAAGCAAGGGGAGCAGCAGGCAGAGCAGGCAGAGGAGAACCAGGCTTCTTGCTGAGCAGGAGACTGATGAGGGACCCAATCCCAGGACCCTGGGATCATGACCTGAGCTGAAGGCAGATGCTTAACTGACTGAGCCACCCAGGCATCCCTCTGTAGAACTTTTACCATTTCTTGTGAAGTAGTTCCATTGGCAAAAAATGCCCTCAGTATTAGTTTGTTTGATGAAATATTTATTTTCCCTTCACTTTTGAATTATATATTGCTAGACACAGAATTCTAGATTAGCGGGGTTTTTTCTCTTTCAAATCCTTAAATATTTCAGTCTACTCTCTTCTTGTGTACATGGTTTTCCTTTTTATTTTTTTTTTAATTTTATTTATTTATTTGAGAGAGAGAGCATAACAGAGAGGGTAGAGGGAGAAGCAGACTTCAAGGAGGGAGCCCGATGAAGGGCTTGACCTCAGGACCCTGGGATTATGACCTGAGCAGAGGCAGATGCTTAACCCACTGAGACACCCAGGTACCTGTGTGCATGATTTCCGACTAGAAGTCCAACACAATTCCATCCTTGTTCTTCTTTAGGTAAGGGACATCCTGTTCCTCTGCTTTTTTTTAAAGGTTTTCTTTTGGTTTTCGGTTTGCTCCAGATTAAATATGATATACCTAGATGTAGGTTTTTATTTTTGTTTACTTACTTTGTTTACTATTTATTATTGTTTTTGTTTACTTATTGTTTATCCTGCTTAGAGTTCTCTTGACTTCCTGGATCTGCAGTTTGGGTCCATTATTGAAGAATTTTGAAAACTCCCCATCATTTTTAATTCAAATAACTCTTCTGCTCCATTTTCTCTTTCCTCTACTTCCAATATTCTCATTTTGCCTAGTCTAGATCTTTTATAATTGTCCCAGAGTTCTTGAATATTCTATTCATTTTTCTATTTTGTGTTCTTATATTCCATATTTTTCTGATTATTTTTTGCCTGTCTTTTTTATCAGTTACAGAGAAGAGTGTGTTAAAATCTCCCATATGACTGTAGAAATCTACATTTCTCCTTTTGGTTCTGTCACTTATTGTTATATGTGTTTTGAAACTATTAGGGTATATGCATACAGGAATATTTCTATTGAATCTACTTTATCATTGTCATGAATGATATCTTTATCTCTACTATCTTTGTATCAAAATATGTTTGTCTAATCATACAGTCACCCAACTACCTTTAATTAGTACTAACAAGATATATTTTTTCCTATCATTGTACTTTCAAACTATGTGTTACACTTGAATTTTATCTCTCATAACAGCACATAGTTGTTCATATAAAATGTCAATATTTGCCATATATCAGTGACTGTATTGTTTGCAACAATATAAATTTATGAAAGAAAGTTTAGATGTCTTTTAAAGATATCTGAAGAGAATGATGTCACTAGGGACCCAACATGTCTACTGTAGGAACTCCCTACTGAGATGCTCATGAGAAAGGAAATTTCCTTTCCTTGTGTCAAAGGAATAACATTAGATAACCAGTTTAAGATTTTTTTTTTTTTTTTATCATCCAGGAAGTGGATCATGGACTGTGTGGTGGCTGTAAATCCAGAAGTTCAGCAAAATCACAAAAATAAGTATGTAGAGGGCACTGACATTAACTGTACAGAGTCAATGGACAAGAGTAAATGTTTCATTCCATGAGTACCAGAGAAATGACAGAGTAGAGAACTCAGCCATCAACAGAGTAGAGAACTCAGCAGAAAGGTAAGCACTGAAGCCTAAAGGCTGGCAGGCAATAGGCAGCAGCTCTTATCATATGTACAATGACTCTCTCTCCCCTCTCGAGAGAACAAAAAACTAAAAACAGCATTACCTAAAATCAGTCAGAAGAGTATCTGAATTGGAATTGGGTTTATACATATCAATAATACTAGGGCTTTAGGGTAATATTTAGAGAATAAGAATTTGGAGGAACAGACTATATTTCCCACTAAACACATTGAGGCCATGGAAAACAAGATGTAAGTTATTAACAAGGATGATTACACCTAGGATATGCTAGTCACACTATGCTAGTCTTCCTGTGACCCATTCTATTCTATGTCATAATTATTTGTGCAAATGTCTATCACTCTAAGCTCTTTGGGCATAAGACTAGATTTAATTTTTTAAAGATCTACTCTCTGAGTAAGCTTCAAATATGTAATAAATACAGTATTAACTACAGTCACTGTGCTGTACATTATACCCTCATGACTTATTTTATTACTCAAAGTTTGTACCTTTTGACCTTTACTCATCCTCCTCTCTTGATATCTGATAACCATCAACCTGTTTTCTGTATCCATGAACTTTTCTAAATTAGATTTTACATATAAGGGAGATCATATGATACTTGTTCTTTCTCTGCCTGACTTATTTCTCTTAAGATAATCCACTCAAGGTCCATCCATGTTGTTGCAAATGGGATAATTTTTTTTTTTTTTTTTTTTTTTTTTTTTACGGATGAATAGTATTCCGCTGTGGGTGTGACATCTTTGTCCATTCATCCACTGATGGACACTCAGGTTTTTTCCTTATACTGACTATTGTAAATAATGCTGCAATGAATGGGGGGGGGTGCATATTTCTTTTCAAATTAGTGTTTTGGGGATAAATACACAGAAGTAGAATTACTGAATTATACAGACTTTCCATTTTTAATTTTTTGAGGAACATCCATACTGTTTTCCACAGTAACTGCATCAATCACCAAGAGAGCACAAGGGTCCTTTTATTTGCATCTTTGCCAACATTAGTTATTTCTTGTCTTTTTGATAATAGTCATCCGAATAGATATGAGTGATATCTCACTGTGGTTTTGACTTACACTTTCCGGATGATTAGTGATGTTAAGGATCTTTTGAAAAATGTCTGTTCAGATCCACTGTCCATTTTATTTTATTTTATTTTATTTTATTTTATTTTTTAAGATTTTATTTATTTATTTGACAGAGAGAGATTATAAGTATACAGAGAGGCAGGCAGAGAGAGAGAGAGAGAGGGAAGTAGGCTCCCTGCTGAGCAGAGAGCCCAATGCGGGACTCGATCCCAGGACCCTGAGATCATGACCTGAGCCGAAGGCAGCGGCTTAACCCACTGAGCCACCCAGGCGCCCTCCACTGTCCATTTTAAGAATAAGATTGTTAGGGGTTTATTTTGGGGGGAGGGAGTGTTTGTTTTTGCTTTTGTGGGTTTTTTTCTCTATCGATTTGTATGACTCCTTTTAATATTTTGGATATTAACCCCTTATTAGATATAATTTGCAAATATGTTTTCCATTTGACAGGTTGCCTTTTCATTTTATTGAAGAGTTCCTTTTCTGTGCAGAAGCTTTTTTGGTTTAATGTAGTCCCACTTCTTTATTTTTGTTTTTGTTGCCTCTGTTTTTAGAGTTAGATCCAAAAAAAATTATCTCTAAGACCAATGTCAAGGTGCTTACCACCAATGTTTTCTTCTACAAGTTTTATTGTTTCAGGTCTTATATTCAAGTCTTTCATCCATTTTAACTTAACTTTGGCATATGGTATAAGATAGTGTTATAGTTTCATTATTTTGCATGTGACTGTCCAATTTCCCAACACCATTTATTGAAGAGACTGTGCTTACCCTGTTTTATGTATTTGACTCCTTTGTCATAAATTGACCATATCATGTTCTTGGGTTTATTTCTGGGCTCTCTGTTCCACCTGATCTATGTGTCTGTTTTTATGCAGATACTATACTGTTTTGATTACTATGGTTTTTAATAAAGTTCAGAAGCAAGGAGCATGACACCCCTACCTTTGATCTTCTTTCTCAAGCATGCTTTGCCTATTTGGGGTATTTTGTGGTTCCATACAAAATTTAGGGTTACCTGTTCTATTACTGTGAAAAATGCTATTGGTATATTGATAGGGTTTGCCCTGAATCTGTAGACTGCTTTGGGTGGTATGAACATGTTAACAGTATTAAATTTCTAATCCATGAGCATGGAATATTTTTCCATTTATCTGTGTCTTCAAATTTTCCATGAGTGTCTTATGGTTTCCAGTGCACAGACTTTTCACTTACTTGGCTAAATTTGTTTATAGATATGTTACTCTTCTTGATAATTGTAAATGGGATTGTCCTTAATTTCTCTGTCTGGTAGTTTACTATTAGTGTATAGAAGCACAAATAACATTACAAAGGGCTAATATCCAAGATATATAAAGCTCTCCTCAAACGCTCAAAAAACAGATAATCATATCAAAAAATGGGCAGAAGACATGAACAGACACTTCTCCAAAGAGGACATACAAATGGCTAACAGACACATGAAAAAATGTTTATCATCATTAGCTATCAGAAAGATTCAAATCAAAACCACATTGAGATACCACCTTACACAAGTTAGAATGGCCAAAATCATAAGAGAGTAAACAACAAATGTTGGAGAGGATATGGAGAAAGGAGAACCCTCTTACACTGTTGCTGGGAATGAAAGCTAGTGCAGCCACTTTGAAAACAGTGTGGAGATTCCTTAAGAAATTAAAAATAGAGCTACCCTATGACCCTGCAATTGCACTACTGGGTATTTACCCTAAAGATACAGATATAGTGAAAAGAAGGGCCATATGTACCCCAATGTTCATAGCAGCAATGACCACAATCACCAAACTATGGAAAGAGCCAAGATACCTTTCAATAGACGAATAGATAAAGAAGATATGGTCCATATATACAATGGGATATCACACCTTCATCAAAAAATGAATACCCAACTTTTGTATCGACATGGATGGGACTGGAGAAGATTTGCTGAGTGAAATAAGTCAGGCAGAGAGAATCAATTATCATATGGTTTCACTTACTTGTGGAACATAAGGAATAACATGGAGGACATTAGAAGAAGGAAAGGAAAAGTGAATTGGGGGAAATTGGAGGGGAGGATGAACCATGAGAGACTGTGGATTCTACGAAACAAACTGAGGCTTTTGGAGGGGAAGAGGGGTGGGGGTTTGGTGAGCCTGGTGGTGGGTATTAAGCAGGGCATGTATTGCATGGAGCAATGGGTGTGGTGCACAAATAATGAATCTTGGAACACTGAAAAGATAAAATATAATTTAAAAAAAAAGAAACAAGATTTTTGCATATTGATTATATATCCTGTAAATGTTACTGACTTCATTCATTCGTTTTAACAATTTTTTGTAGAGTCCTTAGGATGTTCTATATCCTTACTTCTTAATTCTCTTTATTATTCCCAACAGTGCCTGGTAGAGGAAAACTATTAGATTAACTTTTAAAACAAATAAAGGAATTACTTAATCAATTAAAAATGGAAAAAGTTGAATCTTAGGATCCTATATACTTTTTTGTTGCCCTGACTGCCAGCTCCTATCTATTCTCCACGTCAGGACCCTGTTCTGTGGCCTAGGAGTACGGATCTGCTAGCCTAATCAGGATTTTACTGACTTCTGGCTTCTAGTCTGGCCAATAGGAGGCACCTGCAAACTATAGAGAGGATAGATAGAATGACTGAAGTATTTCTTTCTCCTTTGCTTCCCTCTTTCAGTGTCATTGTTGTGTCATCATGACTTCTACCATATAGCCCTTCGCCCAGAGTCCGTAGACGATACTAAAATTTTATTCCAAACTTAACTCAGATATAATGCAGAAAAAAAATGCTTAGTAAGTATTTCTAAGGAAATAATATTTATTAAATGTCTGATGTTAATAGTACCATTACTTGATATTTTACAATTTAGTGTAGGAATAATTATTCTTATTCTCTTAGGATATTGTATTTTTCTTCTCTTTATCTAAAGAATCCACATTTTCCCCTCTTTTAAAAACTATCATTTTCTTGAAGTTTATGATAATTTCCCAATTGAGAAAAGATTAGTGATATATATAATGATATATATGAGAAAAGATTAGTGATATATATAATGATATATATATCTCATATATATATGTGTGTGTATTCTTATATATGTATATGCATGTATGTGTATATAGATACACACACACACAGTTATGACATATATATAAATAAGCACAAATATACATACATATATTTCATCTTCATGTACCTTTAACTATACCATTTTTCAGCTGGAAATTTATATTTAAAATTCTTGTGGGGCGCCTGGGTGGCTCACTGGGTTAAGCCTCTGCCTTCAGCTCAGGTCATGATCTCAGGGTCCGGGAATTGAGCCCCGCTTAGGGCTCTCTGCTCGGCAGGAAGCCTGCTTCCCTCTCTCTCTTTGCCTGACTCTTTGTCTACTTGTGATCTCTGTCTGTCAAATAAATAAATAAAATCTTAAAAAAAATAAATTCTTTGTTACTTTTTTAAAGATTCTTAGAATAAAAATATAACCATGTATTTTTATAAAAATGTAAGAACACTACTCGTTCTTAAAACAAAAAATGATTAAACAACTGAGATATTTCTGAATGAACTAGAAAGAGACATTTAAATTGTTCTACATTTTAATGGTTTTCACTTTATCTCCCAAGAAATTTATCCCTTCCCTTCAACTTCCCAAACACTTCCTACAGGCCCATAAAGAGAAATCCTTGACTTCCTGACTAAGGAAAAAGTATGTATCCTTCTTTCCACTGCTCTCTGGCTCCTTCCCGTGGGAGTGGAAAATTTTTATCAAACTGGTGATATGACAATAAATTGACATCCATTTATGTATGTTTTTCTGTTTGATAGTTAAGGTGCTAAACATTGTTGTAAGTTAAGAACAATAAGCTAGACCATAGAAATTTCTAAGTGAAATCAACTTTAGAATTGAAAGGAATAATGTCCAGATAGGTTCTGTCATTTTATCTAGGATCATACATAGGCAAAATATTTGTATTAGATAAAATAGTTCTTTGCACCTTATTTTCCCTCTGAAAACCAATGGCCATTGTCTGTGCCTTTGTTCTATAAATACAAACTGAAGAGTACAGATGGAACACTATGTGAGCAGCCTTGTCAGTGCATTCAAAACTGTCATTAACACTAACGGGAGTCACCCATGTACAATAAGCAGAGAATCACTTCTTTAGATTTTTAATGATTTCTGTGGTTGCCTTGCCTCCTAGAACATTTACTTCTTTTTCTCTCTTATGGAAAATGATTTTTTTTCTGACATTTCAGTGCTCACAAGGCAGCTGGGCTCATCTAAAAACAACAAAAACAACAAAAAGGAAGTGACTATGTGACTGAGGAAAAAAGCTAGTCCATGTTTGAGGGGGTTACAGATTGTCATCATTTTTTAAAAGCTAGCAAAAGCTAAAATGATGGATGTCAGTGACTGTAATTTTTTTTTCTTTGCAGTGATTGCCATCAAAAGATGGCGCTGTACATATTTTAATGTGACTACTACCCAACTCGAACAGTTGCTTTGGAAAAAAGATGAAATTCTGACATTACTTAGATGAGCTGAAAATACTTAATGTGATCTTCTTGTTATAATAAAACCCACCAGTGTTGAAAAAATAGAAATAATCAATGCATGGCTTTAAAAATTCAGTCTCACACATTTAGGAAAAGATTCTACCACACTCCTAAGGCAACAGCTTGGTGGGTTCTGAGAAATAAAGAGGGAATAAGAAGTATTATCTGGTTTTAGTGGATAGTCAGAATTGTACATTACAAATAGCACGATAAAAGCATTGGAGAACTGATTGGAGAAAAACATTCTTTTGGCTGGTCAAGATATTGGAGTAAAAATTTTAAAATCAATTAATTGACTACACATTTTAAATTGTTCATGACTAACAAAAGACCTAATATTCTACAAAACATGACAAGCATTAGGAGATTCAGTAAAATCACATAGCTAAATCCAGTATTTCAATAGCCGTATTTCAGCTGTAGAACCTAGTACTATAACCTCAATTTTGAGCCACAGGGTTGTGAGGTTACCAGTTTCTGCCTCATCACAGATATTCAGAATAAGCATAAAGCTAGAGGCCTCTTTTGCTCTGCTAGGAGCAATGATGGGCAACAGGGCACTAGATAAAGTCTGTGCTTTGAAACAACAGGTGCTAACATTGTGCCCAAGAATGGCAAAATTGGGTACTTTTGTGGTCCATGGGATGTTTTTAAATTTCCTCCCAAATGCCGCTGGGATGACAGGTCACCTCTCTGTTTCCTTCTGCTTAGTCTATTGGTACCTGGCATTTCTCAGGATCCTAAAAGACACTGATGCAAGACCCAGAAAGGCCTGTGTAATCCTGATCGATGTACTGAGGCCTAGTCCCAATTTAGTTCTTAGAAATGTTATAATTCTGTAACTGACATCCTCGCCATTGTTGTACTGTACTTCCCTGGCTTCTAATATTCCACAAATCAGATTTAACCTTTTCTTTTTCTTTTTCTTTGAAAATAGCACTCATCAAACAGATTTGAATTCTTAGCATTTGCGAAGAGTTATTCTAGACACTATATGCTGACTGAAATGATTAAGACCTACAGATTTCTTGTTCTTGTGAGGTACTCATTCTACATGAAGGGGCAACTAAAGAATTAACTAAATAAATAAGATAGTTTTATATAATAAGTACCAAAAAATTAAGTAAGGTAATTTGATACAAAGGGAGAACACTTTTATAGGATGATTTAAGGGTGCCTGTTAGAAGACCTCATATTTCAGCTAGGGAGAGATACTCAAGGAAAGATGAGGAGCTATAGCATCTAGGAAATGGAAACTAGTACAAAGGCTTGAAGGAAGGAAGGAACTTGACAAACTAGAAAAGCAAAAAAAGGAGATTGAGAGAAGAAATTAGAGAAATGGGAAAAAAAAGTGGATAGTTTGAGGTAGAAAGGCAAGGGGGAACCAAATTTATAGGTCCTTGCAGACCATACCAGAGATGCTCTTTTGTTCTAAGAGCAATGCAGATATTAGATGATTTTAGCCAGAAAAGTAACACACCTGATAAATGTTTTTAGACAATACCCCTGATTTCTATGTGAGGAGTGAACTGTAGGTCTGGTATTGGAGCAATCGTGAAGTCTCTTAGGATGCTGGTTACAGGTAACCTGCCTAATGCTAGGTAACAGAAGATGGTAATGTGATCAAGGAAAATGGGTAGACATGATAGTGTTTGGTGGTATAATGCACAGGACTCACTGATAGAAAGAAGGTAACAGTGAAGAAAAGAAAAATGAAGAGGATTCATTTCCTGAGATGGAAGTTCTGAGGGAGTAACATGGTTTGAATTACCCACATTTATCTCTGATCTCACATTTGATACCTGGCTTCCATTTTGTTAGTGTGGAGCTAATTCCAATCCCGCTTATACACTTCTAGAATTCTTTATAGTGCATCCTAAAGTATCCAGAGACAGAGTCCCCAAGAAGTTTAAAGAAATTTATTCTATAGAGCTGCTCACATGCACTGGCTCCTCCTAAGGTCCAAAAATAAGTCCTAGAAATATATTCAAATGTTCCTATTTCTGTAACATTTGCAAAAATGATTTAATTCAGGGCACCTGGGTGGCTCAGTGGATTAAGCCGCTGCCTTCGGCTCCCGTCATGATCTTGGGGTCCTGGGATCCAGTCCCGCATCCGGCTCTCTGCTCAGCGGGGGGCCTGCTTCCCTTCCTCTCTCTCTGCCTGCCTCTCTGCCTACTTGTGACCTCTCTCTGTCAAATAAATAAATAAAATCTTTAAAAAAAAAAAAGAAAGAAAAAATAATTTAATTCAACCATATTGGTTAAGACTGTTTCCTAACTCCTTCATGTTTCTCTTCAGGTGGTCTTAGTGTGCCCAGGCATTTAGTGATGGGGAAGTTGAGTTTGGGACATATCTAATTTAGGTTTAGTGGGATTTAATGGCTTGTGATAACTTCCATGAAAAGTTCTGGCATACAGACACCTTCTGTGAATATTCCTGTTCACTCTACCATGCCATAAAATTGTAGGGTCAGTGAGTGCATTTTAATATGAGTTTTACCAACACCTGGCAGAGGATGCTATGCAAGGAGAAAAACAAGGCAAAAAAAAAAAAAAAGTGTGGAAACAGAGGTTAATCTGTAGAAAATTCCCCCAATCTTTACATGAGTTAGATGGATTCCTAACAATGCTCTAGGTAAAATAAAAGTTTCCTCCCAGCAGGACTATATAGTCAATGCAGTATACACAATCTAAATGCAACAGACAATTGCTTTTTCTTTTTTACAAGAATGAAGCATAATAGAATTTATCAGAATCCCTGTTTGGGAGGCACAAATCTGTAACTGTACCACAAACAGGGAGGACATCTGTGCGTGAAGTCACATGCTTTATAAATTTGAATTAACTAAAAAAAAAAAAAAATTCAACAACAAAATTTGATCAACTCTGTCAGAGGAGAGACTGGGTTTATGTTGTCTAAACAGAAAATACAAAACCACTGTCATATTAAGAGGCCATCGAAGAGTGTACAGTCACAAAATGTAGCTAAAGTTACAATTGTTATGATTTCTTTTTTCATTCTAAATATTTATTGAATGTAATTTTGTTTAACTGTATTAGTTTTAAAAAATTGGTCCCCCAATATATTAAACTTTAGGTTTCACAAAACCTACATCAACTCATGCTTCTGTTTGAAGCCAGATATAATATTGATGAAATTCAAAGGCATTATTTCTTTCTGAGAACCACAAATATTTGGATCTGTTAAACAAATATCTGCCTGATTCTGCTAAAAGGAAATTGTCATGTAGATCAAAAGACAATCCTTTAACTTTCCATCTCCTTAACACTGACTTGTATAGATAACCCCTTGGATCTTTGGGTCTATTTAACATTTACAGACTTCCTTTAGCTCTTACATGAATTTTACATGTTCAAATTAGTTACAATTATCGTGACCAAAAAAATTAAAATGGCTATATTAACAATATTTAAAATTCCCTTAGAGTTTAGAGAGTGAGGTGTATTTAACATGTGCCTTGCTTATGTTTTGTTTTGTTTTGTTTTACCTGGGTTGGCTTGGGGTTGTTGTTTGGAAGAATATTTTAAAATAATTTTGATTTTAAAGCTAGCCTAAGTCTTGTTCCTTACTTAATACTTCACAAGGGCCCCCAAATCTTTGTCTTTCACATTTTATTCCTAAAGGTATAAGTCATGTCTGGAGAAAATGGCTATAAAATGGTACATATTTATACTCCTGATGGGCTTGTGAAACATAGTCTCTTCTCAAAGATCTTAGAGGCAATACTGAAATGGAAAAGCTAAACCAGATGCTATTCTGCCTTATGTCCTATCAAGCAAATTGACAAATTATGATTGTCAAATTCTTATTACTGGCAGTGCTGAATAGAACATAATTTAATTCTCAGATCCTTTGATGCAGTTCAGGAAAACTTCTATAGATATTACAGCAATTGGACTCAGATATAATTAACCTTAAAATACCTATTAGTTCACTTCCCAAGTGCCACTGAGTAACTAAACAAAATACAGCCCTCAAATAATGTACTGTGTTGAAGAGATTTTAATCAATAAGAACAATAAGTATAACTATGAATAGATAATACCATTAGACATGCTATACACTTAAATATTGGAGAAGCAAAAGTTTCATGGTACCTGGGGCAGAAAAGTAAAGTTTTTAAAGCATATGAACTTCATGTTAGTTCTTATGGAGCATGATGGACAAAGACTGTCCAAAGAATGTAATTTCAAAAGTTAAATGAATGAGTACAAATAAACAAATTTTATCAATTTTTTTAAAAGATTTTATTTATTTATTTGACAGAGAGAGATCACAAGTAGGCAGAGAGTCAGGCAGAGAAAGAGGGGGAAGCAGGCTCCCCAGGGCTCGATACCAGGACCCTGAGATCATGACCTGGGCTGAAGGCGGAGGCTTAACCCACTGAGCCACCTACTGATTTATTTGAGAAAGCAAGATCATGAGCAGGAGGTAAGGGTAGAGGGAGAAGGAGATTCCCTGTTGAGCAGGAAGGCTGATGTGGGACTTGATCAAGGGATCATGACCAGAGCCAAAGGCAGACACTTAACCAACTGAGTCACCCAGGTGCCCAAAATTCATCAATTCAAAATGATTTGTTTTCTGGGGAGTGGTTGTAAAAAGGAAATACCAAAAAGAGAGATATACCAAAAGAGAGAGAAATACCAAAAGTCTTCAAGGAGAAATCAGCTTGGCCTTTCTATCTTTAATCCAGGTTCAAATCATGTTTCCGCAGTGCTGTGCTAGTAAATATTTAACCTGATTTATAGCACTGCAGATTTCCTTGGTATAAATATACCCACATGACTGATACTAAGCCACCAGCTGATGTCACTGAATGCAAAATTGGAGATGTGCAGTTGCACATTAATATGTCATATTTCACCACACAAATACAATAAACATAAATAACCTAAGACCATAGATAAGGGTAAAGTGCAAAATAATTAGAAAGTGATGTTTTGACTATTACCTTTCTTTTTATATTGCTTATTTTATTGTAGGGTTAAATAATTTAATTTTTAATGATGACTGCTTTCAACAATCAGTTCACAAAACTTAAAAATAATTTAATAATAATTTTCTGGGTCTATACAAACCAATTACAACATACCACTATTTTAGGCTATATAATGTCTTTTTTTTTTTTTTTTTTTAAGATTTTATTTATTCACTCGACAGAGAGAGAGATCACAAGTAAGCAGAGAGGCACGCAGAGAGAGAAAGAAGCAGGCTCACTACTGAGCAACGAGCCCAATGCGGGGCTTGATCCCAGGACCCTTGAGAACATGATCTGAGCCAAAGGCAGAGGCTTAACCCACTGATAGGCTACATAATGTCTTAAGCTTTATCCTAAGTGCAGTGTGGAAAGCCATTAGGAGACTTCAAGAAAGGGAGAGAATGTATTATATTTTTCATTTTTAAAAGCTCATTCATGTAGCTGTGAGGAGAACGGGTTGGAAGGAGATGGTAGAGGAAATGCAGAGCCAGTGAGAAGATTATTGGTATCTGCTCTCAAGAGGCAGTCTGATCTCTGATGTAGTATGAGTTTCAGAAGATATAAAGCCATTTTGTTCTGACTTCAGTGAAAGCACATTTAGACAGTTACAAGAAAACCCTAAGAGAAACACAAAACAACAAAGGAAATGGAAGAAAAAAAAAAAAAAAAAAACATTGAAACTAAATGTGCTTCCAGAGCATAAATTCTCTCTCTAACCTCAGAACTAACCTTTAGCCACAGATAGGCTCAGATGCTCAGACTGGGTTCAAGAAAAAACAAACATACTTTTGTTTTTAAAATCTTCTTTCTTATTTGGTTTGCCAAATGCATGTTTACTTTCTGCTTCTATACCTATTGTTCCGAAGTGATACCTTTGTTCAAATCCTTCCTCTGCTAAATGGCTTCTTAGAACTCACCACTTGGCACACAACCCCCTGAGCTATTCATTTCTGCTCTTTGGCTTCTTAGAACTCACCACTTTGCACACAACCCCCTGAGCTATTCATTTCTTCTCTTTCACAAGGAGGCCTGTTCTTTCAGGCCACAGCACTTTCAGGGTGCTCTGAAATTGACAACACTTTTACCTACTTCATCTCATTTAATTTCAGTCTAACCCTATACAGTAGGACAATAGGTAGAACATTCACCAGGGATACCTCCTAAGCTCTGTAGGAATTTTAAAGATGAGAATCTTAAATAGCATAACATCTTAACCGTAAAATGCAAAGAAGTACTAATTTTTATGTATTTTTTAGAAGTACTAATTTTTAAATCATTCTGCAAGTGCAGAGTGATACCACATATAAAGTTATTAAAATATACTCTATGATTAATATTTAATTTATGCTGGAGGCCTTCAAACTAAGGTATGGAGACTTCCCAAGAGGTATTTGGGTACTTGAATAGTTATAGGAAAACAATTTCTAGACTGTAAACTTCCATACATATTGTTCCCTAAAACTGATATAACAGAGAACTTACATCTCAAGTCTTCCTTCCAACTTTCTTTTTACAAAAACGTCCTGCTTTTGACAAACTGTCCTGATCTCAGAGTTGTGATATTAAGCCCCACATCAGGCTTTGCACTCAATGCACAGTCTGTTTAAGACTCTCTCCCCCTTCCTCTCTCTTTCCCATTTGCTCCTCGCCCTGCTCATGCTTTCTCTCTCAAATAAATAGATTAATTAATAAATTAAAAAAATGTTTTAAAAAGAGCTATATCTAAGTACCTAATGTTAAGACAATTTGAAATACTGCTGCAAGTGTTGGGAAAGTGGATGATCTAAATTGAATCTCAAATCCAGTATTTTCTGATTATTGTCATTCAACAGAATTAAAGGAGATCCTGATTGAGTTGTTGGCTGATACAGCATTAGAATAATTTTTAATGATAAATTACTAGGGCATACTTGGAAAGTGTTCAAAGAACTGTGTCAATATAATAAAATTCCTTACACTTCTATCTATATTTTTATATGGACACTTGTTTCATACTTCCATCTATACAAACAAAAATAGTAACAGAATCAATGCTGAATCTTGGCTCAGTCTAATAGCAAGTCATATTTATCCATAGATATAAGATTCATATATCTTAGGAGATGCATTTTCAATAATCTTTTATGTTGATGACTTATCAAAATTTATTATATTGTTATGTTGTTTCTATCTATTGCATACTACTATAAATTATAGTGATAATACATCTCAAAATATTTTTTAAATAGAACTTTATGGTCCCAGGAGAGTTACAAAAAATTAAATGCATGTGTTTCTGTTGCAAAGAAATATGATACAGTGATCTGTAACAGACTTTCACACATAAAATTTAACTTATTTTTTGATAAATAAAATTCTGTGGTGTACATTGAATGGAAATATAAGTTTAAGGAGATAAAACTGAAATAACTTAAGAGCTTGTTCATGTGCTTTTGTAATGTATAATGGTAGTTATCAAGTCATTCTGATATAGTATTCTTTGGAACTGATTTAAGAAAGACATAATTTTATTTAAAATTGCTAAATTTCTATAATAGCATTATAGAAATTACATCACTTTCAAGTAATTAAACTTATGAAAGAAAATTTTTGATGTCAATTTAAAGTGTGTGAGGGGCCACATAATTTTTCAAAGTTCTTTCAGGACATAAACAAGAAAAAAATTATTGAAGACTTCTGGTTTTCACTGTAAAACACCATTCAGTTGAATATCTTCATTTATTTTTTTCTCATCTCTTTTCACCAGCACCAGCAGTTGGTTTTTTTCTTCCCCAAAACCCCCAAAGCCACACATTTTAAAAATTGCTACAAGGGACTTACTGTGTAAGCAGGGTCAAGCAGAAAACAACCAACCATGTGACTAGTTGCCTGCTGAGCAGTTAACAAGGCTCATACCCAAGCTAACCAGCTCATTTCTGCACAATAGCCCTTGGTACACAAGCCTCAATTTCATGCCTCAGTAAAATTACAAATCATCACATGTCACGGTCTGTCATGGTCACTTGCACAATGTTGACACCATGAACATTAAATTTGTAAATAATGTGAATCTACTGAAATTCCCCATTTACAGATGAAGAAACTGATATTTGGACAAGCTAAGCGACTTGCTCAGATTTATACAGCTGGTAAAAGGCAGATCCAGTTCTTGAATGTATCACTGAATTTATACTTACTGTAACACAAAGACTCATACACAAATACATTTCAGTGTATCTATCTATATCTATATATATATATATATATTTTATATGTATATATCAGTATGTTTATGTGCCTGTATAACCCAAACCTACAGCAGACTTATATTAATATGTGTTAGATTGTATCGTATTGAATCACGTTTGTTAATCAGCATGTACACTGTATCTCAGCATGCCCTCACCTCAGAGACTTTACTGCCTGGTGCACAGAGAAGGGACTATTGTGGGACTGGAAGAGATACAGAGATAGGGACCTAGAAGATAAAAGGCTATGTGACCACTGCCAACCACACATTTTAATTTTTAAATCCCATAGATTGAAAGGGGTATATAAGCAGACTGAGACTTGAGACTTTGTATGACATCACAACACAGAAAAGGTAAGGTCTTCCAGATGTCTAGATTTAACCAAGGGAGAGGAAATTCATTTTCCCCATCTCTGCAAAAAACAGACTTCTCTGGCCCTTATAGGACTGGCTGCTCTGAAAGAATCAGGAGAGGGAAACTTGACCAGGATAATTGTCATTCTAAGGATGTGCAGGAGCAGTAGTGGCACTCAGTAAGGATATCCTCAGAGAGGTTCTTAAGTCCTAGGATACCAATAATGAGCTGAAAGCGAAAAAAGAAGCACAGAACATAAAAATGCCAGTATATAAAAATACATCAACTGGTGGACTGGTTCAAGAAAACATTTCTGGTATGTTCAATGAACAGCAAAGAGAAGAAAGTAAGGAGATGAGGTCAGAAAGATAAGTAGTACTAGATTATGTAGGGCCCTTTAGGTCATGGTAACAAGTTTATATTTTAAGTATACTAAGCAGCCATTATGTTAATTGGATCATGTGATAAAATGGGGGAAAGAGGACAGAAACAGAAAAGGTTTCCCCTTCACACTCTCTATGTTTTAATCACCGGGTCATGTTAATTATCCAACTTCTGATGAATGACTGATTGGCTCCCAACAACTGAATCAGAGAGAAATCGAGTATTAGTCTATTGATGAAGATGAGTCAACATCACCCTGGAAAGAAAGAGAAGTAGAGTAATTGTACCACTGGGTACTGTCACACACACAAACATCATACACACACACACACACACACACACACACACACACCCATTATGATGAGAATGTGTAGAGTATGTGTATATGTATCTGGAACCAATTTTAAAATTCATTGTTGCTAAAACACCAAAAAATGCCATTAGCTAATTACTACTAAAAATTATTACTTGATATATTTTTCAACTTCCTAACTTTTCTAACTCAGTGTATGTCCTTTTCCTGTTCTGATACTCTGACTAGTTTTATCTATTGGAAAGAGAAAAGCAAGAGCTATTTATTCTCAAGATAAAATATGTAGACAATTAAGGCTAAGATTTACAAGAATATATTAGTTGCAATTCATGCCTTTTTAAAGCACTTAGGAAATAGCTTGCTGCTTATCTAACATATATTAACATATATATGTATGTATATGTGTATATGTGTGTGTATGTATATATATATATATATATATATATATATATATATATATATAACAATGCAGACATACAGTTTTCTATGTTTTCTTATTTTATTGTAGTGATTCCAAAATGTTATGAAGAAAGATTTTTTTGTTTCCCTTGCAGAAAAAAATGGTACATTCATAAGGCCTAGTCATTCCAGTGAGCTTCATGCAGCATGTGGCAAGATCTGTTAGAATTTCCACTATTAATCTGAGTGCATAATTGTGTTTTCCTGTGGAAAGAAGAGAGTAGTTTCCTACTTCCCACAAGAAAGTGATTCTGAACTTCTTTTGTTATGTGAAGCTGTGCAAGTGCTATGAGAAGCCTATTCCCTTAGTTATATTTCTAGTTTGTGTACTACTAGAGATCATGTTCTGGTGCCACCAACAAAGGCATTATTATCCTGTCCCCCAAATGATGCTCACGGCACTGTTAGGAGACTGACACACTGTCTACCGTGCTAAGGAGGATCTTGCTCATGGCATTGTTGTTGTCATGCTTTCTCTCAGCTTTTCTAGAGGCTGACCTGCTCCATGATGTACAGCTTGGTCTTTGTAGTGAGACAAAATCTGATTTGAGTTCTGGCTCTGCTACTTGCCAGCTAACAGACTTCTCTGACCCTCTCGGTCTCCCACTGTACAGTATAATTAACAATACTTGTCCTAGTGGGGTTGTTGTGGTGATTAGAAATAACCACTTTGCTTTAAGCACTGTACCTAGTATATAGCTAATTTTCCATTTTAATTTAGCACAATATGCTTAGTCGTTCAACTTATATATTCGATACAAATTACAGAAACTGCATGTGTTCATCAACTCTAAATGCTACAGTGGCTTCCTATTTCAAAGCCATGTTAATGAGTTTATTCTCCCTAGATAAGCTCATTAACATAGGATGGAAAGATCTCTACTAGCAAACCTTAGCCTATCTTAGTATAACATCATCTCTTACTACACATTTCACCTTCTATTCTGCTTCAGCTACACAGTACTATGCAACTACTAATGGGTTTTGTTCAAATATGCAAATGATTAATATTTATTGTCCATAGGTCTTTGATCACATTGATTCTCCTTCCTTGGATTTCTCCCACATGATTCTCAAATGAAAATACTGCCCTATTTCAAAGTCCAGAGCAAATGTCCACTCAAGGAAGTTGTCCCTGATTCCATTGTGAGAATTAGTGTCATCTGTTTCCTGTTCCATTAGTATAGAACCACCTTATTACATTATAGGTATTTGTATAATTTTGTCTTGGTTCTTGAGGGAAAAGATATGGCATAGGTCACCTTTGCTTTAATATTTTTTGGTGGATTAAACTGATGTAAAAAGTCTTAAGTTATCAATGGTATTAAATAAAGATTTCTACATAAATCAGGTTTCACACTGATTGCTAGTTCTTTATTACTTTATTTCATAGGTACAATAATGGTTAATATTTTACTAAATTATTTCAAAAAATTCTTTATGTATAACAGTTAAAACTTTGGATCTCCAGACCAAGTGTCTGCCATTTAATTACATATAACTCAACTCAGGGCCTCACTGAAATTTTTTTTTTAATAGAGCACCTGTCTCAACTCCTAAGTGGTACTGGCTCTAAAACATCTTCCCAGGGTTTGTTTTTGTATGTGGTTTCTCTACAACCCTATGTGTCTAGATCTCTCTATGTCTACAATGGGGACAGGCCAGGGAATGGCTCCAGTTCTGGCTCCAGGTATAGTGTCTTCACTAACAAGCATTAACATATCGTCAAGCAAACTATGTTCAAATTATTTTGGTCCTGTTAAGACAAAGTTTACTTCGAATCAACACACTTTCTATAGGAAGGGAAATTTTTATCATAATGATGTCCCCTACACAAATGGTTCATCTGGCTCAGAAGTCACTTTTAGAAAAAGGAAGAGGGCTTTCTGAGTAAGAATCTTTCATCTCCTTTCTGGGATAAGAAACATCAACAGGCAACATTTGGTAATGTGGCATGGAGAATACGACCACACATTTTAAGGAGTTATGCCGACTAGTGGATCAATAGTGTGCTCCCTGAATCAGCTTCAGCAACAGGCAATTCCATTTGTGCCCTTTTCAGGAACACCTATTTAAGATATTTACAACTCAGATACGCAGGTTGGTTCCGGTATTACATGCTTTATATATTCTTTTCAATCTTTTCTTTCCCATGTAAAAGTGTAAAAATAGATTTTTATTGAGGTTTCAGGGCATCCTTGGTGCCACAGTAGCTCAAGAAGAGCTTTTTATTTTTTAAAATAAAATTGTAAATGTCCTCAGACTGTCATGTACAGGAGACTATGCTCCTACACCATTTAAAAATTTTATGTGACCATAAATCTGTTCCATAGTCAAGTTACTGTTTTATAATACATTGTAACCTTTTTCTTTCCTCATTTCCTCCATTTCTTCCAAGAGATATATGAGAAATTTATTAGTTTTATTTTATTTAGAAAAATCATGGCATTTTTAACTTGAAAAATATATTTCCATTCTTTTCATTCATTAATAACATTTGCATGAATTAAGAGAACACCACATTTGTATAATGGGAGGTAATATTATTTGAACTGGAATGAACATAAAGAATTAATGTTTGGCTAGAGCAGTATTGCCAAGTAGCCCTGAGGTAGCTGCACCCATGGGTGATCTTACCATGTACACATGAGCCCAACAACACATCAGTACTGATTTCTCCAAGGCTTTCCTTTAGTTTAGAATGAAGATTGTCATGGGGCTCCAAGCCTCCAGATTTTATAGCACCCTCTTTCACTATAGTGAGCAAGTTCTAATCTGCCTTGATAGAAAAATATGTTTTAGTTAGAAAATCTAAAGAAATTGCAGAATAGCTTCTGTGTCTAAGAACCATAAGATAAGAACATTTTTTATTTGTCCTAGATCACTTTTCTATTGAGAATTTTTAGGTTCTTATAGTCAGTGCTGTCATAAATCCACTTAGCCTTCCAGGCAGGTAAAGATTAATAATGAAGCACCTGTTTTCTAACTGAGGATGCTCATAAGCTACAGTGTGGTCATTTGCTCAAGGCCACATGATATCGTTTAAAAGAATTAAGTATATGCATGTGTACCTATGTTGGAAGACAGGAGAGATTAAGTTCCTTGAATTTTGAGCTCTAGGAGCTTAACACCATTAAAAGATTTTTGCAGATGTATAAATTTGCTCTTTCTCTCTGTAATGAATATTTGTCTTTTTTCTTTTGGTTTCAAAAAATCTATTGTTTGGTTCTTAATTAAGCCTCATTATGCAATAGCAACCAAAGAGGATAAATTTCCATCTCTGCTTGTCTTGGAAGCTAGAAGAACACATGACTTAGAGTCAGACCAGGGGTTCCTTCCACCACGGATTTAGAACCCTGAAGGAGAGCTGCAAGAATTTGGAGAGACTTAGTGATTGTTCATAGTGCTATAATGAGTAGAGAACAATGGTGGAGCCAGAAGATGTCCCTTGGCAGTGCCATCAGCTATGCTTTCTAACCACATAGTACCTGAGGCAGGACTTTGGTTTGGATCTTAATTTGGAGGCCTTCAGTGGTTCCCAGCTATTTCCTATGTCTACTTCTTTATCTTTCCCAATTATTTGTATCTCTACTATATTTTTCTTCCACTTAGAATTTGTTCTAGTTATTTAGAACAGAATTGGAACATTTTAGAGAGCAGGCCACAGCAATAATATGTATGGCTCTTACGGAGACCTCTCCGGGAGCCAAACTGAAGGGCTTCAGAAGTAAAGCTCCTAGAAGTGGAATGGGTTGGATTTTCGTTCCAGGTCAATAGATAGAGGAATGGGGATATAGAAAATAAATCTGAAACAGACATAATTACAAGAAGCCATACTTGGTTGTTATGGTATAACTGGAACCCTGGGCTCAGAGCCAGGAACCTTTCTCCACCACTTAGTTAGCCTGGTGACCCCTAGGTAAAGTATTTCTATCTCTAAGCAAGTCCCTTCATCTCTGCAAGATGGATAATACAAGTACCAGAGTCTATTTCACAGGGTTGTCAAGAATAGAAAATAGGGGTGCCTGGGTGGCTCAGTGGGTTAAAGCCGCTGCCTACGGCTCGGGTCATGGTCCCAGGGTCCTAGGATTGAGCCCCGCATCGGGCTCTCCACTCAGTGGGGAGCCTGCTTCCTCCTCTCTCTCTGCCTGTCTTTCTGCCTACTTGTGATTTCTGTCTGTCAAATAAATAAATAAATTTAAAAAAAAAAGACTAGAAAATAAATGTAAGGTAAGCAAATAAAGGATATGATTATAGTAGACTTATTGTTACTGTTACTATTATATTCTACAATAGATGAGTATCAGGCACCTTACCTAGATTCCATTTTATAATGACTTTCAGAGTAACTCATAAGAGTCCCACTTCTTTCCTACAGATTATAGGCCTGTCATGAATTTGCTGTCAGATGGTATAGTAAACAATTTATATAGCAGAAGAATAGAAAATAAGGATATTAGTTTCATATCCTTAGGATAATAATACATGTTTAAATTAAAACTTATTTATGTAAATATGTATAAACAACTGAATGTTTGCTAGCTCTTAGCTATGTCTTAACCTCTTTTGAATTCAGTGTTCTCAAATGTAAAACAGGAGTAAGATTACAACTATGTCATAATATTTTAGAGTATAAAATGACTTAATATAAAAATATTTAGAATATTGTCTGGCAAACGGTAAGTCAGTAACTACTAAGTATTATTTTTAGGTAACGTACTTTATACAATATCTCTTATTTAATAAAGAGTCAACAAATAATTATGTCACTATTAGTTTTTGCTCTATCACAGCTAAATCATCACAATATCCAGTCAGAGTTTATTCCTTGATATAAAAGAGATAAAATAGCATATGCATACTCTTAGTTTGTCCCATATATACTTAAAAAAACAGACATTTTAAGTTCTTATCTCCTGCCACGCATTTATTTCCCATCAACCACAACTAATCTGAAATTTCAAGGACTGCCACAGAAGCCAGGTAAGTTGCAGCAGCTTGGACCTCAGGACTGAAATTGCCCCACTTATCCTTCTGTATAACACCTAACCAGGCATTATTTTGTGTTTTCATTTTTATTCATTAATTTTTATCTTGTTCCACTTGGACCCGGAAACCTGTCTATAGATTGCCTGTTTCTGTCTATCATAGTGTTAGTTTCAGTACCCTATAGGGATGCCACTGCTAGGAATTAACTCTAGATACATACTCAAGAAAATGTCCTAAATCATTGTAGCCAGTCTCTACTTTTATGCCATTTTTGAAGGAGCCCCAGCATGACCTATTGAGCAAAGAAATCATCAGCCTGGTTTAAAAGAAGGATCAAACAGGAAGTGGTTCAGGGTGCCTGCCAGCTTAGCAAGCCCTCCAAAACACTGGGAGAGATAAAATGACATGGAGGAAAATATAGAGGATATTGTTTCAGGAACTATGTTTTGAAGGAGCACCTTAATAAAGAAGCAATAGTCAAATATTTAACAACACATATATCAAAACTATCCACCAATCTGAACTAGGCTGAACAATCATTATGGACACTGATGATAAATAAGAACTTTGGCTACAGTAATTTGTACCACCTGAATAGTGCACTTGTTAAGAGGACACCCCTGTGGTAAGAATATTCCATCAAGGGACATATATTATAATGTTACAATAGTCAAAAGAAAAAAGGTTACAGAGTGGTCTTCTAAAAGACAGAAGAGTGCTGTGTGACTTCAAGAGTCATATTTGGTGAACGGAGTATGCAAGACTGGGACCACAGCTAAATTGTAGTGATTTTCATGTTTTATTGCATATAAAAAACGGTAGTGTTTTATTATGCCTTGGTTAGAGGAGTGCATAAAAAAGAAATAAATTGTATAGTTCTTGACTGGTAGAAATTTTGAGTTGGGTAAAAAGTACAACATATGAAAGTATGGCTAAAAATAAAGCCAATGCAAATAAGTAAACAATGAAAAATGGTAGAGCAAATTTACATATATATAAATGATGTCAAACTGTTAGGTTCTGGGTTTTCCCAGGAATATATGAGGTCATTATTTAAAAGTTTAATAAAAATGGTTTGTATTCCATCCCCTATGCATTGAAAAGCCATGTGGGATAGTAGTTTTCACCTCTGCTGTATCCAAAGCTCCCTGCTGATCTCTTGTTCTGGTCTCCTGCCTCTACTGGCTCTGACTCACTCAGGCTTCACCTTCCAGTCTGGTTCCCTTTCTCTGCCCCAGATCATCTCAATGGGGAGTATGGTCTTTCGAGCTATTATTACTTTATTCAATTTTTGCCACTAAAATAGCTTAAATGTGAGGTCTTGATTTAATTTTAATTTATCTTAATACAGGCAGTCATTTTTTTCTATTATTGTCTATTTGTGTTTCTTTAGTGAACTGTCTTATCTTTCCCTATTTTTCTATAGGAATATTTTACTTTTGGGGTACCACATCTTATATATTATTATAAATCCCCTACAAATTAAACATATTACAAATATTTTGTCAGTATGTGTGTAATTTGCCTTTGAAATTATTTATGGTATTATATACCTTATAAAGGGCTAATTTTTTCAGAAGTATATTTATCAATTTTTTTTCTTTATAAGTTAATATATTCCTTTGAAAACCTTGCTCACATGAAGATGAAATAAAATGTTAAGAATTTTGTTATTATCATTTTAAAAATATAGACTCTCAATACAGAAAAAAATGATAAGGTAAAAAGATACAAATGGGAAAATATACAAAATGGGAAATAAAAATAAAGTGAAATACCTGCTCTAAGATATAGTAAATGTGCTTTATGTATACATATATCAAAAATTTTAATAGAAAATTTAAATAATAACTACTATATAATTCTATAACCTTTAATATGTTGTAAGCATTTTCTCTCAACATAGTAATGAAAGCTTGAAAATAAGGAGGGTTTTTTAAATAGAATATATACCCTTTCTATTTTATTAACTATACTCTCTGATGTTTCTCAGGATTACTATAAATTCTCTTTAAATAAATATTTTTTTCTAGTACATAATGATTAGCTGCTGCATACGGCTGTCCAGGAGAGTAGCAGTCTATCAATAACTGACATGAAAGCATTAGTTCTTGAGACTTATTGTTTGGTTCTGGTATAGGCATCCCTTTTAATTTGAATCCAATCTTTTTTTTTTTTTTAATGTGTTGAATAGCAAATATTAGGAAAGCAAAAGCTTATATTCTACATTTAAATGGAAGGGGAAAAAAATGCATCCCAAACCCATCCAAAATCCCCAAACACAGCAATACTACTACCAGGTATTTACACAAGAGAAATAAACTTTAGACTCAAATGTTTATAAAACCTTAGCTTGTGAAGGCTTTTCACTAGAAACAACCCAAATACCCATCAGCTGGTGAATGGATAGGCACATTGTGGTACACCCATAACATTATTCTTTAACATAAAATAATTACCAATGACCCAAAAAACACAGGAATGGATTTCAAAACATTTTTTAAGTGAAAAAACTCAGACACCAAAGACTAATATTATATTATTCTATTTAAAGTGGACCATGGGAATTTCATGGGGTTATCAGAAATACTCCCTATAATAATTCTGGTTACTGATTTTATTTTTTAAAGTAATAGATCAGTAAAGATGCTGACATTGTCAACATTTGATTTCCTCCAAATGCTTTTTTTTTTGTATGTTAAGCTAAATAAGGGATCTCTAAGTGAAACAGTAGCACTACAATTAGTGAGAAATCGGTAAGTCTATAAAATATATTTGGTTTAATTCCCACATCCTAGGAAAGTGAACTCTACTGATTGGGTAACAAATTTCCTTAAAAGGCAGGTGGTTTTCACATTTTATTCCCAACAAAATTTAAAACAATACTTATCCACTTACAGCTCATTAAATTTTAGTGATAGAGCACTCTGATTCTTTGACATAATTGGAAATAAGTTCAAATAATTGAATAATATTGCAAAAAAAACCAAAACCCTTTCCATCTCCTCTATTTACCTATTTATTAAGAAGAACAGGATTTGCGTTTATAAAAAAAGAAAACAACATAGGATTTGAATTGAAGGTTAAGCAATCTTACTTGAACAATAAGCTCATTCACTGATAACACATTCAACTAAAATACATAATGTGTATTAATATTTCTAATAATTTTATATGCTTATTATTCAGCAAATTTTGTATATGGATCTTTTTGTCAATTGTGTACTAATAATTACTATGATAAATCAATCAAGAAGAACAATTTTAGTATTATAGACCCTATGTTCAGAAGCAAATTAAAACACTTCTACATAAAAATCCAAACTCATTGGGTGGCTCAGTGGGTTAAGCCACTGCCTTCGGCTCAGGTCATGATCTCAGGGTCCTGGGATCGAGCCCACATCAGGCTCTCTGCTCAGCGGGGAGCCTGCTTCCCTCTCTTTTTCTCTCTCTCTCTGCCTGCCTCTCTGTCTACTTGTGAGCTCTCTCTGTCAAATAAATAAATAAAATATTTAAAAAAAAAAGCAAAAGCGAGAGCACGTCTCACCTAACATGCCTCTTAAATTAATAAATTGTGAAAAAGACACTGTTGCAAGCCCTCTGAGGTATTCACAGCAGCTCTGTGATTGCCTGGGGCTACAGGTTGCAACTCTTTAAAAAAAAAAAAAAAGAAAAAATCCATACTCATTTTTATTTTTTTGTTACATGAGAAATTGATAAAAATTTTGGAAAATTAAAAGATAATAAAATTACATGGAAAAGTAGGATAAAAACATCAGTTCAAAGAGAAAAATTATGTAAAATTTCTGTCTCTGAAGAGCTTTTTCTCTTTTTAAACATGGATGTTGTTACTAAGGCATTTTGATTCTATTTACTCTATTTAGATTCTATTGGGTACAATTTGAAAGGGGATTTAAGTTTTAGTTTAAAATGTCAGTATTTCTTAGGAGGGAGTTAAGATGCAGAGTAGTAGGGGAATTCTGCATTTACCTCATTCCTCAAAAACAGCTAGATTAGCATCAAATCATTTTGAACACCTAGGAAATTGATCTGAGGGTTAAGAGAACAAGCTGCACAATTAGAGGGAGAAAATGTGGCAGGTAAGAGACATGGAGACAATTAGGGGAGAGAAGATCCCCTGTGCCACAGAGGGGAGAGAACCCTTTCAGCAGAGAAGTGAGAGAGCAGCACAGTGGGTTCACACAAGAAAAACCCTTGCCCAAAACCACTGACTGGGAAGTTGGGAAGAGCTGACTATTGCAAGTTTTTGCAAACAGCAGAGCTCAAATTCTGAGGTTTTGGAAGTCCATGCCATTCACTGGAGTTAAGCTGAGCAGGCATGGCAGTGCCAATAAATCAATTAATAACAAACTTAAAGAAACACCTTGATAACAATATGATAATAGTAGGGGACTTAAACACCACGCTCACAGCAATGGACAGACTATCTAAGCAGAAGACCCATAAGGAAACAATGGCTTTGAATGATACACTGGACCAGATTGACTTAACAGATATATTTAGAGCATTTCATCCTAAAACAGCAGAACACACATTCTTTTCAAGTGTACATGGAACCTTCTCCAGAATAAATCACATACTGGGTCACAAATTGGGCCTCAACCAGTATACAAAGTTTATCATACCATGTATATTTTTAGACCACAACACTACGAAACTTGAACCCTACCATAAGAAAAAATTTTGGAAAGATCTCAAATACATGGAGGTTAAAGAATATCCACTAAAGAATGAATGGGTTAACCAGGAAATTAAAGAAGAAATAATAATAACAAAAATACATGGAAGCAACTGAAAATGAAAACATAACAGTCTAAAACCTTTGGGATGCAGCAAAGGCAGTCTTAAAAAGGAAATATATAGCAATATCAGCCTTTCTCAAGAACCAAGGCAAGTCTCAAATACACAACTTAACCTTGCACCTAGAGGGGCTAGAAAAAGAACAGTAAATAAAACCTAAAGCCAGCAGAGGAAGGGAAATAATAAAAATTAGAGCAAAAATAAATGATCAAAAAAAAAATCATAAAAACAGTAGAACAGATCAATGAAACTAGGAGCTGATTATTTGAAAGAATTGACAAAACTGATAAACTCCTAGCAAACTTATCAAAAAGAAAAGAGAACCAACCCAAATAAATAAAATCACAAATGAAAGAAGAGAGATCACAACCAACAGCACAGAAATAAAAGCAATTATAAGAGAATATTCTGAGTATTTATATGTGAATAAACTGGGCAATCTAGAAGAAATGGATAAATTCCTAGAACATATAAACTACCAAAAATGAAACAGGACGAAATAGAAAATTTGAATAGATCTATAGCCAGCAAAGAAATTGAATCAATAATCAAAAATCTCCCAAAATATGAGTCCAGAGCCAGATGGCTTCGCAGGGTAATTCCACCAAACATTTAAAGAACAGGTAATATCTAAGAGCTAATGCCTGTTCCAAAAAACAAAAATGTAAGGAAAACTTCCAAACTCATTCTACGAGGACAGTGTTACCTTAATTCCAAAACCAAAGACCCCACTAAAAAGGAGAATTGATGAAGATAAATGCAAAATTCTCAACAAGATACTAGTAAATCAAATCCAGCAGTACATTAAAAGAATTATTCATGGCAATAAATAAATCCGTGGGATTTATTTCTGTGCTGCAGGGGTGGTTCAATATTTGCAAATCAATGTGATATACCACATTAATAAAAGAAAGAATAACCATATGATCCTAACAATATACAGACAAAATATACAGACAATATAACAATATACAGACAAAATATTCTCTCAATAAATGCAGAAAAAAAATCCTTTCTTTATAAAAAACAAATAAACAAAAGTCAAAACAAACAACAACCCTCAAGCAGGGATAGAAGGAATATACCTCAACATCATAAAGCCCATATACAAAAGACCCACAGTTAACATCTTCAATGAGGAAAAACAGTGTGCTTTTCCTCTAAGGTCAGAAATGTGACAGGGATATCCACTCTTACCACTGTTATTCAACATAGTACCGGAATTCCAAGCTGCAGCAGACAATAAAAATAAATAAGCGACATCAGATTGATAAGGAAGAAGTCAAACTTCCACTCTTCTCAGATGACATGATAGAAAACTCAGAAGACTCCACCAAAAAATTGTTAGACCTGATACATGAATTCAGCAGTCACAGGATATAAAGTCAACATACAGAAATCTGTTGCATTTCTGTATACCAATAATGAAGCAGCAGAAAGAGAAATAAAGGAACCTATCCCATTTATAATTGCACCAAAAACAATACGATACATGGGGATAGACCTAACCAAAGAGGTAAAAGATATGTACTCTGAAAACTATAGAACACTTATTAAAGGAACTGAAGATGACACAAAGAAATGGAAAAACATTCCATGCTCACAGATTAGAACAAACATTGTTAAACTGTCTATACTACCCAAAGCAATCGACACACTCAATGCAATCCCTATTAAATAACACCAGCATTTTTCAGAGAGATAGGAGAAATAATTCTGAAATTTGTATGGAACCAGAATAGACCCCAAAGAGTGAAAGCAATGTTGAAAAAGAAAAGCAAAGTAGGAGGCATCACAATTGCAGACATCAAGCTGTATTATAAAGCTGTGATCATCAAGACAGTATAGAACTGGCACAAAAACAGTATAGTACTGGCACATAGATCAATGGAACAGAATAGAGAACCCAGAAATGGACCCACAATTATATGGTCAACTATTCTTCAACAAAGCAGGAAAGAATATCCAATGGGAAAAAGACAGTTTCTTCAACAGATGGTGTTGGGAAAATTGGACAGCAACATGCAGAAGAATGAAACTGGACAGCAATATGTAGAAGAATGAAACTACTTTCTTATACCATACACAAAAATAAATTTAAAATGGAAGAAAAACCCAAATATGAATCAGGAAACCATCAAAATCCTACAGGAGAGCACAGGTAGCAACCTTTTTGATCTTTGCTATAGCAACTTCTTACCAGACAGATCTCCAGAGGCAAGAGAAACAAAAGCAAAAATGAACTACTGAGACTTCTTCACCAGATAAAATCTTCTGCACAGTAGAGGAAAAAAGTCAAGAAAACAAAAAGGCAACCTTCAGAATGGGAGAAGATATATCATTTGCAAATGACATATCTGATAATAGGTTAGTATTCAAAATCTCTAAAGAAGTTAAACACCCCCCCCCAAAAAAAACCAAATAATCTGGTTAAGAAATGGGCAGAAGACATGAATATACACTTATCCAAAGAAGACACATGCATGGCTAACAGACACATGAAAAGATGCTCATCACTCATCATCAGGGAAATACAAATCAAACCCACAATGAAATACCACCTCACACCTGTCAGAATGGCTAAAATCAAGAACACAAGAAACAATAGGTATGGAAGAAGATGCAGAGAAAGGGGAATCCTCTTACACTTTTGGTGGGAATGTAAACTGGTGCAGCCACTCTGGAAAACAGTATAGAGGTTCCTCAAAACGTTAAAAACAGAACTACCCTGTGACCCAACAATTGTACTACTAGGTATTTATTCAAAGTATACAAAAATATTGATTTGAAGGGGCACATGAACCTCAATGTTTATAGTAGTACTATCAACAATAGCCAAATTATGGAAAGAGCCCCAATGTCCATCAAGTGATAAATGGATAAAGAAAATGCAATACACACATGCACACACAGGTATATTACTTAGCCATCCAAAAAAAAAAAAAAAAGAAATCTTGCCAATTGCAAGGACAAGGATGGAACTAAAATGTATTATGCTAAGCAAAATAAGTCAGTCAGAGAAAGACAAATACTGTATGATTTCACTCATTTGTAGAATTTAAGAAACAAAACAGATGAACATGGGGAAGGAACAGAAAAATAAAATAAGAAAGAGAGGGAGGCGAACCATAAGAGATTAACTATAAAGAACAAACTAAGGATTGCTATAGGGGAAGTGGGCAGGGAGATGGGCTAAATGGGTGATAGGCATTAAGGAAGGCACTTGTGAGGAGCACTGAGTATTATATGTAAGTGAGGAATCACTAAATTCTATTCTTGAAACCAATACTATACTACGTACTAACTAATTTGAATTTAAATAAAAAGTTGGAAGAAAAATAAAGTTTAAAAATGTCAATATTTCCAGAACACTGGAAATTATGTTTCTTGCAACAAACTACTTGTGGCAAAACATTTATATTTATTTAAAATATATGAGTGGCTAAGGGGCGCCTGGGTGGTTCAGTTTTTTAAGCATCTGCCTTCAGCTCAGGTCATGATACCAGGGTCCTGGGACTATTTGAACAAAAGTCTCTAATGATAATGATATGACCTATATAACATATTATTTACCATGTTTAATAAATTTCCACCCCAACAATATACTCCAAAATTGAAGAATATCAACCCAGTTATCTTTACAAAATAGATTAACAAAACAGCAGGAATCAATTTTCTTGATTTAAAATTCCATAAACATAGTCATTTGTAATCAAACTGACATTTCATCAATTTGATAATTCATTTCTCTTATAATAAAACCATGTAATAATTGAAGGAAATTTGAAAGTGTCAAAAAGTCAAATGTAATAAAAATAACTTCCAATCTCATGATCAGCAAATAACCACTTTTTAGGTTTTTAGTGATGCCCCTCCTTGTGTGTATGTGTGTTTATGAGCACAGTTTTATAGGATGTGATTTACGGGGCCTCCCTTGTTTTCTGGTTCTGTTCTTTTTTTTTTTTTTTTTTTTTTTTTAAGATTTTATTTATTTGACAGAGAGAAAGAGGTCACAAGCAGGCAGAGAGGCAGGCAGAGAGGGGAGGAAGCAGGCTCCCCACAGAGCAGAGAGCATGAAGTGGGGCTCGATCCCAGGACCCTGGGATAATGACCTCAGCCAAAGGCAGAGGCTTTAACCCACTGAGCCCAGGCACCCCTCTGGTTCTGTTCTTAATATCACATCGTAAAATTCTTTATATCATTGAATATTCTACAGAATTTAAGCTTTAATTTCTGTTCAATTTTTATAATTATAAGACTTCTATTTTACTAGTTCACATTAGCCTAAGTTATAATAGAAAAAAAAATCATCAAAATAGTAGAGGAATTTTTTAAAAAGATTTTATTGATTTATTTGAGAGAGAGATCACAAATTGTGGGGGTGAGGGACAGACAGAGAGGGTAGAGGAAAAGCAGACTCCCTGCTTAGCAGGGAGCCTGATACTGGGCTTCATTCCAGGGTGCTGAGATCATGCCCTGATCCAAAGGCAGACACTAAGCCAACTGAGCCACTCAGGCTCCCCAGGCATGTTTGTTTAAAACAGCATAACAGCAATCTTAAGAAAGAAGAACAAAGCTGGATGTATCACAGTCCCAAATTCAAGATATACTACAAAGCTACAGTAATCAAATAGTATGGTATGGACACAAAAATAGACACATACATCAGTGGAACAGAACAAAGACCCTGGAAATAAACGCACTATTTTATGGTCAATTATTCTATGACAAAGGTCACAAGAACCTAGGATGGGGAAAAGACAGTCTCTTTAACATATGGTGCTGGGCAAACTGGACAGCTACATGCAAAAGAATGAAACTGGACTATTTTTCTTACATCATACACTAAAATAGACTCAAAATGAATTAAGGACCTAAGTGTGAGAACTGAAACCATAGAACTCCTAGGAAAATATAGTCAGTAATATCTTTGGCACCAGCCATAGGAGCCTTTTTCTAGGTAGAACTCCTGAGGCAAGAGAAAAAAAAGCAATATTAAAATACCAGTACTATGTCAAAATAAAACACTTTTGTATAGCATAAGAAACCACCCAGGAAACAAGATAGACTACTGAAAGGAAGACAGTTACAAGAAGACAGTTACAAATCATATATCTGATTAGGAGTTAATATCTAAAATATACAAAGAATTTATACAACTCAACACCAAAACAAAACAAAACAAAACAAACCCAAATAATCCAATTAAAAATGTGCAGATGACCTGAATAGATATTTTTCAAAAGCTACACAAATAGCTAACAGACACATGAAAAGATGTTTAACATTAATTATCATTAGGGAATGCACATCAAAATCACAATGAGATATCAGCTAACACATGTCACAATGGCTAGACTCAAAACCACAAGAAATAATAAGTGTGGATAAAGATGTGGAGAAAACAGAACCCTTGTGCACTGTTGGTGTGGATGCAAATTGGTGCAGCCATTATGGAAAGCAGTATGAAGACTGATTGAGTAATTTCACTACTAGGTATTTACCCAAAGAAAACAAAAACATGAATTCAAAAAGATACATGTACCCTGTGTTTACTGCAACATTATTTACATAGCCAAATTACGGGAGCACCCCAAGTGTTCACTGATAGATGAGTGGATAAAGACAGTGGTATATGTGTGTGTACGCACACACACACACACAGAGGATTATTAGCCATAAAAAGAATGAGATTTTTGTCATTTTCAACAACATGGATGGACCTACAAGGTAGTATGCTAAGTGAAATAAGTCAGTCAGAGAAAGATAAATTACTCACATGTAGAATTTAAGAAACAAAACAAATTTAAAGAGAAAAACAATAGACAAACAAAAAAAACCAGACTCTTCCTTAAATGCAGAGAACAAACTGGTGATTGCCAAAAGGGAGATGGTGCGGGATGAGTGAAATAGGTGATGAGGACTGAGTACACGCCCTGATGAGCACTAAGTAATGTATAGAATTGCTGAATCACTATGATGTATAGCTGGAAGTACTGTAATACTGTATGTTAATGATACTTCAATAAAAACCCATAAAATAATTAGAATATTCCATTATTAATCCATTTGTTCATAACTCTAAGTTTTAAAAAAGCATATGTAAATAACATTACTTATTTTTTAAGTTTAGAATTAAACAAATATCCTTTCCCCTTTCTGCAGATGAGGAATTTAATATGTATTTATTTGCCTCCTCTAAGATGTTCAAGAAAGTCAGGCATGTTGCTTTTTTTCTGAGTCTTTACATATTAAGCTGATGATTTTTCTGTTGCCTTGACCACAAAGATCAAGTCAGTTTAAAATAAAAGGCTTGAGTTGTGACCTTTATCTTTCAAATTCTGACTTTCCAGAATAGTTTCTCAACAGCAGTATTTAGACATCTAGTGGCATAGGGAAAAAACATCAATTAAGTAAACTTTTTTTATTTTTGTGTTTGTTCTGTCTAGTCATCTGTAGAATTTTATCTTTACCATAATTATGCAAAAAGTAACCATATGTGTCTCTCCTGTCATCAAAACTGTTTGAAAGAACACAATTTACTTCATCTGCGCTACCAGATTCTTTCTCAAAACTATTAATTATAGTTGCCAATTTTTTTAAATTTATAATTTTATTCTTGGCTGTTGCCTTATTTTATTTGGCTTACACCTGGGGAACATCTACAATGTCTGTATATTAAATCCCCCTTTTCTCTTTAGTCTTCTTTTATTTTGATTTCTTTCCTCTTGTCTTTATTATTTTGGGAGAATATACAAGTTAGATTTTAACATCACTCCTTCCTCCCTTCCATTTTTATGTTATACTAATATTTCCTATGTAGAACTTAATTCTTCTACTGAATTTTGGTGCTAATATCTCCAGTTTACCATTCCCCCCTACTTTTTATTGTTATTTTAATTTGTTTATTTGCTTCGCACTTTCGCTGTTTTTTTTTCTCAATCTCATTTCTTCCAGTAACTACCTCATGATGCCACTCTGTCCCCATCTCTGCTCATCCTATTATAAATACCCAGAAGGTACTCTTCTGGTTCTTTTAGGTGATCAATTGCAGAGATCTGGTATTCTCTCTGTTGCCTCAGAATATTTCTCACTTCATCTGCATGATTTTCTCATAAATTTCATGTGTTTTATTTTTCTGTTCATGTTCTAAAAAAAGTTAGTGCAAAAATATGTTTGCCAATAGATAAGGTGGTGAGAATCTTCCATGTCTCCATTCACTGACATCTTAACCTTAGAAGTTCTCTGTTCAGAAGCATAGTACAGGGCAAGACAGATGGCCAAACATATAGAAACGTATCGTGTCTCTCCTATACTCACACACCTTTTGAGTTGAAAAAGAATCTTCCCTAACTCTATAGTTGGCTTCCTGGATTCCCTCAAATCATATTTAGAAAAACAAAACAAAATACCACACCATTATGCATAATGGTGCAGTATCTGCCCACTACTACTTCATATATATCATTTTGCTGTTATTTGATAAGATTAAACATAACAGCTCTCCCCGGGCCCCTGTCTCTCCCTTCCTCCCTCTCTCAATCTCTCTCTTTCTCTCTAACACACACACACACACACACACACACACACACACCCTTCGGCCATGTTTTCTTAGCATCCTGATATTCACCAAACAGTACCAGCACAATAGAAGAATGGTTAAGAAGTCCTATAGCTGATATAAAAGCCTGTTTAAATAATACTATCTTTTAAATAAATATTATATAGAATAGAAGTAATATAATTCTCAAATCTAAAACTAAGCATTCTAAAACATTTTGACATTTAGGTTACTTCCAAAGTTTCTTTTAGCTACTTTCCCTTCCTGCTAATCCTGTAGTAATTATCTCCATACATAGAACTGTGGATCCTTTCTGAATGATTTCTTCTTGAGGCTTCACCAGAGTGAAAGGTAAAGGACACTGGGAGCCAGCTCATATTGCCATGTTGTTTTCAAAACGACTCTCTCGGGTTTTGAAGGAATCAGAAAATAAATAAATAAATAAAACTTTAAAAAGAGCTGTCTTGTTTTATTGCAAAGCTACTACACTTAAGAAGGCAATTTCAAACATCTTTTCTTCTTTGTTTCCCCATGAGAGATTAAGGATTCATCATTTGGCTTTCTATCCCTTTTTTAGGAGAAAAATTGCTAGGACAAACAAACATGAATGCTTCTACCAATTCTGATAAAATCCTTTCTTGCTATTAGTTTCTCATCTTTTAGACAAATTTCACAGACATTTCCATCAGCCATTGAGAACTACCACCTTGGTGAGAACAGCATTATAGTGAAAGGTTTTCAAACACAGCATAACATTTAGAGAAATGTCATTATTACTTTGGATCAGAGAAAATTTAAAGCGTAGAGATAAGCCTTAGAGTCAAAAGGTAAAAAAAGGAGGCTTATTTCCAATTCACTCACTAACCCTATCAAAACCATTCCAATTTTCTGGTTTCTTGCCTTCTCAAGTTTATTATATTTATCTGGTTGTCAGTAAATCTGGATTAAAGTGTTAATTGGTGATTAACTGATCTAAAAGAATTAAGTTATAACCAAAGACATTAAAATTCTTTTTGAACATAAAGCCTGTTTCCTTTCAGCACCACCCTCCAGGTCACATAAAACTTAAATTTGCACCTATAGAGCCTCTGGGTGGCTCAGTCAGTTAAGTAAACAACTCTTAATTTCAGCTCAGATTATGATCTCAGAGTCAAGAGATCGAGCCCCAAAACTGACTCTGTGTTGAGCGTGGACCCTAAGATTCTCTTTCCCTCTCCCCCTCCTCTTGCTCATGCTCTCTGTCTCTCTCTCTCAAGGAAAAAAAAAATGGATTGATTTACCATTATTGAAGTTATATATTTCAATTAACTATATACTCATATCTGAAGGAAACTAATCTACTTTTTAGATCACATTATATAGGGAATTGCTTTCTCTGTTCATACTTTGGCTGAGCAGCTTTAAAGATTAAGTTGAATCTTCCTTGAAAGAAACAAAGAATGGAGTATTCTTGAATGGAGGAAAAAAAAAATCCCATTTTATAGGTAAATCTCAGAGTTCCAGAGAATTTTTGATTTCCTGATTTAACACAGCTTTGACTGTAAAATGCCAGATTAGATATCTAGGTCTGTTGAATTATACTGATCTTTTTATTTTCAACATAACATTTTTCTAGGTAACTGTCACAGCCACCCAGAGAAATAGACGTTTTCTCAAATGCCGAAGTTAAACAAAATAAACTAAATAAAATTTTATGTAACGTTTTCTTAAATTTTAAATTCAGGAAACAGTAATGTGCTCAACTTCTCTCTTTGGAAAAGGAACTTAAATTGAGTAAAGCCTTTATTTGATCCTTTTTATGGATTTTTGCTTAGTATAAAGCTCTGGGTCTTTGCTTCCTTTGGGGTAGAGGCACTGTGCCTTTGTTTTGTCTACACCTGTTGTTGGGCTATTTCAAACACAGGGGGTAATTTGTTCCCAGCACAGTTTGTAGTTTATTTGGTTGTCTGGAACAGAAAGCAACAAATTCCTTAATATGAAGAGCGGGCCCCACATCCCATATAGTTATAGTGCTCCTGTAAATTCAAGCTGCTGGTGGAGCAGATATCTTTCTGATCCCGATTTTTCTCCCAACTTGTCCTCCAACTTTGAACCAAACTGAATTACTTTATGTTAAATATGAATATGTATCAATCTGTCATTCTTTAAACAGAGAAGATAAAGAGTACTTTAAATTCAGGTTAGGATATTAAAAAAACAACTTTGATATGTGACTTCCTGTGAAGTCTAACGTGGTAACATAAAGAATAAGGGCATTACAGGTTTTTAAGTTTTCTGAGTTCAAATATTCAGAGTTAGTGGTTAGTGCACAGATGCAAAAAAAAAAAAAAAAAAAAAAGTGAGCGTTCTTTGTTGTCATCCCACTCACCTCTTGGGGATTCCTCTGGCTTTTCATGTATTCTACTGCTTAAATCCCTCTTAAGTTCTCTAATGTTATAAGAAAAACTCCAACCACTTCACACACCAGACACAGTCCTTTCTGAATTCACCTTTCCCCAGCATCACAGCTTCCTGTTTCCTCACTGAGCCACAGCTTTATACATAGTCACACTGCACAACAGGGCCATTTTTTCCCTAAGAGCTGTGCTTCCTATCCACCTCTGCCCTCTTCCTCTTTCGTGACTAATGTGCAGAGGGTCAAGTTAAAGGACTTGCGGGCACTGTATGAACCATCAGTAATGCAACAGACTTGACCTGCCTTTGAAAAATTAAGTAGAGACTAGGTCTGCTCAACCCAGGCAACGTCGACTCCCAGTTCCCAGGACTAGTTATAAACCACACACCAAACCTTTTCAGAGTTCAGTTTGATCTTTTAATGAAGAAAAACACACGAGAAGAAAAAATGAAAAAGGTATGGATTTAACTGATCCGGGAAAGGGCAAGGCAAATATCACTAGCTTGCCTCCTCAAATTTTATTCTCTTCTTGCTAATTAACAGCTTCTCAATACTACTTAAGACAATCAGAAAGCCAGACTTTCAGTCTCATTTTTTCATCTTGGAATGCAGACAAAAAGGTTCTGAAGGTACAGCACCTATTCTTCAACCAAGATGTAACTATCACAAGTCAAAGGCCTATCCTTTAAAGATGGTGGAGAGGAAAGATGGTGTCACAGAACTGTCACTTGCCCTGATTTGTCCACACTGTAATTTTTGTTTATAGAAGTCAACTCCTATTTGAGAGTTTCAGTTGTTGCAATTGAATACATTACTTACTGACATAAGGGGATAAATAGAAATTTGAATATCATAATTTTATTAAGTTAACAACTTTCCCACCATATGAATTAATTGATAGCTATCATCTGTGGCCTATATTAATAGGAAGGACTAAAAGTAAGGTTTCAAATATATGTCTGACTTCACTCCTAGGGAAACAGAGGGGAGAGGTCAGTGGTTTAATGTCCAATTTCCCATGTGCTTAACTCTTTTCTTATTCCTTATGTCCCAGCACCACTCAAATAGCAGTGACCAACATCAGAAGCGCCATGTGGGGATAAGCTTTTGTATATACCATTCCAGACCGTTAAAAACAAAACAAAGCAAAACCTAACTAAGCAAAGCAGGACTGCATGAACCAAGTAGATCACTGTTATGAGTATTTTGATTTTTCTATAGACCAATACCCATTTGTTTGCTGCATGACCCTCATTCTCAGATTCCTCATTATCGACCTCCTCCTCATCTCCAGCCCATTCAGTTGTTAATATTCAATCCCCACCTAGGCTCCAGTCCTTCACTTAATCAATCCCAGTTAAGACTGACTCTTTTTCCTTGGACTTCTCCCAGGTCCAGGAAACAGCTAACCAGAACTTGCCCTCAGTTGCTTACCTCATGCCTCAACCTCTGCCCCTACCTTCCTCTGACACATGGATCCTTGGATCACTTTGCCTCACTTGAACTTCTGACCAGAGAAGGGGAACAGACAGATTAAGGGTTTAAAAAAAAATCTTTCCAATCATGCCCAAAGCTACCTGCTAAACCAATGAACATTTAATGGCCAAAATAACTTATATTTCAAATAGACTGATTTATCACCTTTTTCAAACTCATGAAATCCTATGTTGGAGGTCAGTTGTCCTCTACCCTATGGAAGAATAATGATCCTTTACACCTTACTGGATGACTCTATCTTCATTTTAAGATGAGGGGCTATTTCAGGAACTTGTTTGGTGACAAAAGTGATCTTTTGCCAATTTCAAAGATAAACAGTCTCCAGCAGTCAAAATGATTTCATAAGTTTTCATCAAAAGCTTTAACTCTGACTTGAACGTTTCAATAGTAATAGCTTCAATGATGGAATTAATGCATCTGGAATACAATGTAAAGGAGCAGTATTTCAGAAAATAATTTTGAAGAACAGCCAGGTAAAATTGCAGAATAGTGGGTTATTAATTTCTATAATTTACAGACTGCTTTAGCAGTTTGGCCAATGGCATGACCACCTAAAGGGTTTCTTGTGTCACCCACACACTTTTCATAATAAGTTTTTCTTTCCCGAAGATGCAAATGATTACAGACATCCTTGGATGCAAAAGGGAGCCATAGTGTATATTATAATCATAGGTATTTTGGGAACAGGGCAGTTTCTCCAGAAAAATCTGATAATGTGACTCTGCTCTCTAATCAATGACACAGGATTAAAGATGGGCACTGATAATGCCAGGTATACATTAGAATCCCTCCTTGGGAATGGGAATTATAACTAAAAGGCTGAAGTTATAGTATAAATATTCTTTAATAGAAGAAGTGAAAATTCAAAGTTGTTGCAGCCAAGTCTGTAATATGGGATGAAAAGCAAAATGTCAGTGTTTGAAGACAGAGATCAAACAATGTCAGATTTTCAGAAAGAATCACAGATTAGAAATGGAGAGATATGACTTCCCAGTCTTCCTGCAATGGACCAGTGTTTGGTTGTAACATCCTTAAGTCCTGCTAATTCACAGCCCTTGTAGTAGTTTCTTCTACCATCATAATAAATTAGCAGTAGCCCTGCTAATTCACAGCCCTTGTAGTAGTTTCTTCTACCATCATAATAAATTCACCCTTTATGCCAAATCTAGTTCTATTGGTGTTCTTTTATAGATATGATAAATGCCTGTTTTCTGCAGCAAATAGCCATTTCAGCAAAGTTTATGGGAAATTGTTTTGTTTCAATAACACAGCTATTTTCTTCCATTCATTGATTGAAGTTGTTTTCTGTAAACCATAAGCTATCTTTTTAGACAGAGCTAAATCACATATGGGTTCTGTAACCAAGGAACATGTGGGATGACAAGCCATGTATCTCAGTAGATGGGCACATGTGGAAAGTTTGAGGGATAAAACCAACGTGTTCTTGGAAAGAGATTATTTCCTACAGTGACCCAAGAAAATTTCAATGAATGATGGAATTAGAGTCTATAGGTGACAAATGAGCATCATCTAGGCACGTGGGGATTAGGAGGGAAACATACCCTTTTGGCAGAGAAAATGTGAACACAACTATGAAGATAGAAAGAAGAAAGGTATACAAGCAACAGTTCAGTTTGACTAAAATTAAAGTCTTGCAAGAAGATATAGAGACCAGGATTTCTGAAAGGCAGATTAACAGAGGACCTTCAAACTCATGTAATAAACTTAGACTTTACCCTGTCTGCCATAAGAAACCTATAAAGATCTCTGAGCCAGAGAATGATATAAGGAGTGACTCAGGAAAGAATCAGGTGAGTGTACAAATGAGGGGCTCCAGAAAAATATAAGATGCCAGTGAGAAAGCTAGCCTGGTGTCCAGTGAAGTGATATTAAGAATTGGAGAAGGATATTAAGAATTTGGCAGGATTTTTTGGAGTTCTAGTATCACTAAGGGAGAGTGACATTTTGAGGGTATTAACCAAAGAAGGCATCGGTAGTGCTTCAGGAAGAGGCTGAGAGACAGGATGGTTTGTCCCTATTGGTGGGAGTCGACAAGTTCTGTTAGGAGCTGGGAGCCTCAATGACAGGGCAGGGATGTATACAGTCATCTGGATAAAGATTAATGAGAACACAGAGGGATGAAATAGAGGAAGAGTTTTTCATCTAAAAGAGTTAATTGCAAAGTGGAAGGATTGTCTTCTCCCATTCCATGAGTTGCCTCTTTGTTTTGTTGACTATTTCCTTTGCTGTGCAGAAGCTTTTTATCTTGTTGGAGATTCCTTAAGAAATTAAAAACAGAGCTACCCTATGGACCCTGCAATTGCACTACTGGGTATTTACCCTAAAGATACAGATGTAATGAAAAGAAGGGCCATATGTATCCCAATGTTTATAGCAGCGATGGCCACAATCGCTAAACTGTGGAGGGAGACAAGATGCCCTTCAACAGATGAATGGATAAAGAAGATATGGTCCATATACACAATAGAATATTACACCTTCATCAGAAAGTATGAATACACAACTTTTGTATCAACATGGATGGAGGAGATTATGCAGAGTGAAACAAGTCAAGCAGAGAGAGTCAATTATCATATGGCTTCACTTACATGCGGAGCATAAGGAATAACATGGAGAACATTAGAAGGAAAGGAAAAGTGAATTGGGGGAATTGGAAGGGGTGACGAAGCATGAGAGATTGTGGACTCTGAGAAACAAATTGAGGGTTTTAAAAGGGAGGGGGGTGGGAGGATGGGTGAGCCTGGTGGTGGATATTAGGGAGGGCATGTACTGTATGGTGCACTGGGTGTGGTGGATAAACAATGAATCTTGGAACACTGAAAAAATAGAATGAAATTAAGAAAAATTAAAAAAAATAAAAATTATAAAAAGTGAAAGGATTAAGAAAACAGAAGGTAGGAGTTACACTGCAGACATGGGATGCAAATCTATACCCAATTTATGTTGACTACGTAGAGAGTTCCAGGTATATTCACAACTGGAATCACAGTGTTACCTTGCCTGCATACTGTGCATCTGAAGAAGTTAAGAAATTTGCCCAAAATAAGTCTATTTTAAGTGGTACAAATGAAATTTCAACCCATTTTCCAGTGCCTTGATTTTAATCCTTTGCATTATATCACATCCTCTCTCATCAAAATTAGATGTGAAGAAGCATAAACATGAAGCCAGAATGTTTCAGTAAGAATGCTGGGAATCTGAATTTCACTGAATATCCAGCCCTCTCAAACCAGCTTCTTAAACTGCTGAACCCAAATTAAAGTAGCTTCCAATTAGGCCATTGGCTATTGATAAATAGTTAACATGAAATTACTAAAAAAATGCCAGAGGAAAGCAATTACATATTTTGATATTATGACAAAATCAACAAAATCCAATTACCAGATTGTTTTTTCCTGGTTTCATAGCTTGTTAATTTTGTGACTATCCATTTGAGTAACTACATCTGAAATAGGAGCATAAAGGCTAGTGGCCATGTATTCATGTACTATAAATGTTAAATTCCAGAAGTGTGTGACATCTATATGAATATAAAACAAATTTATTATAATTAATATTATTACCATGAATAAGAAATAAATTCATAACATGCAATATGTAAATAGTAAGCAAAGCATATAATCTGTCTCTTTTTAAAATTAATCACACATTCACATTAATGTGATTTATGTTATTGTAATATACAATATGCCTCTGGAATCAAAGTGGGAATGATTAGTTCTTTATATGACCTTAACAACAAATAATATGCTAACAGGATCATAAATATCAACTAAAATTAATTTATATTTCTGATATTCTTAAAATAGCTTTCTGAATTTGAACTTTGAATAGCTATATAATGAATGAAAATAAGCATAAGTGCCATGACATATTAAAATGTCAAAACAGGGGACACCTATGATCATAGTTCAAGAAATGGATCATAGATCACAGAATGTTGGAGGGAAGAAGGAACTTGGAGGTCTTTCAGTTCCATCACTTCATTTTGTAAATGAGAGAAGGGAAGGCCTGGAGAGCTAGAGACTTCTCTAGGGTTCACCGCACAAGTATAAAGTGACAGTGCCAAGAATACAGTTTAGACTTCTTGACTTTGGTCCATTGTTCTTTTTGCTCTATCATTGTGCCTGAAGAATCATTTTTCATTCTTAAAAATCATCTTATTATTGCATTAGCAAGTGAAAGATTAATGAGTATATATTTTTTTACTTTTTAAATGAAAAATAAACACTTCTATTAACACAGCAAAACAGTATTTACCATAACCTGAGTTCAGATGATAGCTTTGTTTCCCATACAACCTTCAGCAAATAGGCTTTCCAGATTTAAGCACATATTATAACAGTGATGATCTTTTTTAAAGGTACTGAATTTTTATTAAAATAAATTATTTGACCTATGATTATTAACTTACATGATACAAAAGAGGAAATCATTAACAGACTGGTGCTGCAGCAGATCTGGAAATTAAAGTAACACCTTATTTTTTTTCCATGTATAATTTACAAAAAGAGAGGATCCTAGATCTTAAATACATCATTTGATGAGTACTGACAATAGCCTATATCCATGTAACCCACACCTAGCTCAAGGTATAGAATATCTTAATAGCCTAGAAAAATCCCAGCATCCTTCCAGACAATAAATTGACCATCCTCTTATGGAGGTAACCACATATATTTTGTTTATATTTTGATCAGACCAGTTGTCTTTATTTTTATTGAATTGTAGGAATTTGGGGTATATTCTGGATATAAGTTTTTTGTCAGTTATATGCACCACAAATATTTTATGCCAGTCTGTGACTTATCTATATACTCACTGAATACTGATTTTGATAAGAAGTGTTCAATTTTGATTAAGTGCATTTTAATATTTTTTTTATAATTATGCCCTGACTTTTTATGTACTGAGAAATATTTGTGTATCTCAAGGTACTGAAAATACTATTCAATGTTTTCTGCTGGAAACTTTATACTATTAGCTTTCATGTCTGGTTCTTAGATCATCTCAAGTTAAATTTTATATATGAAGTGAGGCATATGACAAGGTTTTTCCTCCAAATCACGATCCTGTTGGCCCAGCACCATTTATTCAAAAGACACTTCCTTCCCCGTTGGAATAATTTGGAGTCTTAGCTGAAACTTCACAATTAAAGTATGAGTTTATTATTGGATTCTAACCTACTACATTGATATATTCTTAGGTCAAAAGCATACTACCTTTGTAGCTTTTTTATGTCTTCAAATCCCTTATAAGTACTCAAATTTTATTGCTGTTTCCATTGTCAAGGTTTTTAAAAATTCTAAACCCTCACATTTCCACATAAATTTTAGAAGTAATTTGTTGATATCTTTAAAAAAAAATGGATGAAAATTAGGTTAAGACTGCATTGAAACCATAGTTCAATTTGAGAATTGACATCTTAATAGTTCTGAATTTTCCAAAACACATAAGCATAATATATGGCTATTTAAGTCTTTTAATTTCTCTCAGTAATGTTTTGCTGTTTTCAGTATATAAGCTTTGTACTTACTTTAATGCTAAATTTATCTTAAGTAGTTCATGTTTTCTAATGCTAATGTAAATTGTATTTGTTAATCATATCCATTCATTGAGTGCTACCATACAGAAAAAAACTGACCTTGTATCATGTGAGTTTGTTTAATTCACTTATTCAAGTAGATACTTATTAAAATTTCTCTACGTACTATCATATTGTCTGTAAATAAAGACAGCCTTACTTCTCCTTCCAAACTACATAACTTTTTTTTTTTTTTTAAATCTTAGTTTATATCACTGGTTACAATTTAAATTACAAAGTGGAGAAGTGGTAAAGCAGATATGCTGGCCTTAAGCTCCATTCATCTTTAGGTATGATTCTAGCAATAAGTTTTTCTTAGATGCTCTTGTCAAAATAAAGTCTTTTTCTTTTCTTAGTTTAGAGAGAGTTTTGATCCAAATGAGTTCTGGGTTTTGTCGTTTTGTCAAGTGTTTTCTGTGCATTTATTCTGATGTTTATGTATCTTCCAGATCGTTCTAAACTCTTCTGTTAAAGTTGTGAATTACATTGACTTTTGAATGCTGAACCACAGAAATGGGATAAACCTTACTGCTGTGTTCACTGGCATGTGCCTTGAGATACACAAATATTTGGTGCCATTGGCCATTGTGTACCTTTTTTCTTGTTGAACATAGATAAGGAGATTATCAATTTTAACAATCCTTTGGAAGAACCACAGTTAACTGTGCTAATTGCTTTATTTTTTATCTATTTCATTAATTTTATCTATTTAATGCTCCTCTCATTATTTTTCTTATTCTATTTACTTTGATTTAAACTGGCTTCTTTTTTTGACTCCTCATGTTGAAAGGATAGATGATTGATTTTTAAACCTTGCTTTTGGTTTTTTTTTTTAAAAGCTAAACACATAGAGCTATAAATTTCCCCTCTAAGCACTGTTTTAACTACCTTCCACAAATCCTAATTTTTTTCATTAACATTTACTTTTGAATACTTTGTATTTTGTATTTTTGTATTTTGTATTTCTTTAATACACAGATTTCTTTGGGACTGCTTAGTTTCCATATATTTGAGGCTTCTCTTGATGTCATTTTTTATTGATTTCTACTTTAATTTCACGGTGGTAAGAAAATATACTAGATATAACTTAAATCTTTGAAAATGAGACTTTTTAGATGGCTCAGGATATGTCCTATGTTGGAAAATGTTCTGTGTACATTTGTTTGAAAAGGATTAGTATTCTTCAGGTTAGATGTAGTGCTCTATAAATGTCAATTCCATCAAGTTGGTTAAAAAAGTTTTTCAAGTTGTTTATGTACTTAACTGATTTTCTCTCAATTAGTCCTATCATTTGCTGAGAGAGGAGTTTTGAAATATCATACTATAACTGTAGACACCTCTGTTTTTCCTTTATTTTCTGTTAACACTTGCCCTAATCATTTTGAAATTCTGCTACTAGCTACATACACCCTTACTAGTCTCCTTGAAAAATTGTTCTTTTTATCATTATGAAATGTTCCTCCCTACCTCTAGTAATACTCTTTTCCCTGCAATCTATTTTCTCTAATATATTACTACAGCTACTCTACCTTTCTTAAAATTAGTATGTGTATGTTCCTTAAGAAAAAAAAAAAAGCTTCTGTATTCTATATGATAATCATTGTGTTATAATTGGAGTCTTCAGCTTATTCACATGTTTAGAAAGTAATTTTATCTATTGACTGTTTAGTTATATCTTTTTACATTAATTTGAGTGCATGTTCTAGGAATTATAATACTTAGCTTTTCAGTTTACTTAAAATAAGTTTTGTAATAGTTCTTGAAAAATATATAAACCTTGCAATGTTATAGATCCGTTTTCCTCTCCACATTCCCTTAAACTATAGTTGTCATAAGCATTACTGCTACACCATTATATACCCCACATGTTATAATTTGGATTTAATTAGTCCTAAGTATTTTCAGAAATTAAGATAGAAAGAAGTAAGCTTCTAACCTTGCCCAGATATTTATCAGTTTTGACAATCTCAATTCTTTCCTGAAGATCTGAGTTTTCATTTGGTATTACAGTTGACCCTTGAACAACACAAGAATTAGGGGCACCAACACCCCTGGAGCAGTGGAAAATCATGTATAAGTTTTGAATGTATAATTTTGAACAGTCTACTATTGATTAGAAGTCATTTGTAACATAAACAGCCCATTAACACATAATTTGTTTATATACCCATATTTTGTATATTTATTAATACACTATATCCTTATAATAAACTACAGAAAATATTAAGAAAATCATAAGGGAAATACATTTACAATACTGTAGAAAATCTACATGTAAGCAGTATGCCTAGTGGTCCCCTGGATTTGCCTTTTGCTTCAACAACGTTCAGATGGAACAGAACCGGAGATGCCACTTCTTCCAGCCTCCCACCACCAACCACCCACCAACCTCTTTTCCAGTCACAGCCAGAGTCATCTTCTCAGCCATCCTCCACCTCCATGACCAGCTAAAACCATTTTTCTGAGTTTAGTTCTTTATGTAAGCCCATCAACCGCGAACTCCCAGATTTGTTAGAATTATTCCCTCCAGAGAGAGGCCGCCATCATCCACCTGGTCAACAGACATCTGCCGGGCTCTTACACCTACCTCTTTCCAGGCATCTAGTTCCCTTGACCACCGGGATCCGGAGGGCTGTGCAGCTTCTTGTAGGAGTCGGCCGAAGAGAAGCAGGAGAGTCCCCAAGCAACTGAAGATGTAAAACCAGAGCAGCAGCGGCGCCCTTTCTGCAAAAGCAGAACCAGGACCGTTTATACCTGCACGCCCTGGACTCTGCCTGCACAGACTCAATGATTTCCCCGACAACCACTTCTTGGATGAGGAGGTGAAACTCATCAAGAAGATGCGCGACCACGTGACTAACTGCAGCAGGCTTGCAGGCGGGGAGGCTAGGCTGGGCTGGGCAGGTGTCTCCTGGGAAGGCTCACCCTGGAGCAAGGCTAGAAGCCTCCAATGCCCAGACGCCTTTGAGGGGCCCCCTGCTGTCCCCTTGGCATCAGGACTTCTGCCTCACCTTTCCCTGCAGCCCCATCGCAACTTTTTAACCACCCTGGAGCCCAAATCAAATGGAAACAAGAAAGCTTTTTGAGAGGGAGAAAGAAAAGTGAAAAAAAGAGGAAAAATTTTGAATTATGTCTTGGACATTTTGAATATCATATTTTAGAAAATATGGATTCTGGAAATTTCAAGTTGGTCCTACACTCCAAACTTCCTTGATAGCATCTCAAAGCTTAGTTCATTTTTTGTTGTTTTTTATTGTTTTGTTTTTTTGCTTTTCTTCCCTTCCCCCCTTAATTGGAGTCTGTCCCACACATGCATATTTCAGAGATAAATCAGAGATCTGAGCAGAGTTTACACAAAGTTTAGCACTCCCAGTGTCTGACTCTCCTTATCAGAATGCACACTTATTATAAGATTTGTTTTTTGTTTTAGAGAGAAAGACAGTGCATGCATGAGGGGGAGGGGCAGAGAAAGAGGAAGGAGAAAATCTCAAGCAGACTCCCCACACAGCATGGAGCCTGGCATAGGGCTCCATCTCACAACCCTGAGATCATAACCTGAACTGAAATCAAGAGTTGGATGCCTAATGGACTGTGCCATTGAGGTGCCCAAGAATGCATACTTTCATTTAAACAGCTGGGATTTCCCCGGACTCTATTGTTTAGTTCTTCAGTTCAGTAAATCTATGCATTTTTAAATAAAAATTTAGTGTGTGCCAAATTTCACCAACCTTCAAGATAAAAGATGTAAAGCCCAGTAAGTCATCCTGTGTTGTTGTCTGTCTCAGGTGTCTGCTTGCTTCCAGAGTCTGACTGCTTTTGTTATTAGTTGTTCACTGGCTTCAAGCGCTGTTTTTGTTTTTTTGTTTGTTTGTATAGAATTTTGTATAGATTTTATAGTGGTTATCTGTGATTGGGTACCATCTTATAGGAGCTACTCAGCCATTCCAGAAGCACCTAATCTATTTTCTTTTAATATAATTTCTGTTATGATTGGTTTAAGCCTGCTCTTTTGTTATTTGTGTTCTATTTGTGCATCAGTTATTTGCTATTTTCCTTCTTTTATAGCTTTATTCTGCATTAGTCAAGTATATTGTGATATTCACATTCACTTCTCAATTGGTATTTCACTATACCTCTCTGTTTTGCTTTGCTTGGTGTGTGTGTGTGTGTGTGTGTGTGTGTGTGTGTGTTTTCTCTAGGATTGCAGCATATACCTTTTACCTTTAATTCTTTGAGGAACCTCTGTACTGTTTTCCATAGCTGCTGCACCATTTTCCATTCACCAGAAGTTTATAAAGATTCCAATTTCTCCACATCCTTTCCAACACTTGCTGTCTTTTGTTTTTCGGTATGAAGAGCTATCTCATTATGGTTTTGATTTGCATTTCCCTGATAATTAGTGACATTGAGCAATTTTTCCTATAGTTGTTGACTATATGTATGTTTTCTTTGGAGAAATGTCTAATTCAAGTTCTTAGCTTATTTTTAAATGAGGTCATTTGTTTTCTTCTGTTGAATTGTAGGAATTTCTTACATTAATTTCATACATTAATTTAAAGATTAATCCTTTGTTAGGTATATGGTTTGCAAATATTTTCTCCCATTCTGTAAGTTGCATTTTCATTCTGTTGATTGTTTTCTTTGCTATGCAGACACTTTGTAGCTTAATGTGGTACCATGTGTCTATTTTTGTTTCTATCCCCTGTACTTTTGGTTTCATATTCATGAAATCATTGCTAAAATTCAAACCCAAGTTCAGCCATACTCCAAGCATTATTGCCCTATTTGCTATGTGGTATTGCCACCAATTTAAGGAGCAAACTGGAAAAAAAAAAAAAAAAAAAAAAGAAAAGAAAGAAAGAAAAAAAAAAGAAACCCAAAGTGTCTTACCTGTCATCAGGCATGAAGGGAGTTCACAGAGGAAAAGACAGAGTGGTTCCAACCAATGGCAGCATATTTCTTTGTATTCAAACATTATGGTACAGATTGATTAGAAGCCCACACTTTAGACTCAGATAGACTTCCATCAGATATTTCTTTGAGACTCAGTTTCTTGACCTGTGTAATGGGATAAAAAGCAATGTAAGCCACTTGTTATTAGAATTAAATTAAGTAATGTATATACAGCACCTATTAAATAAATAGTAATAATTTTTATTATATCTTCATTTGGTCTAACTGCAAAAAAAAGGAAGTGTTCTTCAGGGTAGAGTAGAGAATTATCAAGACTAGAATAAAAGCTGCAGTACCTCAAAGACATTAATCCAAGTTGTTTTATTCATATATTGAAAATAACCTATTTATTTAAACGTACCTCTTCCAATAAGCACTTTTATCTTGTGGTTTTAAACAATATACACATTGGCAGTAAATAGCTGAGTAATCTTTTCAAACTTGCATAAATTTCAAACCAGATTTTCACTCTCCAAACGAATTGAAAACAAATTCTGAAAAATCATGGAAAACAAATGGAACTGAAAAATCTGTAAGTATTTAAACAGACTCTCAGGACCCCTAAGTAACGTTAAAAAGTACCCTGAGAATGAATCAAAACAATATAATTGCTTGCGATTACTGTGCATGTAAATATGGAATCAGTCCCAAAGGACTGGATGGGTAATAAGTATTTCTCTTTTATATGTCTGCTGGCTCTGACCCTGGAAACACTCAGCTGGGAACTGGTGTGTCTGCTCTGATGTCTGGGTGGACTACAGCTGGGCAACATCACCATGCCTGTGCATGAGAAGGAATGATTCCCCCTCCTCCCTCTCAATTCTTCTGACATCTGCTAATGAACTCCAGAGGACTGACTTTGCAGAGCCGGCTCATCCCTCCTGTAGAGGAAGGACATTTGGTATAATGATGAATGGCCCACAACCAAGCTAAATAGACAAAAAGTGATTAAATGTAAGCTGTTGAACAAAAAAGCATACAAATTATAGCAGGCATCAGAGTACCTCCTTCCCAGGATCACTCTGATAGAATTACCACCCTACCCATTAGATGTTTGCAAAGCAAACTTTCACTTGTGTTAATTAACAGAATATATGTGTACAAGAATTAAATGGTTGTCCCATGTATAACTTTCTCTTAAGTAGTGAATTGCCTTTTCTTAACTACAGTGAAATTAATGTAGTTTTTAACATTTGCTAAATCTGTATTTTTGTGTGTGTGTTCAAATACAATGGAACAATTCAGTAAGGTATTATGAGATTTCATCTAGTGAAGATAAAAGCTAATGCTGTCTAGAAAGTGTGGCTTAAGATTTCTCGAAGCTGTGTTTACCATCCTGCCTAAATTATGCAGTCAGAGCTTATAAACTTATTAAGGCCTCTAGATCTTCAGATTGGAAACATTTTCAGATTTAGAAAAGCTTCATTGTTTGATTTCAGCTTTTGGGTTTAAAATAATTAGGGTAGAATGGGAACATAATCCTCTCACTAACATGTTTTATTTTCTTCAGTGAAGTCTGAGGAATTTAGCATAAAGATGCAATCTGGAAGAAAAAAATAATAAAGAAAAATGAAAAGAACTTTGTTCCTTTTCACTTAATACTGGATAACAAAAGTGCAAAATATAGAACATGATGTTACTGATACCTTATATTGGGCTATGTCAATTTCCCCAGGGACAATGCATTGCTGCAAGTAACTATGTGAAGATATTTGAAGATATTTGTGATGTGTGTGATATTTGAAGATATTCTTCTTCCAGGCTTTTTCTATACCTGTTCATTGGCAGCTATCACCCTCCGTTGCCTCTATCCAGGTAAATAAAACAAGCAACAGAACTATTCCTCTTTGCCTTGTATTTTATTTGCTATCTATCTGTTTTACATCATTGCAATTCTGAATAAAATGAGTTTTGAGAGAAAAAGTCCACCTTCGATTTTATATTAAATGTTCATTCCTGAGCTAACTTTAGCTAGCTGTTCTTTGAAACCACAATGAAGTGTTAAAATCATTTAAAGTGTTACTAATTTAGTAGTTGTACAGTGATGGATTTTTCAGATTGCTCATACATAGATTTCTTGACTGAAAATGTGCATAGCTTTGCTTCCTTAGCTATCACTGTCATAATTTCCATGAAGGATGATATTCTATGGCACAATTACTGATAACCAAATGAACTGGCATTAGATACTCCATTATTTGGGCAAGTGCAGATTTCAGCTGGTCATATTACTTTGTGAAAAGCTGATGTAAATATTTCCAAATAAAATTCTTCCTAGAATATAGGCTTTAGTCTCTGTCTTTTAACCACTCTCAACCAAGCATAATTTCATCATAGACATGTAAACTCAGACATAGTTAATATTTCCTCACTAAACGAAAGTGAGTTTGAAAGTACAGGTAGAACCATAGCTATGTTTAATTCAGGTCATGAATGTCCAAAATAAAGCGACCTCAGATTTTTACATCTGCCTCTACCCTTTATTTCAATACAGCTGTTTACAGTAGAAAGAGAAAGAAAGAAAGAAAGAAAGAAAGAAAGAAAGAAAGAAAGAAAGAAAGAGCGAGCAAAAAAACCTTTCATTTCCACTGCACTTCAGGTCATTCTTTTTAGCACTAGAAAATGTGAAGGTCATTTTACCTCATCCTTACAATTAACAACAATTGCAATAAGTTCAGAACTATGGGAATATCTGTGAATCTAAGTTTTACTCAAAGAAATTCTAGCTAGAAAAGAAAAAGGAGATTCAAAGGAATGGGCCTTCCTCATTTAAATTCCTGACTGAGTAAATACCACCACATTATCAGCTCTGAATAATTAACTCCCATCCACTGTGCCAACAAATGATGCACTGTATTTGGAATGCATCTTTTCAATAAATACCCCAGAAATCATGACAGCTGTCATTGCACTGAACTTTTACTTACTCAAGTCATTTTCTGAAAACCATCATTAGAATCAAATTAAAATAAAGCTGAGGTTTTCTGAATAAAACTGTCAAAAAAGATAAAAGTTTTTACATTGACAGTAAAGCAAATGATTTTTTCCACTCTGTTGAGGTTGCATAATAGTGCAGTATATCTGAATGACTTATGGTCCATTAATGACAGATTAACAGCTGGAGGAGGGGAAATCTTTCCAAGAATAGTTTTCAAATGAATGAAGCTTCAGGCCTAGAGGCAATGGGAAATGCAAAGTGTGGGGAACTGGGGGAGGATGTGGGTGGAGGAGTCTTAGAAGATCAGACTTTCATAATTCATTAAAATCACTGGAAATGACAGAGTGTGATCTGAAATGAATTTTCCATATTCACAGGGGAAAGAGGTCACAGTTAATATTAAGTCCTTGAAGATGACTGCAGGAGGTAGAGGGCCAGTAAGAGTGTATCTGTGCAGCGCACCTGAAAAAAAAAAAAAAAAAAAAAAAAAAAAAGCCTAGCTAAGACAGAACATGGTAAAGGATTCTACCTATGCTGTTTTGTTCACCTGGATTCCTCTGATACAATGAAATACCAAAAACTCCATGCAACTAGACTAAGTGGGGTGTGGGGTAGGGATGCAGCGGGGAATGTTGATGCTAAAAAGGCATTTAATGTATGAAATGATTTATTTACAAAGACTAGTTCCACATTCTGGAATGAGAATTATATGACATATATACTTAAATAAAATTATAATAAATTTTAAAAAATAGGACTGCTAGCTTTCTTTTTTTAAGGTGACTTTCTGTGTAGCCTAAATTTAATTTTTATCACAAAATAACTCATGCTTTGTAGATGTTACAGAAAACCAGTAAAATAAATGAAGAAATAAAAGTCACTCCCCAGTAATACCAATATTTAAATTTAAGTGTATTTCCTTCCATCATGTAATGTATTTATTCATAAAATAATTTTTTCAATAAAACTGAAAGGATGTTGAATGTACATCACATTATGTTGGGAACATAGGAGCCACTTAGCCTTGCTTTGGAAATCAGTGATCTATCTTGAAGTATATCCAGCAGCCTTTGCAATCTATTATAGCTACTAGACCAGGGCACATTTATCTTTCTATCTGGCCAGCACTGGATTTGTGTGCTCAGTACTCATTAACAGTATATCAGTAAGAGTGATCAAAGCATATATTTTATGTCCTTAAGTATCTAACTGTACCAAAATTCCTAAAGCAAATGTAGAAATTGTACACCTCAGTACCTAAAAGTCTGAAAAGTACTGTGTTCATCTAGCTTCTGATGTCTTTTTATCAGCTTCTGTCAATCAACAATAAGCTTTACTCCTCAGTAAGAAAGAATTTTGACATAAGTCAAACACAACAGTGGAATATGGCCCCAGCACCTCCAACAGAAACTAATAGCCTTACTAAAAAAGAATTAAGGCACCCTGTAAAGAAAAATATATAATGTACTAGACTAATTATGGTTATAGAAATACTACAAAAATGATTAAAATAATGTCTATCTGAATTAAGTATTTTTCTAAAAAATTGCAATAATTATAATAAATAATAAATCTTTATACTTTCATGTTACTTTAATTCAGAATAAATGATAATAGTCAAAATCTGTATCTCTTATGGGGAGAAAAGTTGGAGGTAATTTCTTATAAAATTTTAGGCCTTATAATATTGCTCAAGTATAAAATCTGTCTTATTTAATCAACTTTTCAAGAAATAAAGAGGCCTTTCTTCATCCTCTTGAGTCTTGGTACATTAACTTAAAGGCTTACTGTAATTTTTTTTGAAAGAATAAATATTAAAATAATCTTTAATTCTACTGCTCTAGCACAGCAATTTTTAAAATTTCACTTTCCTACCAATTTAAAATCCAAAATTTATAAAACTGTGTTTATAGGGAAACTAAAATCTAGGGATTCTGTTGTCTTAAGTTTTACATTATATGGTATATATTTTACTCTGTTTTACCTAATCTTTAAAATAATAATTTTAAGGGATACATAATACTATATAAAATACAAGCACCATAATCAATCATTTCCCATTTTTGAAATACTTAGATTATTTTAAATGTTTAAATTGGACTATGTTTTATTGATAAACTTTTGCCAATCTCAGATTTTTAGCTTTACCCCCATTTTTTTTTTTTTATTTTGCTGGTTAATATGTGACTCTAGTAAGCTATATTCTTATTTTTTACATTTAAAATTTCTCTTGATATGTGAAGAGATTTTTCTCTCCCCAAAGTCTTAATTTCCTGTACTTAAATTAGTTTAATTATTTTTGTCTTTACTAGTAATTCCTATTTTTCACAAATTATGTTTCCAGGTTCCATCTTCCATATTTGTTCTTTAGTCTTGCATTTTAGTGTGCTCTCTTATGCTTATTGATTTTTTATATCATATTTCTAATAACTCTATATTCAACAATGATCTCAGTGGTTCAATTGCTATTCTCATTTGTTTGATCTTGCTCAATGTTTGATTAGTTAGAATAATTTATGCCACAGTAGCAAATAGCAAAATGCCAGTTGCTTAAAATGACAAAATTATTCTTTGTCTACCATGCATGACTATCTTGAGTTGGCACTGGGGTCCTGTTCATAGTAGCCACACAGAGACTCAGAGCGATGAATCAGCAAATATTGCCAGTCTTGTGCTAAAGGCAAATATGACCTTTGCAAGGTATGTCAATTAAATGCTCTAGCCCTGAAATAATGTGTATTATCTCTGAGCAGAAGTCATTGGTTCACACTAGTTATATAACTCCACCTGACTACAAGAGACTGCACAGTTCTCACTTACATAGAAAGGTGGAGGACTGAAAATGTTTGGCATGTAGTACTAGTGACTGTCATCTTTCTTCACACTATCTTTATTTCCATAAGTTAACCTGTATTTTCTAAAAATTTCCATTTTGGGAGGGAGGAGTCAAGATGGAGGAGAAGTAGCAGGCTGAGGCTACATAGCAGGAGATCAGCTAGATAGCTTATCTAAACATTGCAAACACCTACAAATCCAATGGGAGACTGAAGAGAAGAAGAATAGCAATTCTAGAAACAGAAAAACAACCACTTTCTGAAAGGTGGGACTGGCAGAGAAATGAATCCAAAGCGACAGAAGATAGACCTCAGGGGAAGGGGCTGGCTCCCGGGAAGCGGAGGAGCAACTGGAGCACAAATTCGGGACTTTTAAAAGTCTGTTTCGCAAGGGACATCACTCCAGAGGCTAAACCCAGGTGAAGTCCATGCGGGGTCAGCATGGCCCCAGGTCCCACAGGGTTACAGAAGGATGGGGGTGTCTGAGTGTCGCAGAGCTTGCAGGTATTAGAATGGGGAAGCTGGCTACAGACACAGAGCCAAGAAGTAAGCTCTCAGCTCGGGGTTACATTGAACCGGTTGCAGCCTGGGAGAGCTCAGAGCAAGGCCAGAGGCCAGGGAGACGGGAGTTATTGGGTGCTATTCTCTGAGGATGCACTGAGGAGTGGGGCCCCGAGCTCTCGGCTCCTCTGGGCCGTAGACTGGGAGGCCGCCATTTTCATTTCCATCCTCTGGAACTCTACGGAAAGCGCTCAGGGAACAAAAGCTCCCAAAAGCGAACCCGAGCAGATTACTCAGCCCGGCTTATGGTAAGGGCAGTGCAATTCTGCCTGGGGCAAAGACACTTGAGAATCACTACAACAGGCCCCTCCCCCAGAAGATCAACAAGAAATCCAGCCAGGACCAAGTTTACCTACCAAGGAGTGCAGGTTTAATACCAAGGAGAGCAGCGGAATTCCAGAGGAGGAGAAAGCAAAGCACTGAACTCATGGCTTTCTCCCCATGATTCATTAGTCTTGCAGTTATTTAATTTTTTTTTTTAATTTTTTTCTTCTTCTGCTAATTTTTTTAACTTTTACCCTTTTCTTTTTTAATGTTTTTTAACTAGTTTATCTAATATGTATATATATTTTTCTTTTTATATTTTTTCTTTATTCATTTTATTTTTTTAATTGTTTCTTTTTTTTTTCTGAACCTCTTTTTATCCCCTTTATCCCCTCCCCCCATGATTTGGGGTCTCTTCTGATTAGGTTAAAGCATATTTTCCTGCGGTATTTGGCACCCTTTTAGTATTTTACTTGCTCCCTCATATACTCTTATCTACACAAAATGACAAGGCGGAAAAATTCATCACAAAAAAAAGAACAAGAGGCAGTACCGAAGGCTAGGGACCTAATCAATACAAACATTGGTAATATGTCAGATACAGAGTTCAGAATGATGATTCTCAAGGTTCTAGCCATGCTTGAAAAAAATATGGAAGATATTAGAGAAAACCTCTTGGGAGATATAAAAGCCCTTTCTGGAGAAATAAAAGAACTAAAATCTAAACAAGCTGAAATTAAAAAAGCTATTAATGAGATGCAATAAAAAATGGAGGCTCTCACTGCTAGGATAAATGAGGCAGAAGAAAGAATTAGCGATAGAGAAGACCAAATGACAGAGAATAAAGAAGCTGAGCAAAAGAAGGACAAACAGCTACTGGACCACAAGGGGAGAATTCGAGAGATAAGTGACACCAGAAGACGAAACAACATTATAATAATTGGGATTCCAGAAGAAGAAAGAGAGAGGGGAGCAGAAGGTATATTGGAGAGAATTATTGGAGAGAATTTCCCTAATATGACAAAGGGAACAAGCATCAAAATCCAGGAGTCACAGAGAACCCCCCTCAAAATCAACAAGAATAGGACCACACCCTGTCACCTAAAAGTAAAATTTACAAGTCTTAGTGACAAAGATAAAATCCTGAAAGCAGCCCAGGAAAAGAAGTCTGTAACATACAATGGTAAAAATATTAGACTGGCAGCAGACTTATCCACAGAGACCTGGCAAGCCAGAAAGAAATGGCGTGATATATTCAGAGCACTAAACGAGAAAAACATGCATCCAAGAATACTATATCCATCTACACTATCACTGAAAAGAGAAGGAGAGATATAAAGCTTCCAGGACAAACAAAAATTGAAAGAATTTGCAAACACCAAACCAGTTCTACAGAAAATATTGAAAGGGGTCCTTTAAGCAAAGAGAGAGCCTAAAAGTAGTAGATCAGAAAGGAACAGAGATGATATACAGTAACAGTCACCTTACAGGCAATACAATGGCACTAAATTCATATCTCTCAATAGTTACCCTGAATGTTAATGGGCTAAATGCCCCAATCAAAAGACACAGGGTATCAGAATGGATAAAAAAAAACAAAACCCATCTATATGTTGCCTACAAGAAACTCATTTCAGAACCGAAGACACCTCCAGATTTAAAGTGAGGGGGTGGAAAACAATTTACCATGATAATGGACATCAGAAGAAGAAAGCTGGGGTGGCAATCCTTATATCAGATCAATTAGATTTTAAGCCAAAGACTATAATAAGAGATGAAGAAGGACACTATATCATACTCAAAGGATCTGTCCAATAAGAATATCTAACAATTTTAAATATCTATGCCCCCAATGTGGGAGCAGCCAACTATATAAACCAATTAATAACAAAATCAAAGAAACACATTGACAGACACTATTGAAAAACACAATAATAGTAGAGGACTTTAACACTCCCCTCACTGAAATGGACAGATCATCCAAGCAAAAGATCAAGAAGGAAATAAAGGCCTTAAATGACACACTGGACCAGAAGGACATCACAGATATATTCAGAACATTTCATCACAAAGCAATAGAGTACACATTCTTCTCTGGTGCACATGAACATTCTCCAGAATAGATCATGTCCTGGGTCCTAAATCAGGTCTCAACCGGTATCAAAAGATTGGGAACATTCCTTGCATATTTTCAGACCACAGTGCTCTGAAGCTAGAACTCAATCACAAGAGGAAATTTGGAAAGAACCCAAATACATGGAGACTAAACAGCATCCTTCTAAAGAATGAATGGGTCAACCAGGAAATTAAAGAAGAATTTAATAAATTCATGGAAACAAATGATAATGAAAACACAACGGTTCAAATCTTTGGGACACAGCAAAGGCAGTCCTGAGAGGAAAATATATAGTGGTACAAGCCTTTCCCAAAAAACAAGAAAGGTCTCAGGTACACAACCTAACCCTACACCTAAAGGAGCTGGAGAAAGGTCAAGAAAGAAAGCCTAAACCCAGCAGGAGAAGAGAAATCATAAAGATCAGAGCAGAAATCAATGAAATAGAAACCAAAAATACAATAGAACAAATCAACGAAACGAGAAGTGGTTCTTTGAAAGAATTAATAAGATTGATAAACCCCTGGCCAGATTTATCAAAAAGAAAAGAGAAAGGACCCAAATAAATAAAATCATGAACTAAAGAGGAGAGATCACAACTAACACCAAAGAAATTATAAGAAATTATAAGACAATTATAAGAGCAACTCTATGCCAACAAACTTGACAATCTGGAAGAAATGGATGCATTCCTCAAGACATATAAACTACCACAACTGAACCAGGAAGAAATAGAAAACCTGAACAGACCTGTAACCAATAAGGAGATTGAAACAGTCATCAAAAATCTCCAAACAAACAAAAGCCCAGGGCCAGATGGCTTCCTGGGGGAATTCTACCAAACATTTAAAGAAGAACTAATTCTTATTCTCCTGAAACTGTTCCAAAAAATAGAAATGGAAGGAAAACTTCCAAACTCATTTTATGAGGCCAGCATCATTTTCATCCCAAAACCAGACAAGGATCCCATCAAAAAAGAGAACTGCAGACCAATATCCTTGATGAATACAGATGTGAAAATTCTCACCAAAATACTAGCCAATAGAATTCAACAGTACATTAAAAGGATTATTCACCACGACCGAGTGGGATTTATTCCAGGGCTGCAATGTTGGTTCAACATCTGCAAATCAATCAGTGTGATACAACACATTAATAAAAGAAAGAACAAGAACCATATAATACTCTCAATAGATGCTAGAAAAAGCATTTGACAAAGTGCAGCATCCCTTCCTGATCAAAACTTTTCAAAGTGTAGGGATAGAGGGCACATACCTCAATATTATCAAAGCCATCTATGAAAAACCCACCGCAAATATCATTCTCAATGGAGAAAAACTGAAAGCTTTTCCGCTAAGGTCAGGAACACGGCAGGGATGTCCATTATCATCACTGCTATTCAACATAGTACTAGAAGTCCTAGCCTCAGCAATCAGACAACAAAAGAAAATTAAAGGCATCCAAATCGGCATAGAAGAAGTCAAACTATCACTCTTCGCAGATGATATAATACTATATGTGGAAAACCCAAAAGACTCCACTCCAAAACTGCTAGAACTTGTACAGGAATTCAGTAAAGTGTCAGGATATAAAGTCAATGCACAGAAATCAGTTGCATTTCTCTACACCAACAACAAGACGAAAGAGAAATTAAGGAGTCAATCTTATTTACAATTGCACCCAAAACTATAAGATACCTAGGAATAAACCTAACCAAAGAGGTTAAGAATCTTTACTCAGAAAACTATAAAGTACCCATGAAAGAAATTGAGGAAGACACAACGAAATGGAAAAACGTTCCATGCCCCTAAATAGGAAGAACAAATATTGTGAAAATGTTTATACTACCTAAAGCAATTTACATATTTAATGCAATTCCTATCAAAATACCATCCATTTTTTTCAAAGAAATGGAACAAATAACCCTAAAATTTATATGGAACCAGAAAAGACCTTGAATAGCCAAAGGAATATTGAAAAAGAAAGCCAAAGTTGGTGGCATCACAATTTCAGACTTCAAGCTCTATTACAAAGCTATCATCATCAAGATAGCATGGTACTGGCACAAAAACAAATAGATCAATGGAACAGAATAGAGAGCCCAGAGATAGACCCTCAACTCTATGGTCAACAAATCTTGAACAAAGCAGGATAAAATGTCCAATGGAAAAAAGACAGCCTCTTCAATAAATGGTGTTGGGAAAATTGGACAGCCACATGCAGAAAAATGAAATTGGACCATTTCCTTATACCATACACGAAAATAGACTCAAAATGGATAAAGGACCTCAATGTGAGAAAGGAATCCATCAAAATCTTTGAGGAGAACACAGGTAGCAACCTCTTCGACCTCAGCCACAGCAACATCTTCCTAGGAACATCGCCAAAGGCAAGGGAAGCAAGGACAAAGATGAACTATTGGGATTTCATCAAGATCAAAAACTTTTGCACAGCAAAGGAAACAGTTAACAAAACCAAAAGACAACTGACAGAATGGGAGAAGATATTTGCAAATGACATATGAGATAAAGGGCTAGGGTCCAAAATCTATAAAGAACTTAGCAAACTCAACACCCAAAGAACAAATAATCCAATCAAGAAATGGGCAGAGGACATGAACAGACATTTCTGCAAAGAAGACAGCCAGATGGCCAACAGGCACTTGAAAAAGTGCTCCACACCACTCGGCATCAGGGAAATAAAAATCAAAACCACAATGAGATATCACCTTACACTAGTCAGAACAGCTAAAATTAACAAGTCAGGTAATGACAGATGCTGGCAAGGATGTGGAGAAAGGAGAACCCTCCTACACTGTTGGTGGGAACACAAGCTGGTGCAACCACTCTGGAAAACAGTTTGGAGATTCCTCAAAATGTTGAAAATAGAGCTACCCTACGACCCAGCAATTGCACTACTGGGTATTTACCCTGAAGATACAAACGTAGTGATCCAAAGGGACACGTTCACCGGAATGTTTATAGCAGCAATGTCTACAATAGCCAAACTATGGAAAGAACCTAGATGTCCATCAACAGATGAATGGATCAAGAAGATGTGGTATATATACACAATGGAATACTATGCAGCCATCAAAAGAAATGAAATCTTGCCATTTGTGACAACATGGATGGAACTAGAAGGGTATCATGCTTAGCGAAATAAGTCAAGCGGAGAAAGACAACTAT